>NW_026606564.1:1465000-1770000 GCF_029890125.1 Rhinichthys klamathensis goyatoka | reverse complement strand
ATCTTCAATGTATTTTCATCATGTTGAAAAAGTTTGGCATGAATAAAATAAACTACTTAGGAGGAGTAGCTAAAAACTCAGAATCTGAAATCCACATTCAAACCAAAATATCTGACTTCCTGTTGGTCGTAGCTAATTACGGTAAATTAGAAAGTTGTCCGGCTCGAAGAGTACAATATACATATCGAGTTTTGTTACTGTAGATAAAACTAACCCCCCCACTTTTGTCAAAAGCATTTAGAAAGTGACACACTTCCTGCTGCCAGTTGGTGGCGCTATAACTTTGACTCACAATAGTCACATCCATGTGATCGGCCTCTTACAGCGATCACACTGCTGAAGTTTCATCAAGATCAGTTAATGTATGCAGAAGTTATAACGCACTTCTTGTTTGTTGTTTCTCGCCATAAATTCGTTTCCTCGCCACGGCCAAACCGTTCGAGATATCAAAAATCCCCTCGCAAACTTTCATCCTCAATGTCTTGACTTCATGCTGACCGAGTTTCGTGCCGTTTGTTTGAATTCTCTAGGAGGAGTATTTCACATTCCATTGCGTGTGTTTTACCAACAACCCTAAATAGCCGACTTCCTGTTGGGCTGGGGTAAAAAGTAAGAGTGTGAAGTATATATGAAACGAGGAGATCTACATGTGTACCGAGTTTCATATTATTACATGCAAGCGTGTTTGATTTATGGACCATGTTTTCGGACCCCGTTCCAGGGGGCGCTGTCGAGCCCCCCTGCCACGCCCGGGTACCATCTTCAGCCCGGCCCTGATGGCCGCGGGTTCTGACATGTGTGCAAAGTTTCAGGAGTTTTTGAGCATGTTAAGGCCTCCAAAAGTGTCCAAAAGGTAGCAGAAAAATAATAATAATAATAAATATAGCTGCGAGCAGCGATTACGGGCCCAAGCCGGTGGCACCGCAACCCCGGTTCCTTTAGTTACCTAAAGGCACCGGGGTGGCGGTGCCGCCGGCTTTGGCCCTTCATCGCTGCTCGCAGCTATATTTATATATATATATATATATATATATATATAAATTATATATATATATAAAAAAAAAAATATATATATATATATATATATATATATCACTTGCCTTACCGGATTAGAACAATGAAAACAATAAAAAAATAACTAGGGAATCACTAAACCGAGAGAATTAATCTGTTTTGATGATACACTCAAAATATTACACAAGCAATTCTTTAAATTTAATGATATTCAGAACAGAACAAGAATAAAAAAAAACTATAATTAAGAAATAACCGAAATAATTGAAAGCGAAAGTGAAAGTAGGTGGTGTTTGGCTCACGTAACTCTCTCATTAGAATCAAACTGTTTCAACATTTGCGATGTATTTGGATGCTAAACTATTCTTCATTATGGGCTTTGTACTTCACTCAGGTTTCAATATGTGTGTGTGTGTGTGTGTGTGTGTGTGTGTGTGTGTGTGTGTGTGTGTGTCTGTGTGTCTGTGTGTGTGTGTGGGTGAGGTGCGGGTGCGGGTGCGATTGAACTGTTACACATAAAAACATACTCCGTCATTTTGTTCATAGAGGACATCATTCAAACTGCAAAGTGTTTACTTATATTTGTGTACACTCGCAATAAAACACAACAAAGTGCTTTTGTCAAACTATAAACTCTTGTCAAACTGTAACCTACAACTGTCACCCAACTAAAATCACACGCACACACTGTCTAAAAGCAAAAAATATTTATCCAACCCCATTTAAAACAGTCTGTGGGAGCCATCTTTTGGACATTCACCATATCGCATTGATTTTCATTTATTGTCCTCAGAGCCCTAATCTGTTTATTTTTCAATTACACATTCTACATTGATTAAAAAAGAAAATTCTAATGTGTTTTTATTTTATACAGGAATAAGTTATTTATAATTCAGATGAGAATAAAGTTAGTGTTAGTTCAAATTTTAAGGAAAACAAATATATTGATCTGAAATATAGCACATTCATCTCAGGTTAAATTACCAAACATACAATCTTAATTTAATTTAAAGCAAACGATACATTTAAAATATATGGGTTGTATGCATATTTTGGAATTTAAAAAAAAGATATATATCCAAAAAGACAAGGCCTTAAACTTGAACAAGGGTTAAACTCTTGTCGCTGTAAGAGACACAATGATTCAGCATTTTGAACGAATCGATTGACTCAAAGATTCAATGACCAATCCATAAACATGTATTGTCTCATTCATGAATGACTCAGTCGTTCGAACTAATCATTTGAACGAATGAATCAATGACTCACTCATTAAGACGGTCGCCTGGCGACACCTAATGACGGTTTAGTGTTATGTTTAAAAGTATCATTCTTTCCAACTCATATTTAAAACAATCTCACATTATTTAATGCATTGTTATTTTTCAGTGTAAACGATTTAATTTGATCACCCCTACCTAGAGTAACAGCCATATAGTGTCTTATTATTCTAAATAATTGAATTTATTGATCAAATTTACAAATTAAAAATGAAAGATGAAGCATACATTTAATAAGACTAGACTAGGGGTGCCCAGCAGATATTACAATTGGCAGATTTAAATATACCATGGCCCCCCACCGTCAATTTGGTGTGTGTATAATAAAATCATTTAGTCACTACAATTAAAACTTGAACGTATTTGCTTACTAAATTGTGAGCAGAACGAAAGTTGCAGCAAAGATCAGCAACAGGAGTCAAAATTCATTAATCACGAGAGTGAAGAGCTGACTGGAAAAATTATGACGGAATATTTTGTGTAAAAGCGCCTATATAAGCGAATCTGTCATTTACTCTTTTGTTGTTGTCTTTTCCCTGAAAACCGGAAGCAATCGGTCCCCGATATGGCGCTAATTTTAGTGACACTAAAAAGTATGCGGCTGCACTGGAATTCATAACGGTGCGCGTCCATGGCGACGAGCGAGCAAAACAGAGCGAATGTTTTTTCATTTCTACTTCCATAGAAATTCATTCGAGCGCACTGTGAGCGCCACCACTATAAATGTCCGTGCGGACGTCCTTACTTTACTTTCACTTTTAACTTAGCGATTTAACACGTTTTACACGTCAAATAACCGGTGAGAAAATATTCTCGGAGTCACATAGGCTACCTAATATATTTAAATACAATAGGCCTACCTGATTTTGAACACAAGAGGGCAGTATAGCCCTATGTATTATTTGATATATTTATTTTTTTAACTGAATAGTGCATCCTGGCTGTTTTTAAACTTGTACATTACTCTTAAATTGAAAACAAGAATAAAATGGGTTTAGTTGTGATATTTGTATAATTTTATCTAGAAATAAATGGTGTATAATTAAATTTTTAGAAGATATGAGGCTTTTAGTGTTTATTTTTTTTTTACATGATTTTAATCCCTCGCCATAGCAAAACAATTAGAGATATTCAATAGATATTCACAATTATGCTTCTTTAATGTATTTTCATCATGTTGAAAAAGTTTGGTGGGAATAAAATAAACCACTTAAGAGGAGTGGGTAAAAATGTAGAGCCTGGTTTTGCAAAACATCCACATTAAGACAAAAATAGCCCACTTCCTGTTGGGCTGGCTTAAAGTTGTTTGGCCCGATGAGATCTATATACCGAGTTTCATAATATTACATGCAAGTGTGTTTGATTTATGGACCAAATTTTCTGACGAAGTTTATGGACCAAGTTAATTTAATTAATAAACTAATTATATAAAACTATTTTCAATGCACTACAATTCAACTGGTTATATGCCTTTACTTATTAATACAACTTATTTAAAAAATACAAGGCGTAAGACATTTATTTTCTTTTTTAATGCAGGCCAAACAACACAGCAGTCAAATGGTTAATCTAGCCCCCCTCCCCCTCCCCACACTCACAGACACACACACACACAGAGACGTAGGCTCAGAGAGAGAGAGAGACATAAAATGACAATTTTCAAACCAAAATATCTGACTTCCTGTTGGTTGGAGCTATTGAGTGTAAATTAGAAACTTGTCTGGCTGGAGGAGAACAATACACATACCGATTTTTATTACTGTAGATAAAATTAATCCCCCCACTTTTGACAAAAGGTGGCGCTACTGAGCCCTCAACACGCCCGTTTCTGAAACTTTGCACATGTCTACTGGCTAATAAATGAGATGTGTCTGTCGAGTTTCATGCAATTTTAAGCAATTTCAGGCATGCTAAGAGTCTCAAAAGCATAAAAAAAGAATATTAAAGTTTGATGCGTTGCCACGACAACAGTATCTAAGATATCAAGAATCCATTCACAGGTCTACATCTGCCGTGTGTTTACATTATAGTAGTGAAGTTTGAAGCAAATCGGGTAAAAATAAGAGGGTGATTTCAAAGCATTTAGGAAGTGACACACTTCCTTCTGCCAGTTGGTGGCGCTATAACTTTGACTCACAATAGTCACATCCATGTGATCGGGCTCTTACAACGAACACACTGGTGAAGTTTCATCAAGATCAGTTAATGTATGCAGTAGTTATGACACACTTCCTGTTTCACGTTTCTCGCCATAATTTTGTTTCCTCGCCACGGCCAAACCGTTCGAGATATCAAAAATCCCCTCGCAAACTTTCATCCTCAATGTCTTGACTTCATGCTGACCGAGTTTCGTGCCGTTTGTTTGAATTCTCTAGGAGGAGTATTTCACATTCCATTGCGTGTGTTTTACCAACAACCCTAAATAGCCGACTTCCTGTTGGGCTGGGGTAAAAAGTAAGAGTGTGAAGTATATATGAAACGAGGAGATCTACATGTGTACCGAGTTTCATATTATTACATGCAAGCGTGTTTGATTTATGGACCATGTTTTCGGACCCCGTTCCAGGGGGCGCTGTCGAGCCCCCCTGCCACGCCCGGGTACCATCTTCAGCCCGGCCCTGATGGCCGCGGGTTCTGACCAGTGTGCAAAGTTTCAGGAGTTTTTGAGCATGTTAAGGCCTCCAAAAGTGTCCAAAAGGTAGCAGAAAAATAATAAGAAGAATAATAAATAATCCTAAGGAAAACAATAGGGCCTTCGCCCTTTGGGCTTGGGCCCTAATAATAATAATAATAATAATAATAATAATAATAATAATAAATAATCCTAAGGAAAACAATAGGGCCTTCGCCCTTTGGGCTTGGGCCCTAATAATCCTAAGGAAAACAATAGGGCCTTCGCCCTTTGGGCTTGGGCCCTAATAATAATAAATAATCCTAAGGAAAACAATAGGGCCTTCGCCCTTTGGGCTTGGGCCCTAATAATCCTAAGGAAAACAATAGGGCCTTCGCCCTTTGGGCTTGGGCCCTAATAATAATAATAATAATAATAAATAATCCTAAGGAAAACAATAGGGCCTTCGCCCTTTGGGCTTGGGCCCTAAATATCATATATTTGTTATAATTATTTTTCTTTAAAAAAAAAGAAGCAAAAATCAGGGTTGCAGTGAGACACAGTGTAAGTGAATGGGGCCAATCCGTACATTTTAAAATGCTCACTGTTTCAATAGTATATCCACAAGTCAAAAGGTTTGTCATTTTTTACACCAAAATTGTGTTGACATTACTAAATGGCAAAAAAATTCAGTTTTACAACTCAAATAAGATGAATTTTAAAAGAAGAATTATTAAAAGTGCTTTTATAAAATTATGAGCTTCACATTTCTGCTTTTAAATCCACAAAAAATTGTCCCCATTTACTTCCATTATAAGTCCATCTTCATAAGGTATTTTTTTTAAATATATATATAAAAATATATATAATATATATATTTAGCTCATACTCACTTGCCACTTTATTAAGTAGACCTTGCTAGTACCGGTTGGAGCCCCTTTTGCCTTTTTCCCAGAACTGCCTTTATTCTTTGTGGCATAGATGCTGGAAACATTTCTCTGAGATTTTGGTCCATATTGACATGAAAGCATCACTCAGTTGCTGCAGATTTGTCGGCTGCACATCCATGATGAGAATCTCCCATTCCTCCACATACCAAAGAGATCTGGTGACTGTGGAGGCCATTTGAGTTTAGTGTCATGTTCAAGAAACAGTTTGAGCCGGTGAGTTGAGCTTTGTGACGTGTGTGTTATCCTGCTGGAAGTGGCAATCAGAAGACGGAAACACTGTGGTCATAAAGAGATGGAGATGGTCATCAACAATACTCAGGTCGGCTGTGGTGTTTAAACGATGCTCAATTGGTGCTGAGGGACCCAAAGTGTGCCAAGAAAATATCCTCCACACCATTAAACCAACACCAGCAGCACCAGCTGAACCGTTCATACAAGGCAGGATGAATCCATGCTTTCATGTTGTTTATGCCCAATTCTGACCCATGCCTCTGAAAGACTCATCAGACCAGGCAACGTTTTTCGATAATTTCCTGTCCAGTTTTGTTGAGCCCGTGTGAATCGTAGCCTCAGTTTGCTGTTGTTATCTCACAGGAGTGTCACTGGTGTCTTCTGCTGTTGTAGCTCTTCTGCTTCAAGGTTCAACATGTTCAGAGATGCTCTTCTGCAGACCTCGGGTGTCACGAGTGGTTATTTGAGTTTCTGTTGTCTTTCTATCAGCTGAACCTTGTAATTCTTCTCTGACCTCTGGCATCAACAAGGCATTTTCTCCCACAGAACTGCAGCTCACTGGATATTTTCTCTTTTTCTGACCATTCTCTGTAAACCCTAGAGATGGTTGTGTGTGAAAATCCCAGTAGATCAGCAGTTTCTGAAATACTCAGACCAGCCCGTCTGGCACCAGCAACCCTGTCACATTCAAAGTCACTGAATCACCTTTCTTCCCCATTCTGATGCTCAGTTTGAACTTCAGCAGATCATCCTGACCATGTCTACATGCCTAAACGCATTGATTTTCTGCCATGTGATTGGCTGATTAGATATTTGCTTTAACATGCAGTTGAACAGGTGTACCTAATAAAGTGGCTGGTGAGTGTATATTTGAAATGTATTGTGGCCAGAATTTATTTATTTAATTATTTGTTTTGTTACATAGAAAAAGGTTTAATACTTAAAATCAGGGGTGTATTCACTGATCCCCTGGTAAAGAACATTGATTTTTCAAAGCAGTCTGATTAAAACCATCATGTGCACATTTATAAGCACTAATAAGCGTGTTTAATTGGATCTCAGGGTTGACATCTCTGATACTCTGATGTATGTGTATGAGCTGCTGGGCCCAGAGCTCCTCAGAAACCTTTATGATAAACTAGGCACACTGCTGACGGACACAACACACCCCTCCTCATGGCAAGTCAGTCCTGATGTTACATAAATATGGTGTGTATATATAATATAAATGTCATGTATCATATTGAACAATATCTCTGTTATCTCCCTCTCTCCTGTGGAGGATATAGAGGCTCTGCTGTTTGGTTTTCAGTCCATTGCTGAGACAGTAGATGTCAGTTACTCAGACGTCATTCCAGGACTGATCGGTCTGATTCCTCTGATCACAGCCAACAATATTCAGCTGGCTGAGACCATCATGTTCACCATAGGTACACTAATTCATTTGTAAACACACCTTGCAAATGTATTCTACAAATATAATCTTAAAAATAAAACCAAATGGAAATGTCAAATGCTGGGAAAAATACCTGCATCAAATAGTAGCTTCATCATATGTTTTAGTAGTTTAGTTGGTATGGCGAGCAATTCATTTTGTTTCATAACGCATTAACGAAAATTTGTGAAAGTTGATTTTATGTCTGCACAAATGGTGAGGGTTCAATTCCTAGGTTTGAAAGTAATTGACTTCTGCTGTCATGATTTCTTGTAGGCTCTTTGGCTGAGTGGCTGGCCGATCATTCGCTCATGTTGGCGAGTGTCCTGCCTGTGGTCTTGCATGGTCTGTCCAACCCGGATCTGTCCGTGTCTTGTGTCTCAGCTCTGAAGAGAATCTGCCGAGAGTGTCGGCATGACCTCCACCTTCACGCCAGTGACATCATGGCCGTCTCACAGGTTTTAAAAAACCTTTCGCCTAGAAGTGCCGCTGTTGTTGTACCGAACCAGTGTCAGTGAGTAATGTACTAAACTCACTGTGGTCTTTGTGGTTTCAGGCGGTGCTTGTCAAAGAGATCCATAAAGTAAGTCCGAGCCATGTGTGTTTGATTCGTTTTAAAAACACTGTAACTGTAACTTGCACTAATAACATGATTGCATCGTATAATGCTCAACCCTCCTAAGCTTTTAGAAAAAGAGTCACACATTGGCTATTCACTGTCATGTATTTGTCTCTTGTTTTGTGTGCAAACACATGGCCGGTTGTTTTGTGCTATGTGTTGGCATTGTCTTGTGTTTTACCTGGTTTCCTTGTTAATGTTGTATCAGTGTCACCTGTGATTGTGATCATGTGTCCTTACCACGCCCCTTGTTCCCTCGTTAGTATTGATGTTCATCAGTGTCACCTGTACCTTTTGTGATGTGTTCTATGTAGCTCCCGGTGTTTGTTCCTCAGTGCTGGTTCGTCTTGTTAACAGTCGGTTCTGTGAGTATTGTGCTCTGTCTGTGAAAGTTCCAGTTCCTATTTGTGGTCAAGTCTAGTTATTGTCTGAGTTACTGTTTGTTTGCCCCATCGTGGGTCTTTGTTTTCCGTTTGTAATAAACCGTGTTTTGTAAAATTACTGTCTGCGCTTGGGTTCTATTTAGCGTAACGTGACAGAACGAACCAGCCCATTTGAACCCAGCAGACAGTCGACTATGTCTTGTTCCGCCAGTAGCCAGTTGGGTGACCAGGAGCGATGGTGGCAGTCGACCATCGAGGACATGAGGAGGGGCAAGATTCCGTTTCCTCCCCAGGGAGAGAGATCCCTGGAGAGATATGCCCAGGGCCTAGAGGAGAAGAGAAATTTTACGCCGGAGGTCCTCCTAAACTCCTATTTCATCGCGGGGCTCAATGTACCTCCTCCGCTGGCTGAACGGCAGGGGCTGATCCGACGCCCATTTCGAGAGGTAGTGGACCATGTGCGTCGAAAGGAGCGGCAGGACCCCACAATGACGTTGTCAGCTTCTGCATTACCAGCGATCCCGGAGAGTCGCGTCCTAGCCACGACAACGCTTGGCGCCCACGTTCTCGCTGCTTCGACGTTGGCGGGGGGTCCTTCAGCCTTGGCTGCGGGGATCACAGTACCGATCCTAGATCCGGCTATGGCTTCTGCACCGCGGTCAAAGAGGAGGAGGAAGAGATCGTCGGGTTTGCCGTCTCAATCCCTTCCCGGCTCCGTGCCGATTCTTCAGGTTGCTTCTGACAGTCTGGTCCACGCTAAGGCAGATGGGAGAGTGACCAAGTCCAGCCCTGTCCCAGCTGTGGAGTCTACTACTGCCCACGCTGAGTCGTCTGTGGCACCCCCTGTCCCAGGTCCGTTGCGAGTTGCAACGCCCCCAGTTTTGGGTTCTGTATCGTCTCCTCTGCTTGCTGCCACAACATCTGTTGTTTCCCCGATTACCCCTGTTCCTGTTGTGCCCCGACCTGTCCCCCCCAAGACTGTACCTCATGTGTCTCCACCCAGAACTGCCCGGTTTTCGTGTCCTCAATCAGTGCCCATGTCCAGTGAATTTAGGACTTTTGTTCCACCCACCCACCCTGGACCTCCACCTACGAACTCTTTTGTTCCCCCACCCCCCCTCCCTCATGTGTTATTTTTATTGTGTCATCCCGATCCTACTGTTATGTTTTCGTGTTTGCCACTGTTAATGGTTGTTATGTTTTGTTGGTTTATGTCTAGTTTACAGTCGGTTATGTCCCATGTGGAGCGTCTGGTAGCCGCTCCGTAAGGAGGAGGTTATGTCATGTATTTGTCTCTTGTTTTGTGTGCAAACACATGGCCGGTTGTTTTGTGCTATGTGTTGGCATTGTCTTGTGTTTTACCTGGTTTCCTTGTTAATGTTGTATCAGTGTCACCTGTGATTGTGATCATGTGTCCTTACCACGCCCCTTGTTCCCTCGTTAGTATTGATGTTCATCAGTGTCACCTGTACCTTTTGTGATGTGTTCTATGTAGCTCCCGGTGTTTGTTCCTCAGTGCTGGTTCGTCTTGTTAACAGTCGGTTCTGTGAGTATTGTGCTCTGTCTGTGAAAGTTCCAGTTCCTATTTGTGGTCAAGTCTAGTTATTGTCTGAGTTACTGTTTGTTTGCCCCATCGTGGGTCTTTGTTTTCCGTTTGTAATAAACCGTGTTTTGTAAAATTACTGTCTGCGCTTGGGTTCTATTTAGCGTAACGTGACATTCACGCCATGGGGAATTTTTGCCTGGGAACAGTAAGAGTGTAACTTTTCCCACTACCTTCCCTGAAATAGATTTTAAGTCATTTAGATATAATTTAGATTTTAGATATATGTGTAAGTATCTCTATTTTGCTATCATTTGTTTAAGCAAATACGCAAACCTTTCAAACTTCATTTGGAACATACATGTTTGGTCCCTATGAGGAAAGAAGCTTATAGATCATAGTAAATTATGTTTTTTTAAAATTTAAAAAGTGCAGAATGTTTTCTGTGAGGTTTGTGTTCAGGGTTAGGGGATAAAACATACAATTTGCATAGTATAAAAATTATAATGTCTATGGAAAGTCATAAAACATGGAAACCTGTGTGTGTGTGTGCTGTGAATCTTTTGCACTCTGGATGTTTTATAATCTCACCCCTTCATTTCTGTGTGTTCATTCAACACTCGCTGATATATAAGCTCACCTAAAGGATTATTAGGAACACCTGTTCAATTTCTTATTAATGCAATTATCTAATCAACCAATCACATGGCAGTTGCTTCAATGCATTTAGGGGTGTGGTCCTGGTCAAGACACTCTCCTGAACTCCAAACTGAATGTCAGAATGGGAAAGAAAGGTGATTTAAGCAATTTTGAGCGTGGCATGGTTGTTGGTGCCAGACGGGCCGGTCTGAGTATTTCACAATCTGCTCAGTTACTGGGATTTTCACGCACAACCATTTCTAGGGTTTACAAAGAATGGTGTGAAAAGGGAAAAACATCCAGTATGCGACAGTCCTGTGGGCGAAAATGCCTTGTTGATGCTAGAGGTCAGAGGAGAATGGGCCGACTGATTCAAGCTGATAGAAGAGCAACTTTGACTGAAATAACCACTCGTTACAACCGAGGTATGCAGCAAAGCATTTATGAAGCCACAACACGCACAACCTTGAGGCGGATGGGCAACAACAGCAGAAGACCCCACCGGGTACCACTCATCTAGGAAAAAGAGGCTACAATTTGCAAGAGCTCACCAAAATTGGACAGTTGAAGACTGAAAAAATGTTGCCTGGTCTGATGAGTCTCGATTTCTGTTGAGATATTCAGATGGTAGAGTCAGAATTTGGCTTCTTGAACATGACAATGAGTTCACTGTACTAAAATGGCCCCCACAGTCACCAGATCTCAACCCAATAGAGCATCTTTGGGATGTGGTGGAACGGGAGCTTCATGCCCTGGATGTGCATCCCACAAATCTCCATAAACTGCAAGACGCTATCCTATCAATATGGGCCAACATTTCTAAAGAATGGTTTCAGCACCTTGTTGAATCAATGCCACGTAGAATTAAGGCAGTTCTGAAGGCGAAAGGGGGTCGCACACAGTATTAGTATGGTGTTCCTAATAATCCTTTAGGTGAGTGTATATTTAGATTTCATTCAACACATATTTTATGACCACTTAGACTCATGGAAGTCTCGTTTTTTTCTTCGGTTGTTCAGATTGAATATCTAAAATATCACCAAGCTTTAACTCTATACCATGCTTAATAGTTATATCCCAGTAGGATTGACAGTAAGTCTTCTGCTCAGAGCCCGCAGTGCATGTGGATAATGCAGGCACTGGGTTTCCTGCTCTCAGCCCTGCCCAGTGAAGAGATTCTGGGGAAGCTGCTCTCTCTGGTCACTCCCCACATCCAACAGCTGGAGAAACTGGCCAATGAGCTGGTGAGGTGCAATAATGTCAGTGTATGCTTGATTCACATACTATTTGAGTAATCCGAAACCTGAAGAGAAAATGTATTCGTAAAGTACACAATAAATACAGTTCCAAAAAAGTTTTATAGTTAACTTCCCAGACACCAACAAAGTGTCAGCCCAGATCCGGCCCACATCTGGTACGGGTGGAATCCACATGTACCAGATGTGGCCTGGATCTGGGCCGACACTATGTTTCTGTCTGGGTTTAAACCCTCATGTCATTCCAAACCTGTGGTGGAACACAAAAGAAGATGTTGTGCAAAATGTTTTTCTCAGTATTTTTCTCTTTTACCCTTTGATGCAGCCCAGCTCTGCTAATAAACTTCCTACTATCCACATCCTTGGCCTGCTGTCTAATCTCTTCTCTACATTTGATCTAAACAAGCAAAGTGAAAGAGTGGAAGTGATGAGGCCTGTCCAAACACAGCCACACAGCAACAACCCGGTATGACAACATATCACGGCTCAACCTCCAATCAGTTTTGTTTATTAGCAAGCATGTTTGAATCAGCACAGACCTGTAAAATGAACACTCAACAGTACGTGTGGTTTGACAGTTGTTCTGGTCATTTCTCAGGTGGTAGTTGTCCTGCAACAGGCCTTCCCTTTAATACAGACTGTTCTCAACAAGTGGCTGAATGAACCTGAGGTGGTAGAGGTCAGTGTAGGCGAACGTGTGTGTGTGTGTGTGTGTTTATGTGAGTATATGAAAGATTCCCTTTTCTCTCACCTCAACTCAGGCGGTGTGTGCTGTCTTTGAGAAATCACTTAAGACCCTTATCCATGACTTTGCACCGCTGGTGACTCAGCTCTGTGAGCTCATTGGTCAGATGTTCAGCGCATACCCACAAGCCTCGACTTTAGACCTCACAAGACAAGTAAAGACACGGTCTAACCCTTCACATAAAACAAAACATTTCTGTGTTTGCTTCATAAGTTGAGTGTCATAATGTGTTTCTATTCCTCTAGTTAGTTCACATTTTTGGCTGTGAGAAGGATCGTTTTACTCCAATCACTGCCCTTTTAGAGCTGATTACCAACATCACCATGTCCATTTTTCAGCTAGGTAAGAGATTAGAGTCACAAATCGGCATTGGTGAGTTAATAAAATTGTCAATCGCCAGTTGGCTGGTAATATTTTTATGAATTCTAACAATGCAATGTTGTGAGAACATGAACGTAAACAAACGTGAACGTCGCCCGGGACAGTTGAAGGGCCAGCGCTGCATCGTCACGAAAGTTTAAGCCTTGCCAATTTAAACATTCAAGCGCAAGAAGACGCGAAAGGGAACTCAATTCGTTACTCACACGCTGTGTGGAAAGTTTTGTGTGCGCAAACATCCGAAGTGCATGCCCAGACAGGGCGCAAATGATGAATTGAGCTCTCTTTCACATCTTCTTGTGCTTGAATGGACAAATTCAAAGTCTCGCCGAGTATCACGAGTATCCTAGTAAACAGTCGGTTGTGCATAAACGTTGGTTAAGCGTCGGTTAGGCTGAAGTAAACGTAAACAGTATATTGGATTCGCGCATCATAATAATCCTGCTGCTCTCTGCGTTTTTAATGTTAATCAAAATGAACTAATAAAAAATGTAATTTTGTCCTTACCATGAAAATCAATAGGGGCCAGTGTTGTTTTTGACATTGTATGGACAAAAACAGTTAAAACATTTTCAAGAAAATTTTCTTCGTGTTCCACAGAAAAAAGAAAGTCAATGATGGTAAGTAAATGATGACAGAATAAACATTTTTTGGGGTGAACTATCCCTTTAAGGGTATATTAAGTAACCTTTTACACTATAAATTGTTTTACCCCTGAAGAAATGAATAGTACAGAAACATTATTAAAATGACTGGTCTAGAAAAAGCTTGGTGGCTGCCACGTTAAGATCACATGACCAGCATTTTACTCACTTGGGGCCTCATGTATCAACACTGCGTACGCACAAAAACACGGCGTACGTCAGCTTTCACGTTCACGGCCAGATGTACTAACAGTGAAATTAACGTAAGAATGTGCGTTCCTCCAAGTAAACTTCATGTCTGGCGTACGTACATTTGTCGTGATTTTTGTCCGTTGGCGACTCATAGAGGCAATAAAGTGAAGTGGCAAACATTACACTACGAATTGTTCTATCGCACCACCAGCTGTCGGATATTGCTAATAATTTGTAATTGATCAATTAATTGACATATTATTGTCACACGAGTTTCATTAAAATATTATATTATGCAATTAAGTAAGAACATAGGCTATATAAAGCATGTCCAAATTGATACAACCCGTCTAGCAATGGCAGCGTTGGCTTAACTAGGAATAAAAAATAAACTTCATTAATTCGGTCAGTTAAGATAAAAAAAGAAAGTAATATTTTTATTCAGCAAGGACACATTGAATTTGTTTAAAAGTGAGAGTAAATGCATTTATAATGTTACAAAAGATTATAAGATTTCTATATCTGTTTGATTTAAGTTTTTATTCATTAAAGAATCCTGAAAATACTATATCACGGTTTCCACGAAAATATGAAGCAGAAGCACACCTGTTTTCAACACTGATAATACTCAAAAATGTTTCTTGATCATCAAATCATCATATTAGAATGATTTCTGAAGGATCATGTGACACTGAAGACTGGAGAAATGATGCTGAAAATTCAGCTTTGATCACAGGAATAAATTACACTTTACTATATATTCACATAGAAGACATTTTCAGTGAAATTTCGTTTCTTGCTTGCTTTAGCCATGTTCTTGCAGGTTTATTTAGCCAAATTGGACTAATTACCATATTTAAATGAATTTAATTGGGGGAGGAGACTGGGTGGGGCGTTGTGCTCGTGCATGTGCGCTCGATTTTACGTTAATTGGGATGTACAAAGAGAATATGCGTGGGATCCTTCGTACGCAGAGATTCATACATCTGCTTTTTTTTGTCCGTACGCACATTTACAGCTTTGTCCGTACGCAATGTTTTAGTATGAATTCAACGCAAGTCTTTGTACATGAGGCCCTTGATCTCTGTGATCAGACACTTTTGTTGGCTTGTGAAAAAAATAAAAGAATACCTTCAGAGAAAAGAACCTACATTGCCCAATTTTACAATTATTGTTATGATATTAACGTTTGACTTATAGTCATTTTACTATATATAAATGTCGTAGGCTCCAGAGATCATCCAGATGTGGTGGAGTCATTTATGCAGCTTCATGCTCAGGTCTGTGCTCGTTTATTTTTGCCTTAGTCTTCTGACTTTAGTCTACGCATTTACACAGATTTAATATTTTACATATATTTTCATTGTTCAAAAGAACCGTTTCTTTAAAAAAAAAAAAAAAAAATTTTAGAATAAGATAATCTCTGATGTCTTTGCAGGTTTTGAGAAGAAAGTCTGAGCTTTATCTTTCAGACCATCTTGATATTAAAGCTGTATTCTACTGTGGTGAGTGTCACTTCAGCAAGCTCATTTAACAATGCTCAACATTTATTCACTCATCCATTAACTGTCGATGTGTTTGTAGGAATCTTGTCCTTCAAATTCCCTGAAACTCCAACACTGAAAGCAACCTGTCTGCTATTTGTAAGTACTGTACAACACATTTAACATGTTCATCTTTACAGAGACCTGTAGTGAAACATACAGCCCAAATGCTAGTGCTTGTACTGGAATAAACCTTATCTGTAGCATTAGTAATTGTAATATTAGTGGACTTGAGTGGAGTATATAGTAACCAAACTGAGCTCTCTCGACACAGACGGAGCTGATCTCTCATTGTGAGGATGTTCCTGCTGTGAGGGAGCTGCTACAGGATGACGGCAAGCTGCTCCTTCAGACCCTACTAGAGGTCAGACCTTTCTGCATGCAATTCAGTCATATAGAAATCAGCGGTTTCAGACAGACTCTCTGTGCATTAGTGGTTGGGATTTCTCATCATTTCACTATTGGCTGACAGGTGACCTTTATGACTGAGTCAATGAATCGTTCATTCGTCTGGTTTAATTATACTGATTCACTTAGTATGGAAACAAGACTCTCCTTATGAGCGAGTCATTGAATCGTTCACTCTAGCTAGTTGTATAAAAACACTGATTAATTCAGGAACAAATGAAGTGAATGTCTTTATGAGTGAGCCATTGAATAATTTAACCTATTTGTTCTATCACACTGATTCACTTATTATGGAAACAAGTGATTGTCTTTATGAGAGGTTCATTGAATCTTTCACTTAGCTGTTTCGTTCAAAAGCGCTGATTCAAATAAGTGACTGGCTGCATCTGAAATCGCATACTTCCCTAGTAGGAGAAAAACAGTATGTGACAAAAGAAGTGTCAGAATTCACAGTACTCATAAAAGAGTAAGCAAAAAGTACCCGGATGACCTACTACTTCAGTTGAGATTCTGAAGTGTGCAAACAGTGGACACTTTACTATCCCATGAGGCCACGGGAGACGATTTGTGGATGGCAGTGAAGCAACGCAACTGACGCTGATAGGTCACATGACAGTGACAATGTAGTATGTCCTGTAGACATTCATACTAGACACAATCACACTATATAGAACATACTTTTTTAGCAGCCGTGATGTATTTCCTTATTCAAAATGAGCACCTACTCAAGAGAATATGCGATTTTGGATGCAGCCACTGTGTTTATGAGCAAGTCATTGAATCATTCACTCGCTGATCCGTTCCAAAATGCTGATTAATGAAGGAATGAAACACCACCACTCTGTTGCTCGAAGACCTGAAAACTCTTTACTATTTTCATTGGCGGCCAAAATAATTGTCTAAAATCCAAGATACTCAATATTAACCTGTTTATTGAACTGTATACAAGCAATATCATACTCACCAACCAGTTTATTTCAACTGTGTTTGAAAATATTTGCCCTGCAGTCAGTTCCTGGTTTGAAGTGATTCGGAAACAAAGTTATGGCTACTTTTTAAAAATTATTTGAATGATTAATTTAATACATTATTCCAGAAAGTGTTAACATTGAACATTAAAAAAACAGATGAAAGTGCTTTGGGACCAAGCACCTCATATGGAAATGTTACATAGGAATATTTAGCCATAATATACTGCATATATTGTATAGAGCATGTAAGGACCAATTTCATTGTCCAACTCAGGCTATTGGGGGTCAGTGTCCGAGCAGTCTGGCTGAGCACTATGCGGAGGTCTTGTTCTCAGTGAGTCGTAACTGTCCCAGTGTTCTGTCTCTGTGGCTCAGAGAGGCTCTTCTGCCCCCTGGTTTCCCCAGCTCACACCTCACCGCTGAAAACAAAGAGCACTTCTGCCAGCAGATCCTCAGGTAGGCCCACGACATTAGCATTAGCATTAGCACCAGAACACCAGACAGACACTTTGCCCCTTAAACACATTTTTTATTCATTTCTTCTGTTTAACCATTCGCACAGGGAACAAGCGAGTAAGCGACGGATGAAGGACATTGTGAAAGAGTTTGCTCTGTTGAGTCGGGGACTTGAAGGGACCGAGTACACAGCGAGCTACTAAACACACTCTCCATGCAAGACCCAGATTGGATCTCGAGACATATTTGCTTTAGTATTGTGGGGTCAAAAGATACAGTGCACACTTTAGAATACAATAAAGCTAAATTGTCAACATGTTATGATTGAAAAAGCAATCTGAATGACATCATTAAATTTGATTTTGGTTTTTTAATACTGTCTTATCATCTGTAAACATCAAAACAGTGCTGATTTCACCGCGCAGAAAAAAACACTGTATTTTTGTCTTGTTTTCTATTAAAACAAGTTACATTTACTTACCGTACAACTTATTTTCAGAGAATATATCTCTATTTTTCTTTGCTTGTTGAAAAATGTTTTAGGATAAACCTCACTAAATGTTGTGATTATGCAAGTCTTATTATCTTAAGCAATCTCCTCCATTTTAAAGATGTTCCGAAAATTTTAACGTTTTAAGGATTTGTGAATTTGTATTAATGATGATTGTTCCAAATCTGTGTGAGCTTTATCAGTTTTCACTGAAACTTAAACATTTTAAATATCTTGAATAAATCCCTCCATATTTACACTACAAAATTTCAAAGGTTTGTGTTTGGTAAGATTAAAAAAAAAAAGTCTCATGCTCACCAAGGCTACATTTATTTGATCAAAATACAGTAAAAAACATGAAATATTATTAAAATCTAAAATAACTGTTTTCTATTTTAATATATTTTTCAAATGTAATTTATTCCTGTGATGAAAAGCTGAATTTTCAGCATCATCACTCCAGACTTCAGTGTCACATGATCCTTCAGAAATCATTATAATATGCTGATTTACTGCTCAAGAAACATTTATTTTTATTATCGATGTTGAAAACAGTTGTGCTGCTTAATATTTCTGTGGAAACCGCTAATTTTTTTTCAAGATTCTTTGATGAATAGGAAGTTAAAATAAAAAGCATTTATTGAGATAAAACATCTTTTGTAACATTATAAATATCTTTACTGTCACTTTAATGCATCTTTGCTGAAAAGTACTTATTTCTTTAAAAAACAAATCTTCCAGACCCCAAACTTTTAACCAGTACATACAACTATTGCTAGACGTACAGTAAATATAACCTTTTGTCTGTTCGTCATAAAAAATCACAGGATTAGTGTTAAGTGCATTTATTTCTCACAGATTTCATGATCTGGTTTTGATACACACATATAAAATATGTAAATTTTCATAAGCCATTTCCGTATAACCTCATGACTGAAGTCATGATAATGACAATATAGGTCATATAGGTTCAATTCTCTATTAATACTTCTACTTATACAATAGCACATCTGTTTGGACATCCACAATGTACAATAATAATAATAATAACCGACTGAATCTTAACATAAACAACAAGCTCACTCAATTTGTATGGGGTAAAACAGAAATCTGCTCAGTAAAAAAGAGTGGAGGAAGTGCTAGGGTCTCTCTCCCTGTCGGAAGGTCTGGAGTTGATGCAAGGACACAGAACAGAGTGAGTTCAAGGCTTTCATTCGTTCACGTGATTGGATGGACTTCTGTGAATTACCGTATCCTGGTGAACAGGTTCAACACTGATTTGGATTCCTGGAAACAGACGAAAAGAATGTGAAACACAGGTAACAGTTGAGGTGCAGGACGAGGTACACGTCCAAATGTAACACTTCAGCCTGACCTTGGTGCAGCGTGTCTTGCTGAAGACATTCCAGAACCTCAGTGTCTCGTCTCCTGCTCCCGTCACGATGGCCTCACCGTCCGGAGACACCGCCTGCACACAACCAAGACGCCCACATTCACTTCTGATGTGTGTCTGAATTAACACAGGATAACATTATTACATTACAGATCTTAGATTTGATTACTCTTTTGTCTTCGGCGGTCATTTGTACATAATTAAAAACTGGATCCGGAGACAACCATGCCAACCACGGTGTCTCTTAACCACGCTCTAAAGTGAGCTTTCCTGGTACACTTGGAAAATGTTCCCTGTTATTGGATTCGATTAAACATAAAAGGTAAGAAAATAAGAAACGTTAAGAAAAAACACAATAAGATACGCTGTTCATTTCATAAGGAATACTGATTTGAAAATACCTTTTTCAGGAAGTTTAAATTGACTGACTAAAATCTAAAATATTTTTTTATAAACGCACTCACTGGCCACTTTATTAGGTAGACCTTGCTTGTACCGGGTTGGACTCACTTTTGCCTTCAGAATTGCCTTTATTCTTCATGGCAGAGATTTAACAAAATGCTGGAAAAATGTATCTGAGATTTTAGTCCATATTGACATGAAAGCATCACTCAGTTGCTGCAGATTTGTCGGCTGCACATCCATGATGAGTGTCTCCCATTCCTCCACATCCCAAAGAGATCTGGTGACTGTGGAGGCCATTTGAGTTTAGTGACTCACTGTCATGTTCAAGAAACAGTTTGAGATGAGTTGAGCTTTGTGATGTGTGTGTTATCCTGCTGGAAGTGGCCATCAGAAGACGGAAACACTGTGGTCATAAAGAGATGGAGATGGTCATCAACAATACTCAGGTCTGCTGTGGTGTTTAAACGATGCTCAATTGGTGCTGAGGGACCCAAAGTGTGCCAAGAAAATATCCTCCACACCATTAAACCAACACCAGCAGCACCAGCTGAACCGTTCATACAAGGCAGGATGAATCCATGCTTTCATGTTGTTTATGCCAAATTCTGACCCAACCCTCTGAAAGACTCATCAGACCAGGCAACGGTTTTCAATAATTTCCTGTCCAGTTTTGTTGTGAATCGTAGCCTCAGTTTGCTGTTGTTATCTCACAGGAGTGTCACTGGTGTGTCTTCTGCTGTTGTAGCTCTTCTGCTTCAAGGTTCAACATGTTCAGAGATGCTCTTCTGCAGACCTCGGGTGTCACGAGTGGTTATTTGAGTTTCTGTTGTCTTTCTATCAGCTGAACCTTGTAATTCTTCTCTGACCTCTGGCATCAACAAGGCATTTTCTCCCACAGAACTGCAGCTCACTGGATATTTTCTCTTTTTCTGGACCATTCTCTGTAAACTATGGAAGCTTGTTTCCGCCACAGAATGAAAAATAAAAAAGGTAATTGCAACTTTTTCTCTCATAGTTCTGACTTTTTTTCTCACAATTACGAGATATAAAGTCAGAATTGCGTGATATAAAATCGCAATTGCGTGTTATAAAGTCAGAATTTATTGATATAAAGTCAGAATTTATTGATATAAAGTCGCAATTGCGTGTTATAAAGTCAGAATTGCGAGATATAAAGTTAGAATTGATTGATATAAAGTCGAAATTGCGTGTTGTAAAGTCAGAATTGTGAGATATAAACTTCCCCCTTAGAATTGGCCTGATAACTCGCAATTGCGTGTTTACATCTCACAATTCTGAGAAAAGATGTCAGAATTTCGAGATATAAACTCACAATTATGTGTTATAAAGTCAGAATTGCGAGATGTAAACTCGCAATTCTGAGAAAAAAAGTCAGAATTGTGAGATAAAAAGTCGCAATTCTGTCTTTTTTTCTCGCAATTGCGACTTTATTTCTCATAATTGCGACTTTATATCTCGCAATTGCGACTTTATATCTCAGAATTGCGACTTTATATCTCGCAATTGCGACTTTATTTCTCACAATTGTGACTTTATTTCTCACAATTGTGACTTCATATCTCGCAATTGTGAGATAAAAAGTCGCAATTATTATTATTATTCTTTTTTTTTTTTTATTCAGTGGCGGAAACAAGCTTCCATAGTAAACCCTAGAGATGGTTGTGTGTGAAAATCCCAGTAGATCAGCAGTTTCTGAAATACTCAGACCAGCCCTTCTGGCACCAACAACCCTGTCACATTCAAAGTCACTGAATCACCTTTCCTCCCCATTCTGATGCTCAGTTTGAACTTCAGCAGATCATCCTGACCATGTCTACATGCTTAAATGTATTGAATTGCTGGAGTGTGATTGGCTGATTAGATATTTGTATTAACGAGCAGCTGAACAGATGTACCTAATAAAGTGGCTGGTGAGTGTATTATGAATACATAAATATTATGGTTTTGGGAAGTCGCACCACATTTTACAACAGGAACTAATCTTTCCTTGCCAAAAAAAACCCATAAAATGATCTGATATTTTAAGAGACTTATTGACCTTGACACACAGTCATGGGGGTCTGCAGGAGTCACTCCATGACATCATTTCCTGTTTGTTAGATTTTGTTTCTGCATCTTGGTCGCACCACATGACTTTGATTTGGTTTTCCAAATAATAATAACTTATAACAACCCTTTGTTAAAATATATATTTTTCTATCAGGGAAATAAAAGTATGCATGTTTTTTTTTGTTGAGTATCATATTTGATGTATCAGGTTTTTGTGGCCCATATAGTGATATTGTGAGAATATGGAGCTCATACTTCAGAAAAATGCACCTTAATTTTACTCAGAGGCCCAAACTGAGCAGAAATATGCAATTGTGAGATGCATGTTCCTTAAAATCCTGACGTATCATATTTGAAACTCACATTTTAACATAAAAATGTATGTATGGATAATCCATTAAACCTAAGTTGCTTCAGTCCTGTATATCTTTGTTTTAAAATATTACTAATAATATAAAAAATATTCTTACGTTAATTCAGTAAAGATTTCACAGCAAAAAGACGTGTGCCACGTGAAGAACGCGTGAAGATTGTGTACAACAGTTTTTTCTTAGCAAAGTTCTGATCATGTTGATAATTTAGAGGCACTAGGAATTTGTGTTTGTTTTTTATATTTGTTCAAACATGATCTAGTAGGCTTTATGGGGTTAATAAAGTTTCACGAATTGTATTATTTTAGTCTTTTTTTCTTCATTATAAGGACAGTTGTATCACCCTGAGTTTTTTGCCTGTGTGTAAAGTCGCTGTATGTACAAATGAATTGCAGATCCGATAAAACACTTACCAAGTAGAGCACTCGGTACGAATGTCCTGTGAGCTTGGCTACCTGGGTGAGTGATGGGTATTTCCACACCAGGATCTGGTTCTGGGAGTAGCCGTGTGTGCTGACCTGATAGACATCAATGGTGAAAGCCAGCATGGGGGGGGGGGGGGGGGATCACATGACGTGACTGAGGTTGTAGTTGCGTTTCTTACCAGCTCGTTGGCGTGTTTGGACCAGGCCAGGTTGCAAACCTGTGAGCCGGTGTCGGTACTCTGCAATGCCTGTCCGGTCAGAGTGTTCCAGAAGCGAAGGCAGCGGTCAGCCGTTCCCCCTCCCGAGGCCAGCAGGCCGTGCTGGTGAGGAGACCATGCGATGGCCTTCACGGCCGCCAGGTGATCGCTGTACTGCTGCACGGGGAGCAGGCTCGAGCTGTTCCACACCAGCAACTGAAGCAGAGCAAAAACACACAGGGTTCCTTTGTGTCATGCTATTTAGACCGAATTTTATTAGTTCTTTTTCAATTTCTTATGGAAAGAAAGTGGTCTTGATTTTGATCAAGTTGGGCTCTTAATAATAATAATAAATCTGAAATTTGGTGCTCTAAAATGGTCCATGTATACATTGCGTTAATTCGTTTTTTGGTTTAAAGGCACACTATGTAATTTTTCGCCACTAGAGGTCGTTTATTCAAAACAAAAGGCGTAGCTTGATGACGCCTTGATTTCGTGGAATCGTGGGAGTTGTTGTCTTCACCTCTACAGCCGGTGGAGAATACGACGGGACTCGGGCAGAAATCATATTCATGGATGATCGGTAATGTATTAAAGATTTATTAGCGTTATGAAAGCCGCTGGAGCGGAACGAGGCGCTGGAGCGATTGCTAATGAGAGACGAGCGCGACACACGGCTCGAGAGCAGTGGAGCTTTTATTATACCCGCTTCTTCCGGTCATGTGTATGTGGGGTTACGCAGCGCTGTTTTATCATATTACAGTCTGATGAAAGGTGTTATAATGCTACTCTGTCCGTTCGATCGGCGGCTACTATATGAGACACTCGTTACACACTGCGGTGAGCTAGATCGATATTAGACATGGTAAATATGGTTCTCGCGGTAAATCAGGAAAATGAGATTTAAACAAAAAGACTAACTGTGTTGAGCTGTATAACAATGATTCGTTTTCACTGTCGATGAATGTATCCAAACAGTTGCTCACCTGTCTAATAAAACACATAATATATTAAAGCGTCTTTGGTGTTTCCATGGTTTCTACAAAATAAAAATGGAGGGTATGATGTCATTGATAGGCGACGCACGGACACGGTCCGTGTCCTGGTTAAAACTGCTTATTTTTCTGGATTTAAACATTCTTAGAAACATTTGGGATAATGTAAATACACAAATCAACAAAATATATAACTTTGTTCTAATGGTCTTTGGATATTTTAATCCAAAAATCTTACATAGTGTGCCTTTAAAGGTACAATATATGTAAATGTTTTTAGTTCAAAATTAAATTAAATTAAAATAATGATAATAATCATTCATCAATCCTTCTTCTAAATTGTGTTTTTGTCTTACCCTGATTCACTGTGGCAAGCCTATTATAAGTGAAACTGCGTAAAAACGCCACTCGCCCATTTGTGTCTCGCCATATCTGTGCATAGAGAAAAGTTTCTCCGGCTTCTTTTACACTTGTATGGTGCGGGAGTGGCATAGGTTAGTAAATCTTGAACTTCCATGGAATCACCCGTTTTAAACAAACGGATAAATTGCCATATGTAGCTCTCATTGTAAAGCATTATATGAGGGTCATATTCATAAGCAGTCACGCAGAGCCGAAGCACAACCAAAAAATGCTCTTCCACAAAATGCAAATGCATTGTTTTTTAACCACTAGAGGGCCAAACGTTACATTGTGTATTGAAAGCAGAAAAATAAACCTGTGTCTTGATATATATAAAAGCTTAATAAATGCTTCAAAAATGCTGGATGACTATTATTCTGTAAGAGAACTGATGATGGCATATGCTGATCTTTGGTTGACCGATCAGTGCCCACCCATGTGTGGAAATCAAATATTCAAGCTGTTTATCTATTTTCTACCCCTGAACCTAAAAACGAATTTTGTCAGTTTACACCATCCACGATGTCTTTCTGAACAATTCTGAGAGATATAGTAAGCTTTACTATTGGTACACATGCAAAATGTTTAATGTTATTAGATTTAAATGACATAAAAGAGTCCACAAGCAGCAAAAATGATGTAATCTTCGTATTCATGTTTATTTCATATGGACAGAGGTGGGTAGAGTATCCAAAAACTGTACTCAAGTAAAAGTACAAGTACTTATAGAAATATTTACTCAAAGTAAAAGTAAAAGTAATAATCTTAAAAGTTACTTGAGTAAGAGTAAAAAAGTAACCAATGAAAAAACTACTCAAGTAGTTAGTTACTAGTTACTTTGGATCACATAGGCCTATGTGATCCAAAGTAACTAGTAACTAACCACATATATATATATATATATATATATATATATATATATATATATATATATATATATATATATATATATATATATATATATATATATAACATGATATTATTTAGATATTTTTTCATTTTATGACTGACTAAAATTATCATAATTAGATAAGCTATCTTTGCAACAAAAACAGAAGAGACAAACATTATTTCTGTATATCTGTATATTATATCTATAGCCCGAAAACCATTGCCTGTCCTTTGGTTTGTATAATAGTATAATAACTTATGCAACTACATTTGGATTATTAGACAATGTCGGAATAAAGTGACTCTATGGAGTTTTGCATTCAAATGTAAAGGGATATGGCAGTCATGTCATGCCCAACACAAACAACGATCAAATGCAAGGATCTTCTTCTGTCTGTTCTCCAAAATGTATTTAAATGTAGGCTATATTTATGAAAGCATCTTTAAACTGGTTAACTGTGTCTAATAAGGTAGGCAAAGGCATTCGTTTTCAAGTCGAGTTCGCACGCCACTGCGCAATACACACATTGTGTGTGTACACACATTCATAAACTGACGATGATATCTTATTTAATGTATAAAGTAATGTATATGTCCAAAAAAAGGGGTAATGCCATACTTTGTAGTAGTGCTATATATGGCGTAATAATCAGTTTGGTGGTAAAATGTATTACCTGAATGAAATCGAATGTATTGTCGTGTGGAATAATTCATTCACAGACAGCTTACGAAGTAGCTAACATACGAAGATGTTCAACTAATAAAGATCTTCATCGCTCGCAAAAAATATGATGCATTTGCAGATTTACTTTCTAGACTGTACTGTAGACTGTGGACCGCCACTTCATACAACGCTCTTGATGTTCTTAAATCTTCCTGTTACGACTCCGAGACGATGCAGTGTGTGCAGGAAACTGAACAGATCATTCAAACTGATTCGCGAACCGATTTAGACAGATCTGCCCAACTTGTTTGATGAGGTCTTTGAACAGAATCGACTCAAAAGAGTGATTCATTTGTGAATTGAGCATCGCTCATGCCCATAAAAAAGAGAGAGCGCGCGCTTAGAATAAACTACGCTTTTAACAACATATTGCATTAAAATAAAGTAACGAGAGGAACGTCGCTCAACGTAACGAAATAAAAGTACAGTTTTTTCATTAGAAATGTACTCGAGTTAGAGTAAAAGTACCCACAATTAAATCTACTCTTAAAAGTAAAAAATTTCCAAAAAAATACTCAAGTAAATGTAACGAAGTAAATGTACTTCGTTACTACCCACCTCTGCATATGGAATGTTGCATTTTAAATACTTTTATACCATTTTCAAGAAGTTTAAATTGAATGACTCTAAAAAATATCATGTTGTGTAACCATTGAGAAAAAATGTACACATAATTAAACTTTGAATACATGCGAATATCCACATCTTAACTATTATTCCAAAACCTTTTTTTTGTTTTGTTTTTACAAATATCTCAAATTATTAATTCATAAAAATCCATTTTGGGAAGTCACACCACATAACATTTTATAACCTGAACTAACCTTTCCTTGCCATAAAAAGTTATTTTCTGCATCTTGGTCGCACGTGATTTTAATTTGGTGAAATTTTGACATGAATAACTTATAATAACACTTTTGGATTACACTTTATTTTAATGTGTCCTTGTCACAGTGTAACCATACATTTAAGTACTGATTAATAATAATTAACAACATGTACTTACTATAGGGCTAGGTTTAGGATTCAGGTTTGGTTTAGGGTTAGTTAATTGTCATCATACTAAAGTAACAACATGTAATGTGTAACAAGGACACTGTAAAATAAAGTGTTTTTAAAGGTGAAATTTGGTGTGAATGCAACATACACAAACCCAGTCAACTTAGTCATGTCTTGCATGTTCAATTATGTCTCGTTTTTAGATTATCCCGTTTTATTGACACTAACCTTGTTATCGTTCCCTCCAGAGGCGAGGTGCTGGTGGTCAGGTGACCACTTGAGGCCACACACTTCCTGCCTGTGGCCCTGGAGGCGTCTCTCCACAGGAGGAGGTGTCCTCACGTCCCTTTGTAGGATCACTCTGTCCCGGCTACCCGACGACAGCTGCTCTCCGTTCCACGCAAGCGCTCCTGAGAGACACGAGAGGAGGTGAGACTCAAACTCTAATAATATGATGAAGATGACTTGTTCTTTATGAGGATCTTAGCTCTCTTAGTGAAAAAAAAAAAGAAATCTGATAAATTGTTCTGAGAATGATTTCAGAACAATTTAATGTAAACGTAAATGTAAATGTAATGTAAATGATTTAAAGTTCCAAACACGTAAGACTTTTGTTCATCTCCATATGAATCGAGTGGTTGAATCAAAGCCTTCTGAAGAGACTTGATCGCTTTATATGATGAAAAGATTTAATTTAGGCTTTTATTTACATATAAATACATAGATACATAGAGCACATCAAATATGGTGAATGTTTCGAAGATTAATGAATGTTTATTGGGTTTGGAACCACATGAGGGTGGTGGTTCATTGTAATTGATGACAGAATTTTAATTGTTAAAACTAACCCTTTAAACCAGTAAAAGTTTTAAGTGAGTGAGTGATTGTCACATGACACAAACCTACGCGTGCTGAATGTCCCTCCAAACTGGTCAACTTCCTCCCTCCAGCTGCATCCCAAATCTGAACAAATCCCTTATGGGTCCCTACAGCCACCAGACTTCCCTGAGAGAACGACAAAGAAGTCAATATTATCCTGGATAAATACAAAGCACACAAGTTAGACATTTTAATATAACATGTAAGAGGTTTGTGCTGACCCTCTCATTCCAGCACACTGATGTCACAGAGTCGCCATCCACAGATAAGTCACACAACCGCGTCACCTGTGTAAGTTTGGAAGTGTAAAATGAAACGCTCATTACTGACAGTCAGACCAGATCGCGTCTTAAAAGTCTGTCTCATACCTGGCTGGTACAGGCACTCCACAGGTAAACACAAGCCCCCAAACCAACACTCAAGAGATTTCCAGCTGACCAGTCCACCTGTTCACAAACATTTTCAGTCAAATTACTACACTGCAAATGTTAACATGCATATTATGGAGACTATAGCACAATTACGCCATGTCCTAACCAGACGGGGTGCGATAAGATTCCAGTGACAAGCAATTAGTCTGTCCACACCAGATGTGACGCGGCAAAATCAATCAAAAATCACAGCCAATCAGAACAGCGTGTGGGCGGAGTCTCTCAGCAAGCGCACTGCACTCGCAATGCAATGGAGACGTACACATTCAAATACATCATTTACATTTAATGCATTTGGCAGATACTTTTATCCAAAGCTTTTCAAGGTACACATTTACATTCTTAGCAATTCTTGCTTTCCCTGGGAATCGAACCACTGACCTTGCCGTTGCAAGCGCCAACGCTCTACTGTTTGAACTACAGGAAAGCTAATTTTAATACATAGAACACACTTGTTTGTTCACACTGAGTTCACATTTCTCATTTCCTTTCATTTATTTTCAACATCTGAGGTGAATTATCCATTGTGGATTTCAGTATGGCTATTAAGGTCACGCATAATGATATACTCGCATTAAATTCTTTTAACCCTCTGTTGCCGTTCGAATTGTTTTTTTTAGAATTTTTTAGTTAATTGGAATGGACGAAACTTGGTAAAGGTTTTGGCATTTGCTATGTGAACACACACAAAAAAAATCATGGGCATAATTCGAAAAGGTTCAATGGTCCTGAGAAAAATAGTCACACTTGTACTGTTGGCGGTCAAAAATGACCAAATAGGAAACGAATTATATCTAGTGAAAACTTTAGGGACTGCGGCCAAACAAAATCTTACCGAAAGCTCATTTTTTGAGATATCAACTTCAAATTTGGATCTCAACTTTTTTAGATTTATGGCTTTGATTTTCTCACAGTTTTAGCGTAAAACATATTTTGCAAATGATATATTTCAAATAAAATGTACAAATATTTGTATGCATTTTTCATAATAATAAACTTAAACTTCTATACCTTTATTTTAGTTTTAATTTTTAAGCTCTTTTCACTTCAGCAATAATCTGTCAAGAGTCGTTTTTTAAAAAAGAGACCAAACTTATGTGCGCCATTTTCAGGTCTATGCTCAAAAAGTGGTTAACAAGTAATAAATGGATCATAACTATTCCATAAATATAATTAAGTACCATAAAATCCCCTAAAAATACAAAATGTTAAATAAAAAAACATCTACCTAAAATATAGTACATTCATTTTATTGAAATAAAATTTCAATACAATTTAAAAAAAGTTGTTGTTTTTTATCATTCCACAAAGTCTCAGAAATAGAAACCGTTTCTAGAATATAATTGTTGTGTATCGCTGTCGCGACTGGTTAGGGATTAAAAGATTAACATGAAAAAGATGTATTTTATCGCGTGTCGCTGTGTCACGTCAGGTCTGAATAGTGCTAAAAGAGTATTTTAAAGAGTTCTCTGAAATACTTCTGACTTCTAATTAATCAATGAACAAATTCTCCAGTTAAATATTTTAGTATAATGACAGGCAGACTATATAACTGACAGTTGTCCCAGGCAACCAATTTCTTACAGTCAGCTGGTCATTATTGCTAAATTAAAGTAAAAAATAATGTACCTTCACAGTAACACTTTCAGACCCCTATTCCTTATTTAATATCTGTAAAACTATATATGGAGCTTTATAAATGAAGTGTACCAGGTTGAGGTAGAAGTCATCCTGCAACTCTGGGGCATCAAGAACCTTGAACGGGATCTTGGAAATCTTGCGTGCAGGCTTTCGGGGTGAGCGCAATAGTTTGTGACTGCAGAAAAAAAAGAAAAAAAATCACACATTTAGTTTGTTTAATCCAAGTTAAATTGTATAGAAATTCACAGGCATGTCTATAATGTGGATACAATTAATAAATGTACAAAAAAGTCTGTGTTATAAACAGAAAAATAGCTAAAAATTATTTTCTTATTCAGTATTTTGTACAGAGCCCCACACATGAAAAAATCTGGAAAAGAATCGGCCTTGTTTTATTCACTTATTCCCTCATTTTAGGTAAATCCTGGCCACAATGTACTAATCTGTTCCCTTATTTCTTAATTTAGTTAAATCATGCACACAATTTACGTAAGTCTTAGGAACGAATTCTTAATTTGTGGCCGCTAAATCTTGTAACTTGTAATTACCAAAATGGTAAGAAAAATAAACTTAATTCAATATACATTTCTAAACATTTTATGTGTTTTTTTTTATCTTTTCAAGTAAATGAGTTTGCAGTGCAAACATAAAAAAAGATCGTCGGCTCAGTTATATTTTGAATTAATGCAGAGGTTAAAGAATGATACCTTTTGTTACTGAGAGGAGAGAGGGAATAGGGGGAGATTTCATTGTCAAAAGGCACTCTCTTTGTGAGGATGGTGTACTGAGAGACACAAGAAAAACAAGAGTTATACAACAAGAGTCAAGTTCTAAAACTTATATAAACTCAAATGTGAGAACAAGCAGAACACAAACATGCTTCTCCAGTGACCTTTTTACATGGCAATGAATCTCACATGGATCTGTCATGTAAACTCACCCTGAAGAGGCTGTGTGTGTCCTGTGTGAGTATGGTGTGTCGACGGTCATCTGTGTGAGGATCAGGCACGGTTTCGATTCCTGCTCCCAACAGCTCATTCCTCAGCAGTGCAGCATACGCCACAGCATCTGTAAAACACAACAATGCTTTTTTGTTATTTTCTTCCTATATATATATACATACACTTCTTTTACGTTTATTACTTTTATTCAGCAAGAATGATTTGTTAATAAAATTATATATATATTAAATAAACGCTGTTCTTCTGAACTTTCAAAAAGTCCTGAAAACGTAGCTGTAATATATACATTTCAATCATGAAAACTCTTGAAATAGTTTTAGCATGTTATTAAATATGGCAATGTTAATGTATTTGGTAGATATGCAGCTGCTGCTTAAATAGACAGACATATATCCCATAGCAGATCTAGGCAGGTGGAGCTGGGGGAGGTGGAGGGGTTCAGAGGAACTCTGATAGCACGATACAGGACTAGCCTACAGCAAACACTGAACCACACTATTTAAATTGTTGAGTAGGGATGTGACGGTGAGAATATGTTTAGCAGCAACTGATGAGCGACAATGGCTTGAATGATGGGTTCATTATTATTCTTAATGAAAAACACATCAACAAAACAGTACAATGACAAACTCGCTTAAATGGGCGCTTTTACATTTCGCTTTGAAACCAAATCTTACGCCATCGTCTTGTCAGTCAAGAGTGAGGCGAAATGGACGAAGTGAGGTGAAATCTGACTCCTGCTGCTGATCCGTGCTGCAACTCTTGTTCGGCTCGCGCTGCATTGAGCAGACATGTTCAGTTTTTAAATGTAGAGTCTATTACTATATAAAAATCAAAGCGACAGTGGGGGGCGACAAGTGATCTAACCGGTGTTGCGGCTGAACACCATGTAACACCGAATATCGCAGCAAGCAATCTCATTGGCTGCAGGATCAGCAGAGGCCAATCAGCTTGTGCCTTGTGGTAATGATGTGATTGCTTGTAGACTGCATGTAAAGTACCCATCAGCCTCAGCCATCTACAGTTTCATGACTGAACTAGATATATATTTTTTGACTGAAAATCGAGGGCATGTAAAAGATGATGCAGAATGACTTCACCTTTCCCTGTGTCTGTACTAGCATCCTTCGCCCGCTGATTCTGATTGGGTGTCCAACAGTTCTCCTACAAACATAAAGCAAAAATGAACGTGTTTATAGCGGTGCAATGACAATAATGCACTGGCTTTAATCTATCATTCTTTTTTTACTGTGGATGAGTGTAAACTGTTCAGATGAATGGTAACTTACATTGGCATAGTGGAAGTTTATGCTCCAGTTGCTCCCGGCACGCGTGGGGATAAACCTGTCTCCTGATTTCACCGTAACCGGACTGCATGCTGCATACCCTGACTGCACAAACAGTAATACATAACTGGAACAGACAATCAACATGTGTAGCATTTATATGTTTTTCCTCTTTATTGCACACATTTAATAAATCAAAAGTGGAATTGACAAAAAAAATTCAAAAAAATTCTCTGAAATTCAAAATTCAGGTGCAAAAATGTCCTGTAATAATTGTTCTTTTTTTAAACAACATATATTTCTTAATATTCCAGATCTAATCTTAATATCACAAACCAAACTAGGGTTTAATAGACAATTAATAATCATTATTGCAAACTGATTAAGCTGCACTGGCACTATCAGATGAGAAAAAAAATTGAACTGAATTGAGCTGGGTAATGACACTAACTTTGTAACATCGACATTAAATAAACACTGAATTGACCTGAGATGAATACTGACACTATGGCCGTCTGTAGAGCAGCTTTACAGTGGAATTTAGGCTAACTCTTCACATAACTGATGAACTTTGCAACATTGACACTGTTATTGAACTGAACTGAATCAACACTGAACTGTCTTAAATTGAAAAATGACACTATTGTCTTCTGAAGAGCTGCTTTATAGCTGAAATTCAATTTGTTCATTAATATGACTAACTTAATGTATTTGGTCTTGGCAGACTATGGGCCCTATTTTAAAGATCTAAGCGCATGGTCTAAAGCGCATGGCTAAATGGTCTAAAAAGGTTGTCCCTATTCTCTTAATGAGTAATGGGTGTGTTTTGGGCGTAACATGCAATAAACCAATCAAGAGTCTCATCTCCCATTCCCTTTAAAAGCCAGTTGCGCTCGCGCCGTGGCGGATTCGCTATTTACATGGCGCAATTTGCAAACAGAAAGACTGAACGTGTCTCCGGAGCGCAAACGGATCTGCTCGTGCGCGAGGTTAAGGCGCGCAAGCAGACCATCTACGGGACAAGCCGGATTCCACCATATCTTTATGTAAACAATAATAATCTTTTACATTGTAATCCTTTAATTTATAATATTTGGCATTTTTGTGTGCTGCTGCGCGTCCCTGTGTGTGTAATAAGCTGAGTGTACGCCTATAGGCGCATATTACTAACGCGCCTTTTAAATAAATAAAAAATACTGCACCATTGACTTTAGACCAAGTTTTTGTTGGTCAATGGCGCAGTCTATTTCAGTTGCCTCAAAATACCAACGCGCCAACAATGCGCCTGAACACATCTCGTTTTCAGCCCATGGGCGCACAAATAGGCGCAAATGCATTTGCTATTTAACCCTTTGGGGTCCTTCGGCCCAAATGGACCCGAAGCATTTAAATTTTTTTTTTTTTTAAATCATTGCTTTATCGGAATGGTCCGAAATTTGGTGACTTTGTTGGTACTTGGCATATCAACACCCCAAAAAATTGGGGACAGGATTTGAATAGTCTAAGTGGTTGTAAAAAAAATAGTCACACTCAGGACCTTCTGGTCCAAATGGACCCGCATAGGAAATGAATGGGAAATTGGCAAAAATGTGAAAATACAGAGTTATTTTGTGCGTACAAACTACAAATCAGCCACGATCCAGAAAAAAAGCACACAACAGTGAAGGGGTGAATCTATAAAACATCAAGAGTGCAAAACAGACACATCCACACACACACACACACACACACACACTTTTATACACATACACACTAATAAATTCAGATTACATATGGGTTTTTAATTTTTAAAATGCTCAGTTTGTCCACCAGATGGCATCCATCTCATTTCAAAAATTGCTTTCATGAGGCCTAGGCTTGACTCTAAAATGAAATACAGCTTTAAAAAATAAAAATAAAAATAAAAATATTTTTTTTAAATTTCTATTATATTCAATGGGGAAAAAATGGGTCATAATTATTGCATTAATATTAATTATAAATCATTTTTATTTTTGAAATTATCTCAAAACACCAAAAAAGAAAAGAAAAAATATTATAAAAAACAAGTAAAAAAAAAAAAAAGGTGATTTTTTTTTAATAAATATTAATCCCACCCTTCCGGCCCATTTGGACCCGAAGGTCCTGAGTGTGACTCTGAAATGAAGGACCCCAGAACATGGCGCAGGACGTGAAAATGATAACTGCGTCAGGCTGAAACTAGCACTTGCGTCGCGCTTGGCGCTGCATTGCGCCGGGTGTATGATAGGGCCCTATATCTGCTACGCTGCTGCTGGTGATTATTGCTGCTGCAGACAGAGCATGTAAGAGATGCTGCTGCTGCTGCATAAATAGACAGACATAAATCCCATAACAGATCTAGGCAGGTGGAGCTGGGGGAGGTGGAGAGGTTCAGAGGAACTCTGATAGTGCGATACAAGACTAGCCTACAGCAAACACTGAACCAGACTATTTAAATGTTGAGCAAGCAATATCATTGGCTGCAGAATCAGCAGAGGCTAATCAGCTTGTGTCATGCAGAAATATGATTTATTTATGATTTAATGCCGCCATAACAGCAATGGCTATATTAATGGCAATATCAACAGTATTTCATTTTTTATATATAATTTGAATACAATGATTACAATAATTTAACAATTTTGTCTTAAAAAACAACAATATACAAAAACATTCATACATAATAATAACAATGACAATTATATAAAATCTTTTTATGTAAAAAAAAAAAAAATTATGAATGACAAAAACTCTCAAATTATTCCAGGAGAAACCTTTTTTTTTTTTAAATGTACTTTTTGAATAAAAACGATGTTTAAAAACAATCAAATAAAAAAAATCTCATGAATTGTGAGATAAAAAAGTCGCAATTACCTTTTCATATTTTTATTCCATTGTGAAAACAAGTTTCCATAGAAATCTTATTAGAAATATGGCTAATATATACACACAAGGCTATAAAAAAAATAAAGTTAGGGTCTTTTCATGCTTACCTTGGACGGGTGGCCCTCTGGGACGTTCTGGTGGTTGATTTGCCTTAACAGGCGTCTTTCATAGTCCTGGTCCATTTCTACTGTAAACTACTCTCTCTCCATCAGTCTGCAGATGGGGGTCCTTCAAGGTCTCCCATCCCTACAGAAAAATGATGAATGCATGATTGATAACACTCACTCATAATGCTTTGCTTATTTTCTAAACATCTGCTCCAATGACAGCTGTCAGTAAGTGTCAACCTCTCATCAACAAAACGTCTGTCATATCAATTCATCACCTGAACTGGTTTCTGAACTGGTTTATTAAAAATAATTCTAATTCAAGTCATGACAAGATCTGCTAGATGACAAGCATTACACCACATTAACCATATTAGCAATCTAAAAGCACACGTTTTTAAGTAATTCATGATGGTTTTATTAAAAAGACCGAGTGTTAATGCCAGCGGGAGGGTTGTAAACACGCGTATGTAATCAGTTGCCATGGCAGCTCGCTAACAGCGATGAGCTCAAGGAAGATTTACATCTTACATTATGACACGATAACAACGTTTTCCCGAGTTTAATAGATGTAGAAGACCTTGAAACCTCGTATTAGAAAAGAAAAGCATCTTACCTTAGCCAAGTGCTCAGGAACCCCACATTATACTGACATGTGTGTTCAGCTAACGTTACGTGCGCAATGATTTCCTAAACATCTAACGTTAGTTCGCTTTTTCTCGATGCTGCAACAAAGGATTAAGGCCGTTTTGGTAATGTGCTGTAAATTTTCCGGTCTTTGGAGATAATAGTACGATCATTGAGCAGAGGGTATCAATGTTTATGTTCATGTCAAGATGGCGAGCAAATCAGCTGTGAGGTGAAAGTGTAATTCCGTGCACGTCCAGAAGAGGCGCAGTGAGAGGAGAGGCTATTTAACACTGAATCTAATGGCTACTACACATATTTAACTATTCAAAATGTGTATTGGGCAATCTCAGGTATTTCATTTTTTACAAGGTTTCTAAGCAGAAGATGGATGCATGTTTTCTCAGTCCTGTTACCATATCTCATGTGCCATTTAAAAAGCCTGTTTAAAAGCATGTCAATTCATTTCTTTTTTTTTATGTTATATATATTATATTTGTTATATATGTTCAAATAATTAATATATGTGATTTAAAAAATCACTATATATATTAAGGCAAGGTGTAGTTTAATAAAAACACACAGCCCTTTTTTTTTCATTTTAACGAAGACCAAAAGCCCCAAGTTTCTCTTGTTTTATATACTTTCATTTATTAAACAATTGTATAAACGATGGACCAAACAAAACTGATAAAAAAAACAGTGGTTTAACTTTATTTTTTTAGAAGAAAAACCAAAGGTAATAACAGGAATGGACACTTGTTAACAGGAATGTGTGTCCATGTTGTGTGTGTGTCTGTGTCTGTGTGGGTGTGTGTCTGTGTGAGTGATAGAAATAGAGATAGAGATAGAGAGTGTGTGTGTGGCCTACATGGCCATGTGTGCATGTGTGTGTATGAGATTTCTGTGTTGAAGGGATGTGCTAGTAGTACTTCACAGCGAAGAAGGTGGAAAGAGAAAGAAGGAGAGGGAGGGAAGGAAAGACAAAAGAGAGGGTTGCGGGTGTGTTTCGCTTGCATAGTGTGGGTTCTCTCCATCTTCTACAAAAGATAAGAAAGACAAAAACAAAGTCACTTAGTGGTGCACTGGCTCCCTTTAAGTATGGTACTATTCACAGTGTAAAACTAATCCCAAATGTCTACAATTTAAGTATTTTCAACTGTAAAACTCATAAGGTGAATACTAATATTCACACTATTAAATCAACAAAACAGAGGACTCTACTCACTCCTTGAGGATTGAGTTTTTAAGCAAAAAATATCAAATACATGACATATGGCCATGTATGCTAATAGCATGAGGACACTGAGCAAATTCTAGTGACTTACCTAAAGGTAAAGGTATTGTAGGTAGAAATTTTATAAAAAAACTTTTTTTCAAATTTGTTTAAACTTTCTATATATATCAATGCATAATTAAAATGTAAGTACTCTGATAAAAAGAGTATAAAAAATCGAGTGACTCTAGACCGTTTAATCTGCACTAAACACAGCTCATTATTTCCATCCGGGACGAAACAAAGGATTTGCTTGGGCGACTGTCACTCTCTCGCAACCATGGCAACCACCCTTTTGCCACACAGGACCTGCCCACTTGCGCGTACCCGTTTGATTTGAGGAATTCAAGAGGCACGGAACCTAGGAATAGCAAAACAATGGCAGAGAAAGACCAATCAAAATTCATATAGGCCTATGCAGTTCGCGAAGGCAAACCAGCCAAAAAAAGGAAGACAGTAAAGAAAAGGTAATGAACAAAAAGTCTTTGGATAAACAACGATTTATCTGTCCTCGAGCTGACGATGCAGTACTTGTCTCTGGAGAGTGATTATCAGATAGTCCTCATCAGAGTCAACAATGCTTTCATCATTGAAAATCTTACATGCAGAACACCGGCATATATGTTATGAATCTTACACGAAATTCATCTTCATCACAGTGTAAATGATGGCAATGGAAAAACGTGTATCATGCAACCTGTTTTTAGCTTTGCCTTATAGATAACTAGCTCGTTAGCGAATCAATAAATATATATTATAAACTTTACCGATATCAATATGCTAGCTTGATAGTGAGTACAAAATAAATCTTATTTGTTTATCTTCATAACGATAAAGTTAGATTTTTTTTTATTACATGTGATTCTGACATGATGTCACTACATGCACTGCGCTCCTTCCTCTCCGCTCGTCTCAGGTAAATATTATAATGCGTCTTCAGCTCAGCGGTCGGAGTCGCGCGTTCATGTGTTTTGGGGGCGTGACTTTGGAAGGAGCCCAGAAGGGAGGGGGTGGAGTGAATGGAAATAATGAGCTGTCTCTAAAACAGTCGTGAGAGGTCTACAGACATTCGATTTTTATACTCTTTTTATCAGACTACTTACCTTTTAATTATGCATTGATATATATATAGAAAGTTTAAACAAATTTGGAAAAAAGTGTTTTTTTATAAAAATTTCTACCTACAATACCTTTAATAAACAAATGACATCTAAGAGATAATTTAGGTAACAGGACATTACGTTGAGATTTCTCTTCTCAGTGACAATTTCAAATATACAGAAATTAAAATGAGAGGACTTACTTTTGGTATTCTCATGGCCTGCATACGATCCAGATGATGCAACTTCCTGTTGAAAATGTGTCTTGTCAAAAAAACAAAAAACAAATAAAAAAGTAAGTTTTCACACCAAAAGTGAAATGACACATGCAGGGGAAAGAAAGTTCAACAATACTTCAGCAATAAACACAAATGTGATGTTTAACTAAAGTCATTTTTGCTTATTAGAATTAGATCATTGAAGGTCAGCAGAAAAGACATTGGTTATTAAATACATACATTATGTATTATTTAACATTTAATGTTTGCATTTCACTGTTTTTAAGCATTTTGAGGCATACTGAATCTGGTTTTGTGCAAGTGAGATGATTAATATGCTCACATTTAGTCTAGAACTACAATAAACCATCATGTTCACACAGCGCACACAACACCTCTGCACTCACTCACGATTTCTCTCAACATGAGGACAGGAGCGCTGCCAGACAATAAATGCGGAAAACAGACAAAAAACGTTACTTACTTGGAAAAAAGTAATCTGATTACGTTACTCACATTACTTGTAATGCATTACCCCTAACATTGCTGCAGAATTTAGCTCCAGCCCCAATTAAACACTCCTGAACCAGCTCATCAGTATCGTATAGGGCCTAGTAAGAATTAGCTGGTTCAAGTGTGTTTAATTGGGGTTGGAGCTAAGCTCTGCAGGACAGTGGCCCTCCAGGACCGAGTTTGGAGACCCCTGCTGAACCATTAAAACTTATTTGATTGGAGAAAATAACCACCCTGCCCTTTTGTCAATCACTGGATATGTAAATAAGTCCAGGCCTGCCTAGTGATGTAAAACAGGCTGCGTATGTATGGATAATGAGATGGCATGAGGGAAAAATACAAGTTTCCCATCACAGCAGGCACTGACAGCACGGCTCCTCAAGACAAGCAGTAACAGAGCCTGTTGCTGTAGAATAACCCCTAGTGAACACCTTAGTTGTTTTGATGTGAAATGTTTTGATGTAGAAATCTGCTGCAACTCAGTCAATTTAAGTTCCGCTTAATACAATCAGATTTTGATTTTGCGTAACTGTTTTCTATTAAGTACAATGAACTTTCAGTAATATTTGCGTGAAATGAATTTCATTTAATTAGTTCAAACTGTTCAGTTTGTAACATGTCAACATCCCCAAATGTCAATCATTGCGTCAAGTCTGGGTTTCCCCACTTTGAAAACCGATACTGACCAGCCCTTGTGAAAAAGAAATGCACTTAATTGTTAGTGAATGTGCACTTTTATTGTAGCATACTTCAAATCTTAAAAGCATATTTTTTAAAACTGTACTAGATAAATAAAATATTAATGAAATAAAAGGGCACTTATGTTTGCTTAGAGAGAGTACACACATTACTTTTTTAAAAGTGCACTTTGTAATAATGTCAAATTTAAAGTTTTACATTTTTAAATAATTGTTTTATTAATAATTTGTTGTGGTTTAAAGCAGAACTTTGATTAACATTTTAAAGCACATGTAAAGTACAAGTGATTTTACATTTAAATTACATTACATTTACATTTTAAATATATTTAAAATAGACCAAATTGCAACTTTATCACTACAAGTGTAAGTAGATTTTTTTTTTTTAAAGACAGCATTTTCAATTGAACTGACATGAAATAGTAGTTTAATTGCTTGACAGCTGCAAGTGGTGGCGATTTTGATTTATTTTATGCAGTTAGGAAATCTTTTATTGTTCAAGTTGTTATTTATCTCCTAAACAAGTTTTACTATCCATGTGCATGTATAGATCTAGAGAGTGATTAAAATAAGTGTTCTCTCCATAAATGACAAGAAATAGGCCTAATGTTTTCCTCCATTTTGTCAGCTCCTATATACAGAAAACTGAAAAGATAAATGAATAATGACTTTAAATCAAGTTTATTTGTGAATGGTCATGAGTAATTTCATAAATAAATGTGGGATTAATACTGTGCACATTTCTATTAAACCTGTTTCACTGCACAATTTCCACCTTCTTTCTTTCTTTGTTGAACAAGACTGACTCAGCATTTTGTGTGTCGCATTTTGCTCAGTTTGCTGTGTGTTTGAAGAACAATGGCATGCCTTATGACTCAATGTGCCAGTAAAGTGACACAAAAATGAAAATGCATAATTTACAGCATTGAATCCGAATTAATGTTTTTTTTAACAACCGCAAGGATCAAATAGCATGATTATAACATGATTTATGACTATATCTTAATGTTACTTTGCTCTTATCAGCATAGACTTGTCAAACATTTCATATTGACACATGCTGTAAGTCTGTTTAGATATGTAATCCTGCTAAAGCATTCCTTTCATGATTTAGCACACTGAACCTACTTTCAAGTAAGCAAAGCCTGGGTTATGGATGTTGTTTGTTATACATTTTCACTAAAACCTGTAACCTTGACACAAAGCTGTAGAGACGGTCATTACTAATGAGAGATATGCTGATTATGCCAATGTTTGTTGGTTGAAAGCAGTTCTTTTTTAAACACACGTTTGAGGTATCATTTGATCTGAAGCCCACAGCTGCGTTTTAATATGATCTCTTTGTGTCCCGCCGCCTCTTATCAGGCCCTTCATTTGGTGCCCATGACAACTAGTTGAAAGACAGGACGCTGAAAGAGTGGGGGAGGTAGAGGTAAAAAGATGAAGTCTGCAAATGACAGCTACTTTTGCACACTGCCTAAAATCAAAGAACATACGATAGCTTAAACATAGGCCTAGACTAGAGGAAATGTTTGGAATGCCAAGCTATTGTGTTTAGTGTAGCTATCCTATCCTACAAAGATTTATGTATGTTTGGATGAGTGCAAAGATTTACTCTCTGGGAACCGCAGCAGATAAAATGGAAGAGGAAATGAATAATATGACATATGAGTAAACACTGACAGATCCTCTGGCAACCCCAGAGGAATGTTAAAGCATCAGTCTGACACAAGGCAGCACGGAAAATCCCACAAACTAGGTTTCCTCCTCCTCCTCCTTAAAGGTGCTCTAAGCGATGTCATGTGTTTTTTAGGCCAAAACATTTTTTGTCACATACAGCAAACATCTCCTCACTATCCGCTGGCTGCCTGTCCCCTGAACACACTGTAAAGAAACGCGATCTCTGTAGACAGCCCATGCTTCACAAACAGCACCAAAAACAAACTGCAGCGACCCGCTCCCCAAAACATAAGAAACTGTTCCAGCCAATGACCGACAAGAAGGGTTTGGGGGTGTGGTTTGGGGGGTTAGTGTGCGGATGAGGAGGAGGGAGGGTCTAGCTAGCCTCCGTTTTGTTTGACAATAGTTCGAACGTCAACAAGAAGTGACGTCACCCAGGATCGCTTAGAGAACCTTTAAAGAAACAAAGTGCTTTTACCTTATGACATAGCAATTCAGTGAAGGGCAGCTAGAAAGATTATAATAATCTGAGGTCAGTGAGGGTCTTTATGTAATGTCTCGTGATGAAGTTGAGGAAAATCTAGTGAATTAAGAGTGACAAAATACCTGGCAGAAAGTCACATTGCAGAAGCCCCATGACGTGAAATTTACGGTTGATTATGTTGGTTGTATTTGAGGAACAAAGTTTTGTTAAAGAAGTTTTGCTTCAGGCAGAAATAAAGTGTTTTGCCTGTAAGTTCCTAACTGTAACACAAATGTTTACACCATTTGTTTTAAAAATGTATTAGTTTAATATTTTTTTTTATAAATCTCTTAGGAGCAGTTCATAATTTATCCAGTGTATCATTACTAGTTTTTGGTAATCGCTACATTTGTTATAGGCTGTTGCTTACTACAAATGAATGAGCTATTTTCGCTGGAGTAAGTTTTCACTATATTAGTAGGCTATTTGGCTCATTTGTAGGCTATAACAGTGGATTTGGAAACAGCACATCGCACGTACGCATGTGTTCAGCATAGAAAATGTGCAAAGTCATGCTGGCATAAACAGATCTCAGTGGTCACTCCACCTAACCTGACTCCGCCAGATGGATTTGCTCCGCATATCCATCTGGAAACCTTCCGTTGAAGTAGTTTTGGTAAGGGGCGAAAATACTGGTTAGCTGATTGGCCTATGTTGGTGATAGACGGGCCAAATCAACCAATCAGATCAACGAAGCATATGACGTACTAACAGAGCGTATCTTTTCCTCTGAGAAAAGCCTCCAGAGCAGTGTTTTGCTCTTCTTTCAGTGAAGAAATACTCTGTAATTCCGATAAAACTTGCTCGATAGCCACGCTGATGCTAGTTTCATCCGCTGAAGCCGACATGTTGTTTAGACTGAACTGTCGCGCTTCTCGTTGCGTCACACCTCAACCCGCCTCAAAGCCAACGCTGATTGGACGTTCGTTTGGTGAACTGCTCCCAAATTTTCTTTAACGGAAAGTATCCAGACTGATCTGCGAGTGAAACCTTGAAAGCTCGCGAGATCAGGATGGTCTCACGAGGCTACACTCCACCACGGAGCATTTACTTTTGAGTCGAGGCAGTGCATCTCACGGAGTATCGCGATACTTGAGCGTGACCTATTTAAACACCAACCACTGCCGTGAGAGTTCAACTTCACACTCATTCATTAACAGAGACAGTAGGATTTTGGAAGACAGCCGAAGGTATGAAATACTCAGTTACTTAAAACTTTTCTTTTCTTTCCTTTCCTTTCCTTTCCATTGAATATGCGTTTTATGAAAAGTAATCGAACACAGCTGCTCTTTTTTTACCATGGAAATTTCCATGTAATTTCGTTACTGCTTTTGGTGGGAGAGTTTCGTTTTCCGTAATTGCGATATTTACATTTATGATGTATTTATATACGTTTGAATTAATAATGCATTGTGAAATTGTTCCCATGTGAACATGTTTGCAATGCACCCACCTGTTGCAGTTCGATCAATGTAAAGTGATTTAACTAACGTTACGTATAAAATTATTATAATGCTGAATTTGTAGCCTATAAATAGGGTTACGCCCACTTTAAAATAACTTTGCTATTACGAAAGTATAGCCTATACTAACTATTAGTAGCCTACATGTGTTGCAATTTGAGGAAATATTGAAATAACGAAAGAAAATTACTTCCTGAAGACCAACTTACTTACAGTATTCTATTCTATTTCTAACAAGCAATTAATCATATCGTATTTTGCTCATTGATGTGTAAGCTCTTTATACTGTTCAGGTGTTTTCCTTTCTTTAATGTAACGTTTTTGTTTTGTTTTTACAAAAAGAGTTCCTGTTATTTCTTATTTTATTGTTTTTCATGAAACACATTTTCTTCTCTTGAACTTAGCAGAAAATGGCAGCTGGAAAAGCACATATTGGCAAGCCTGCTCCAGACTTCACAGCCAAAGCTGTGATGCCAGATGGACAGTTTAAAGATCTCAGTTTGTCTGACTACAAAGGTATGACCTTAACATTACAAGCAGAATGTCCTGTAATATGTGATAAGAATATTTAACTGAAGAAAAAAAAACAACTCTGCAAGGAAGCATTACCAGGAAACTCAAGGGTGTGATATTGAATCACAAATATTATTAGAGATAGCACACATTGTGTGAGTGTCCTTGTGCACTTGTGACCAATGCTTTATTGCTCTTGTTTCCAGGAAAGTATGTTGTATTATTCTTCTATCCATTGGATTTCACCTTTGTTTGCCCCACTGAGATCATCGCCTTCAGTGATGCGGCCGAGGAGTTTGGGAAAATCAACTGTGAGGTCATTGGTGCCTCTGTTGATTCCCACTTCTGTCATCTTGCCTGGTGAGTGATGAAGATGAAGAAAAAAAGGTCAAACTTTAAAGGGGCCGTATCATACTTTCAAAATATTTTTACCCTAATGTCAATGCTGCTAAAGTTTTTTTTTTTTGTCACACTCTCTCAGACTCTTAAAACGGTCTGTTTTATGCTGTTGTGCCTTAAAGAAACACACCCATTGCATGTAAAAAGAACAACAGTGCTATTTAAGTATCAATGATATATCATCATTTTTTAGAGCTACTAAAAGGACTCTAATATGAGATGGGAGAAATAATATATTTAACTTAATCATGATTAATCGCATTTAACATAAAAGTTTTTCTGTGTGTATATATATATATTATATATTGATACACAAACTTTTATGCTAGATGCGAATAATCGATTTGACCGCTCTAATTTAAATGCTTTTGCGTTCTCTCGCAAATAACTCAAAAGGTTTGCGAGTGAAAGCAAAACATCTCGGGTAAAGCAAACATTTTGCGGTTGGACGCAATCGACTACATTCCCCCCCAACCCCCCCCCCCCCCCCCCCACCCCCCCCTTGTTCGAGAAGCCATTTCACTCACAATAGGGAAGAAAAGACTATCGCATACTTCTGTTTCATGCCGACTTGTTATATGATAATTGATGGTTTCAATTTTAGTTAACAATAATAACCCTGTCTCACAATGGTATAAAATGTGTTACACTACTCTTTATTCTTTGCCTAAAAACCACCTTGTCTTTAGACGTTTTAAAGTGTTATTCTATTGTACAGAGTTGACAGACTTATTCAATATTCATGAACTTACCAATGAATGACAAAGTTTTTACCACAACAGGATAAACACACCTCGGAAACAAGGTGGTTTAGGACATATGAAGGTCCCTCTGGTGGCAGATTCCCTCCACTCCATATCTCAAGACTATGGTGTACTGAAGGAAGATGAGGGTATTGCATACAGGTATGGAGGGATTACCTAAATAATAATAATAATAAAAAAAATATAAAAAATATATATATATATATATATATATATATATATATATATATATATATATATATATATATATATATATATTGAAAAGTATCATATACACTACCATTCAATATTTTTTTTGAAAGAAATTAATACTTTAATTAAGCAAGGATGCGTTAAATTAATCAAAAGTGACAGAAAAGACATTTATAATGTTACAAAATATTTCTATTTTAAATAAATGCTGTTCTTTCTATTCATCAATGATTCCTGAAAATAAATTGATCACAGTTCCCCCCCCCAAAAAAATGTAAGCAGCACAACTGTTTTCAACATTTATAATAATAATAATAATAATAATAAATGTTTCTTGAGTATCAAATCAGCATATTAGAAGGATTTCTGAAGGATCATGTGACACTGAAGACTGGCATAATGATGCTGAAAATTCAGCTCTATCACAGGAATAAATTATGTTTTGAAATATATATTTAAATGGAAAACAGTTATTTTGAAGTGTAATAATATTTCACAGTGTTGCTGTTTCAAATAAATGCAGTCTTGGTGAGCATTAGAGACTTAAACAAATATTTAAAAAATCTTACAGACTCTTGAACGGTAGTGTATCTTTGAACTACTTCTTAGTGATGGATTTTAGCACACAATATTAGAATAAAACAATTCAGATCTCCCTCTGTATATTGTTATTAACTTCTTTTCTTTTTTTCTAACTTAGAGGTCTTTTCATCATTGATGACAAAGGCATCCTGAGGCAGATAACCATCAATGACCTGCCAGTGGGCCGCTCTATTGATGAAACCCTGCGCTTGGTGCAGGCCTTTCAGTTTACTGATAAACATGGAGAAGGTATACAGCATATTTTCTTGCCTTTGGACTGAAAGTTCTTCTTGATTTTACATACTATTCCTTTCATACAGTACCGTGTGAAATGGGTTACCGTGTTTCCATTTTTAAAAAATATACCTTTTTGTTGTCACTTATCCTAGTTTGCCCAGCCGGATGGAAGCCCGGAAAAGACACAATCAAGCCCGACGTCCAGCAGAGCAAAGACTACTTCTCCAAACAACAATAAAAAACACACTAGACTGTGCAGCATTGTGTAAGAATGGTAATAATATTTATAGTGATATTGTGTGAAGTTATAGGACCAAAGTGTTTCATACTCAAAACTACCTGAAATATACTGTAACATTCGAGCTAGTATGTATAATGTGTCTTCCCGTCCTTTCTGTTGTGAAAAGAGATTGTATTGTCAACAAATTGTTGCATTTCAAACAATAAACCATTTTTAACTATAAACTGTTTTTTTTTTTTTTTTAAATTACGATTATTTATTGTATAGTTTAATGAACTCAGTAGGCTAAATAAATATGTTGAAAATAAATAAATATTAGTAAATATATTAATCAAATCATTGTCTGGTCTTTGGAGATGAGGGGGCTTTGTGTTTGCCGCCAAATGCGCGTGATCTGTGACAAATGACTCGAGTCGCGCGCGCTCACCGATTTGTCGCGGTCAGCGGTTTAACTTAAAAAGTTAACGTTATAGCTGTATTATTTTTAGGGTTTTTAACAATAAATGATTATTTTAATCAAATAACACTTTGTCTTACATAAACATCGATAGATTTATTGAATTATCAACTTGTTGAATTGTTTATTGAAGCCATAACAGTTGTTGAGGGGATTATTTCCGTTTGAGGAAGCTAACATTACAGTTAACGTTAGCGCAAACATGACAACCAGACAGAAGACACTGACTCGAGACAAACAGGTGATTGCTGAGGTGAGATACTAAATCAATGACATTTAAAGTGTGAATGTAAATAAAATATACCCTTACAAAATATGCCATGCTTTCAAATAAGGAGCTCAATTCAACCGTTTAAGTGGTGTCCGTCGTGTTACTACTGTAACATCATAGTATATTAATTTGAGGTCTGCTTCATTCATTATAAGAAGCTGTCAGAATCATAATTTATTTTATTATTGTTGTGATTATCAATGACAGTGGTCGCAAATGCAGTTACCACAGGTTTGCTGTAACAGAATAAACACTCCCTGAGGTAACGTTAACTGGATATATAGCCTATGTTAACTTAACGTTACTAGCTAACGTAGACTAACGTTACTAGACTAAACGGTCATTTCTGTAATAAATAGCTGGTCAATACCGTGGTGGTATATATCAAGTATTGCTAAGCTAACAAAATATTATTGTAATATTTCAGTTGTAATGTTTTAAGACCATTATTAGTGCTTTTATGTCCTTTTCACTGTTTCACAGTTTGTCTGCACTGCCGTAAACTGAGATGGTTGTCATTCATATTTCTGTAGACTAATTGATGTTCAGTATATATTTGACTTATGTTCTCAGTTCTCACAGTTTATCATAGACATGTTTGACAGGGAACTGTCATTTGATAGTCATATTTCCAATGAGAACAATATTTTTTTCTCACTAGGTTACAGAATATTCTAATCTATTAAAGATGCAGAAAAGTTCCTGCATTCATAACTTGACTGAATTATTGTCATAATGCACCACTGGTTGGAAACAGTATTCTCAATGTCTCCATAAATAAAGTACAGTTTGTTCTGAATGCAGCAGAGAGAGATCTATATCATCATAAAAATCATTAGCTAGGTAGTATATTTTCGAAAGCTTAAACACTCAAAATTCGTCCTGTGAAAAAGTTTTTAAATTAGACATAGTGTTTTTTTTAAATTTGACAAAATTTACGGCACTATTTTATAATCAAATCTTTTTCTAAGCGTGACAAAACATATCGTTGGAAAGGTATGGGTGTCTCAAGGTTTCATATTTATTGTTTTGTGACAGTAATGTATTAAAATGATGCATCAAAATAATATCAATAGAATGAACCACCTTTTTGTGGTATCATTTTCAAATTTGGAACATAACTTGGTTATACATATGATATGACTTTGATTTTCTATCTATTTTAGAGTCAAATTAGAAATTATTTAGTAAAATATATATTTGGTATAAAATAAAAAATGTTTAGTACAGTACATTGCTGTACAGTACACTTAAACGTCAAAAAAAAATTTTTAACACTTTATTTTTTGTTTGTTTTACTTAAGCAGTGTCTTCTTTAAACAAAAGAGTTCTGTATTCCACAGCTAACTATTTAAGTTTGGATACTGCATTTTCACATCTACGCTTAAAAAGGTCTCAAAGCTATAATTCTATTAAATGACAAAGCATTTGTCATTCTGTGTCATTTGCGAACATTTGTGTATGTACTGTATGTGGATATAAACTTCAAGGCACTGTTCTTTGTAAACCTGTGTTAATGTGAATTGAACTGAACCAGTGTATTTCATCAGGCGCTGGATACTGAGACTCAGTCACTGGTGTTTGTCAAGCGCATGGTGGTTTTAGCTGTCTCCTCCATCACCTATCTGCGTGGGATATTTCCAGAGGACTCCTACAGATCCAGATACCTGGAAGGTATAAATATACACACTGGTTTATTAATGGTCGAACATTTGAAAATATCCCATACAAGTTTGTTCATTGATGAATGTTGTTGTTCTTCAGATTTGTGTATCAAAGTCCTTAAAAAGGATTGTACTTGCCCTGCAGCCCGCAATCTCGTCAAATGGTAATATGTTGCATGAATTTGTACAGTAAATTGCCATGTTTGTTTATTTGAATGTATATGTGGAAATATATTTGTAATGATTCACTGAAGTAAAAAAAAATGCTAAGATGCTATGAAAAGTGATTAATAACCATACCTCTGTCCTCCAAGGCTGATGGGGTGTTTTGATGCTTTGGAGAAGAGATATGTAAGTCAAAAGTACCATATTTCGATCGAAATCTATTTTCTATTATTTTTGGCACTGTATTAATTTACTTTATTTTTTGCAGCTTCAAATGGTGGTCATTGGGGTCAGTATGCATAAGTAAATGTGTGTTTTTATTTATATAATAATTTTTTCAAGAAATAAACAAATAAATTCACTGTTTTTTTATACACAGGTACACACAAGCCCAGATGACATTAATGTAAGTTCCAAGTTTCAATCTTCCATGGAGTTTTTAGATAGGGTTTAGTTAAAAAAAAAAAAAATTATGCCAAGGACCCCCAAATATACTTTCATGTTCAAGACTATTTATACTGTGTGAGCTACTGTGTAAGTGGAATTCCAAAATCAAATGATTGGCTTTTATATTTTATTATACTAAAGAAAATCCCCCAGAAAATATTTATTTTCTATTTAAATTGACTTTTAAGTCTACCCTTTTTTTGACCTGCATTAGAATATTGTTAAACGCATAAAGTTGGAGAGAAATAATTTGAGATTTGTGGAGCACTGGAGTATAAGTTGAGGCGTGGATCTAAACGCAAGCTGTATATTTATTTAAAGACACCAAGCAGAGGAATATATACACAAGAGAGATGCACAAACAAGACAAAGGTGTACATAATCAGAAACCATGCTAACTAATAGAAAGATAGTTTACATGACAACGATGTACTAAAACCGGAAAGTTTTTCCTTCACGTTTTTTATGCAGAGACGATAACGTTGTCAAAACGATCCCAGTTCACACGGATCCATGAAAAACGACTAAAAACACTGTATTCTGCTGCCAGGCTAGTTGTTGAAACACTGCGCACCTACAGACTGAACATGTAATACTCATGCTCATGACGTCACTATTTTTCACAAATTCATGTTTCGATAACCGTATCGTTTTTCAAAAGCTTGTACTTTGAAACCCATTTTCAAAACTTTGTGTTTTCAGGCCTCCAAAACGCTGTTGTTCTGTAAATGAACGGCCAAAACGCATAAAAAGTTTTCTGTTTTTAGTTGAAAACAGTGTCGTGTAAACGGCCCCTCAGAAACAATGGAACACAAAAACACTGAATACCCGAGACAATTCCAAAATAAGATAAAGGTGACATTGGTGAGGAAAAACTCAGCACTGAGATTTTTCATTTTTGTATGTATGTCACAAGGATAGATGACTACTATAAAATATATGCAGATTTGTTGAGTTTTTTAGGACTGTCAGTGGAATAAAATGATTGCGATGCAATTAATCTCATAATTTACGTCTTTAGTGGAATAAAATAGCAAATTTAGCAAATGTGTTAATTACTGCTTTACACATAATTTGTTAATTTTTCCAAGTGCTATACATTTTGAAACCATAAAAATAAAAATGTGGACACCAGTGATATGACTTTTCCAAACCTGCTGTTTTGTCTCTTGCATGCGTCTGTTGTCTCAGCACGTCATTGAGTCCTATCAGTTTAAGTTCAGATACTCAGAGTGTGGACCACAGATGGACATCATGAGGTGAAGTATTGTACATTGCTCTATCTTTTTTGTAGTTTGCATTTCCTGTATGTCCTCAGTTGATGACTACATAACAATAATTCTGTACACTACCATTCAAAAGTTTGGGGTTCTTAAGATCTTCTTTTAAATAAATGTATAATTTTATTCACGCATTGAATTGATCAAAGGTGACAGTAAACACATTTATGATGTTAAAAAATATTTATTTTTCAAATAAATGCTGTTCTTTTGAATGTTCTTTTCAAGGAATCCTGGAAAAAAGTATCCGTTTCCACGAAAATATTAAGCAGCACAACTGTTCAACAATAATAAATGTTTCTTGAGCATCAAATCAGCACATTAGAATGATTTCTGAAGGATCAAGTCGAGTAATAATGCTGAAAATTTGGCTTTATCATCACAGAAATAAGTTAAATGTTTAATTTTTTTACTATTTTATTTCTGATACTGTATTTCAAATAAATGCAGCCTTAGTGAGCCTAAGAAACTTCAAAAACATTATTAAAGATCTTACTGACCCCAAACTTTTGAACAGTAGTGGATATAGTTTTGGACATTATGCTGCTAATTTAGTGTAAATTGATGTAAAAAAAACCCTCTATTGAAATCTCCATTCACTTCACACACACTAGTCCTCACCTCTTTTCTTCATTTCAGTAATGTGACTGGGACCATGAGAGTGACCTTAGAGGACACTAAGAAAGCTTCAACTCTCCTGATCAAGAAGCTGTTCCTCCTCATGCAGCATCTAGAAGCTCTGCCCACTGACGTTTACCTCACTATGAAACTCTACTACTATGATGATGGTACAATATATCCTTTCTTCTTTCTTTCTTTATTGTATTTATATAGCACAATTTATTGCAACTACAGTTGCACCAATGTGCTTTCCAGCCAGCGATAACGAATAAAAAGTAAATACATAGACATCACAAAAAAACAACATAGAACAACAACAAAACAACATAGAACAACAACAGAGGATTTAGCCTCGACGCCCAGAGGAATTAAAAGCCTGAGTTAATAGGTGGGTTTTTAATAATGATTTAAAACTGGAAATAGTCTGAGCCAATCTAATGTGAACGGGTAACAGATTCCAAAGTTTCGGGGCAGCGATCGAGAAAGCACGATCCCCCCTATGTTTAAATCTGGATCTAGGGATCGTTAAGAGAGACTGATCAGAGGACCGTAGGGATCTATTTGATGTATAACGTTTCACTAAAGAATCAAAGTATGTGGGTGCCAGACCATTAAAGGATTTAAAAACAAACCAAAGTTTATATTCTATACGGAAACGGATCGGCAACCATTGAAGAGAGTACAGAATTGGAGTAATGTGCTCACGCTTTTTTGTACCTGTCAGTAGCCTAGAGGCCGCATTTTGGACTGTCTGCAAACGCGCCAACGCTGTCTGGCTAACTCCTGTGTAGAGAGTGTTACAATAATCGAGTCGTGAAAAAAAAATAAAAGCATGAATCACTTTCTCAAGGTCATTAAAAGAAAGAAAGCTCTTTACCTTGAATAGAAGTCTAAGATTAAAAAAGCAAGATTTAACTACATTATTTATTTGCTTATCGAATTTGAGGTCTTTATCAAATAGTACGCCTAAGTTCTTCACAAGTGGCTTATTGTACATAGCCAAGGGACCAAGATTATAATTTAGAGAAACTGTTTGTTCATTTAGTCCAAATAAAATTATTTCTGTCTTATTATCATTTAGTTTCAGACCATTTAAAGCCATCCAGCTTTTCACGTCATTTAGACAGTCCAAAAGCAGATTCAAAGCATTCTTGTTGAATGGGAAATAAATCTGCGTGTCGTTGGCATAACAGTGAAAAGAAACACCATGTTTATTGAAAATAGAACCCAATGGGAGCATATATAACAAAAACAAAAGAGGAGCAAGAATGGACCCCTGTGGTACACCACAGGTAAGTGGAGCTAACGTTGACAAACATTCGCCAAGTTTAACTGCAAAACTACGATTTGTTAGATTATAGGACTTAAACCACTGAAGGGCCATTCCTCGCACTCCAACATGGTGTTCCAAACGAGAGACCAAGATGTTATGATCCACTGTATCAAATGCTGCACTAAGATCTAATAATACCAAAATTGTTGAGGATCCTGAATCAGCACTTAATAGAATATCATTCTGAACCTTTAAAAGAGCAGATTCTGTGCTGTGTTTTTCCCTGAATCCAGATTGAAAGGTTTCAAACACAGAATTCTTCTCTAAAAAAGATTGTAATTGACTAAAAACTACCTTCTCTAAAATTTTGAAATTGGTCTAAAATTAGATAAATCTGTCGGATCCAAGTTCGATTTTTCAATTAAAGGTTGCACTATAGCGTGTTTTAGATAGGCTGGCACGGAACCCGTAGCCAGACAGCAATTTACTAGGATCAAAATACTAGGGCCAATGACATTAAAAATCTGTTTAAAAATATGGGTCGGAATAACATCTTGAGGACTAGAAGAAGGCTTCAAATGTTTGACTATCTTCGCCAGGGTCGAAATAGACACAGGCTCGAACCGATGAAAAACAGCAGAGACAGTCGACGGCGGAATTGAGGGATCATGAACAGAGGGCTGAATAGAAGATCTAATACAAGCAATCTTATCCATAAAATGTGTGCGAAAGGTTTCACAAGTTCCTTCTGCAGTATGGAGAGTGAAGTGGAAAAGAACTGTTGATTCATGACAAATATTATGTTTTTGGGGATCAAATGAACGTGCTTAGTGAAATATCAATGCTTTTGTCTCCTTGCAACTTGAGTCACTCCACCTGAATACGAGCCACCAGGATTCAAGGCAGGTGTAAATGACAGTCTGTGGTTCGAGGGAAAGCCAGTGCACTTCAGAGTGGGCGATCTGCAGTCTCGCTTCCACACCATGAAGTTGCGTGTGACGGCAGCACACAACCGACTCGGGAAGCTACAGGACGGGGGCCAGTTGAGCGACAACGACACGGAGATGGTGACACCCTCTCTCTCTCAAATCAGAGCTGTAGAAACGGTACAGAGCAGATGGATCTTAATGTACAGGGTAAGCTTTGATATGTGTTCACCAGACGGGATTCTGAAACATTTCTCTTGTGACAGATGACCAGAAACTCGGACCAGGACCTGCCATCTGAAGACGGTAAGTATCTAAAACAGGGGTTTTTGTTCGGAAGGTGTGGCCTGCTTTGACATTCAGCTTTGTCTGCTACCTTTTGCAGAATCTCTTGCAAACTTTAAACAGCCCAGAAAAGCTATTGCAAAGGTAAGCAACTTATGATTTATATGGTGATAAAGTGTTTTTTTGTTGATTAAAAACACATTTTGATGCCTTTTCATTATACATTTGCACAGAGGAAATGTGTGAGAAGCAAACTTCCAAGGAGGAAAAAGAAGAAATGCTTTTAAAACCCATAACAGGTTCACATCAGACAAACATGTTTTTGCCAACATTTTTTATTCAAATATAGTAAAAATGGCTTTGTACCAGGAAGAAGTTTAAAAAGTTTTTAGCTCTAGAGAATTCATTCTCAAATTCTAAGATAATTTATTATTTATTTATAATTTATAATGAGGTGACTTCCTGTTTGGTGTTGATGAAGAAGGACAGAGATATTAATTCGCTGAATGTAGAAAACAATGTTGAATGAATGACACATCAGCTGAATGTACAAGAGTATGCACATAAAATAAACAATACTTCAGACTACCATCTTTATACACAAGCTCCTTTATTACAATTATTTACCGGCTTTTGTCATTAATTTAAAAAATATTACCATATTTGCGTAGTGTTTCCTCGAGCGAATGAATAGGTTAAAGCCTACATTCACAGCATGAGTAAGATCTGATACACACGTACATAAACAAAACTAATACATTATAGCTATTTAACAATCGAATTAAATGACAGTTTCTTTCAAATAAATGCAGTTAACACTCTTTTACGATCATGAAGAATTGTGCCATCCTACAGTAAAGGCACTTGATTGTGAAATATACACAGATAGCTGCCGTTACTTAGAAATTATGTTGGCAGGCTAAACATGGTCCATTAGTGGTGAACATTAATGCATTTCAGTAACTGTGCTTGTCAGTCTTTAGGCTACGTGGGTAATGCCACATTGAGATCTTCCAGTAGGATCCAATCATTAATCTGGGACCAGAATACGTGTTTAAAAGAGACTATCCACATCACCCATCTCCACCACCACAGTCTTCAACTGAGAATACAATTCAATGGTGACCTGGCCATTTTCTCTTCCAATACCTGAAATCAGAGATAGAAGGTTGAGTTTAATTTGGGGGTATTTAGTGTTATAGAGCCAACACACACACACAAACAAAAAAATGTTTTGTAACTCCTATTGTCACCCAACCTGAGGCCTTGTATCCTCCAAATGGCACCTCCACAGGTGTGATATTGTAGTTATTGATGAAACAAGTTCCAGCCTGAAGGTTTTCTATAACTCGATGTGCTCTCTTAATATCTCTAGTGAGTCAGAAACAGACAGGAAAAGAAAATATGAGCAAATGGGAAAGCCCCAGTCTAGCTTTGAAACATCAACCAATCACAAATACTACCGTTCAAAAGTTTGGAATTCGTGAAAATAGTTTAGAAAGAAATTAATACTTATTCAGTAAAGACATAAAATGCAATAATCAAATGCAACAGTAAAGACATTTGTAATGTTACAAAAGAGTTCAAAACAGTCTCATCTACGCCAATATGGATCAATGATTTTTGATGACATCACTCTGCACTTCAGCTTCTCATCAGATTTTCTGTCTCTCTAATCTAAAGAGCCTCGCCCCCTACATTATAAATAGACGCTGAAGCTGCGGCTGGAATCAGTCACTTGTTCGCACATGTTGGCACACAGTGCACTATATAGGGGATAGGGAACGATTCAGGTGTAAATATGCTTTCCATTGGGGCGAATGAAGTCTGGTTTCACATTAGTGTCACGAACCGCTACAGGCCGCACACAGTCTGCTCCGGTCCAGAGTCAGCGCAGACCTGAAAACGTATCGGAACCATTTGAGTTCTACACAGAATGCTATTTGAAAGCACATGGGTGAGATTAGAAGGAGAAACGGTTAGAGATTAGGAGGAAACTGGGGCTTTACCGAGCTCAACGGCTCAGGCTGAGCTGTGATAAAAACTAAACACTATTGGCGATTTTTAAAAAGGGGAGGAGCTGTTCGATATGCCCTGCCCTGTCTTCCTGTTTCAGTGGAAATTACATCAACACACTGAATAATGCTACTAAGGATGCAACAATACAGTTAGCCCACGGTTCAATACATACCTCGGTTTTTTAACCACGGTTTTCTGTTCGGTTCGGTTCTGATGGCTTGACACATTAGAGTGTTTTTTTGTTATTCTATGCTTAGCCAATAGGAACAGTAAGAGGTTAAGGAGAAAAAAATTTAAACGATTTATTGGAATACTCCTTTATTTTACTAAAAAGCTAAGAAAAGTCCACTAGTTTCTAGTGTGTAGTATAATATAAAATTAACACTGACATTTCATAGCTGCTGGTAGCCCATGTACGAACTGGGGAACACATAAATTCCTAAATTTTGAAAATAGACATACATGTGAAGTTGGTAAACATAAATTGACCATTTCAAAGAAACATACTTGCACTTCAGTAAACATAAATAAACCATCTTAATTCAACTTAACAGTAATCCAGTAGCGACAGTGTCCTTTCACTTAGGTCAGCTATCTATTCCTGTATTTTGAGGTTTCCGTTTGAGTAGGCTACACGTGTAAAACAATGCTTGCACACAGTCATTTATTTGTTTACCGTTTTTTTTCTTCCTCGGTTTTATACTCAACGGCAAAACCGAAATGTCCCCACACCGCGGATTTGAAAGACGCCGGCGCTTCCTCGTACTGTAGCCTCACTTCACCGCCGCTCGCCATGTTAAAGTGTGGAATCATGGTTAAGCTGCGCGCGCGCCCCCTAATTTACTCGCGGCCGTCGCGGGGAGGAGTTTCCTCATCTCAGCTCGTTACAGGCACACACAGACAGTCAATTCGGAGAGAAATAAAACGCACATAAATTATTTAAACGTAAAACCGAAAAACCGCAATTCACAAGTGCGTATTGAACCGTGGATGTCGTACCGAACGGAATTGTGGCATCCCTAAATGCTACGCGTTTCAAGGTACTTTAGTGGGCCTTTAAAATAGAAAACATTTTAAAACATATTTTTACTCTATATTGGATCAAATAAATGCAACTTGGATGAGTTGAGAGAACTTTAAAAAAAATCGTACCGACCCCAAATGTTTGAACGGTAGTGTATAAAACTAACTTTCACTTTACTTAGTAAAGACCCCTGCAGCCAGACCCAGAGAGCTGTCATTGGCTCTCCGAAGAACCTCGTCCTCAGTGTCGAAGGACAGTACTGACATCACAGGCCCAAAGATTTCCTCTTTGACACACGTCATGTCATCCGTGCAGCCATCTGGAAACAAGAGTTGAGGAAGTGAACAGAATGAAAAATAAACCATTGAGTGTTTCCCAAACACAGGACCTCAAAACATCAGCTACCAACAGTTTTTCTAACTCACCGAGCACACATGGTGTCATGTAGTATCCATCTTTTAGTTTAGGATCCGTTGGGATGAAGGGCTCCCCTCCACAGAGCACTCTGGCTCCCTGTCAAGAAAAAGCACCTACTTTACTAAGCCATATAATATAGTAAACACTACAATCATGCTACTAAATGAATATTTTCGACTAAACATACAGCTGTACCTCTTTCTTGGCTTGGTTCACATATCCCAGCACCTTCTCCAGGTGTGGTTTGCTGACCAGGGCTCCCATACGAGTTTCCTCCAACAGAGGGTCTCCTATCAGGATGGCTTTAGTTCTCCTGACCACCTCTTTCAAGAACTGAGGAACAATTGAGCTTTGCACAAAAACTCTGGTTCCATTACTGCACACCTACACGTGGGGAGTAAAACAAAGAAGGAAATATTAAGGAATGGGGTAATACATGTTTGTATGATTATGAAGATCTTGAGTGCATTTATAGATGCATAGTTGACCATAGCAGCCAAACTGTTTAATTACTAAAAATAAAATTTGTGAAAAAAGGTAATGCTGCCATGACACAAGGTGTACACTACCATTCAAAAATGTGTGGTAAGACTTAAAAAAAAAAAAAAAACTTAATTATTTTATTCAGCAAGGATGATTTACTTTAGGTTGATAAAAAATTACAGTAAATATATTTATAATGTTACAAAAGGTTTCTATTTCAAATAAATGATTTTTTTTTAAACTTCCTGAAGAAAAAAAAAATGCATCATTGGTTTACACAAAAATATTAAGCAGCACAACTGTTTTCAACATTGATAATAATAAATGTTTCTTGAGCAGCAAATCATCATATTAGAATGATTTCTGAAGGATCATGTGACACTGAAGACTGGAGTAATGATGCTGACAATTCAGATTTGATCACAAGAATAAATTACATTTTAAAATATATTACAATAGAAAACAGTTATTTTAAATTCCACAATATTATATTTACTGTTTAATACTGTTTTACTGTATTTTTGATCAAATAAGTGTAGCCTTGGTGAGCATAAGAGACTTCTTTCAAAAACAGACCCCAAACTTTTTAACGGTAGAGTATTTTCTGTTTTTCGTCTCTGCCTTTTTTAAGTCTGATTTATTTATACATTTATTTTAGAGTGAACACATTTTTAATCAGACAACTTAAAATATTGTGTAAACTAAAATACCATATAAAGCAATATTATTGTAATAATTATATGTTATAATGTTGTCTAAAGCAACATTGCAGTTGTGCAGTTGGTCTATATCAGCTTGGCTGTGATCATCTGTGACAGGTACATGAGAAGGAGCTTATTACGTACTGGACATGGCTAACTCTCGAAAAATATATTTTACAGACGCCAAAACGCTGTAAGTTCATACTTTGACTTGACCTTTCAATACAGTACCTGGCCTTGAGACAGGAAGTTGGCCATGAGTGCTCCTCTAACGGCGTTTTCTAGATCAGTGTCCTCAAAGATGATCACTGGAGATTTACCTCCAAGCTCCAGTGTCACTGGTTTGACCCCTCGGGACGCCATTTCCATTATCTGTTGGGACAAACCATGCATTTAAACACAGGTTTAAAGTGCATTCCAACTACTATTAGTAAACTTCTCAATAGACTGTATAACGTCATATATAATATACACAACTTGTATTAAACCAGAGTGATTTTAATAATGCATTAGTAAATGTTGAAATGAAGAAATGAACTGAGATTAATGAATGCTGTAGAAGTATTGTTCATTCTTAGTTCATGGGTTGTCAAACTCACACAAGCCCTGCCAAGTTTAGCTTCAACCCTAATTAAACACACCTAATCAAGTTTTAAAAACTGCAGGTGTGTGTGTTGAAGCAGGGTTGGAACTAAACTCTGTAGGGCTGTGGCCCTCCAGGAACTGAGTTTGACACCTGTGCTGTAAAGTGTTACTGATATTTGAAAGAAATCGAAGAGGTTTCTGTCTCTTCATAGACAGTCCTACAAGATCCGAGAAGTCATAAAGGTGTCGTAAAACGAATCAAGCACTTTAATCCAAGTCTTGTGAGGAGATGCGATCTCTTTATTTGATGAACAGATTTCATTTAGTCTAACTCTTTTTTATTGCTGCTTTTCAACAAGAGATATTCAGTTTTTCTTGTGCTCTTTGTTTATTAATAAATCATGGGTGAGGGAAAAGAGCAACAAGGACCAAATACTCTGTTGCGTATACAAGAAATGACTAATCCATTGATTTGTTTTTTAAAGTATGATAGTTGGACAATAAATATATTGTTTTAAAAATCATTCTAAATGTGAAAGAACAGAGTCCAGATCATAACAGTCGTTGCAATCAAAATGATTTTTTTCCCAGCTGATAAATAATTAAAAACACTGACAGCCAATCAGAATTCATCCAACTACAGAACTGCAGTGTGGTTTTTGGTAACTTTTGTTACCTGGACTATCAAAAGAAAGACAGAAATGTGTGTTTCGAAGATTAACCAAAGCCTTTTGGGTTTGGAATGACATAAGGGTGAGAGAATTTTTGGTTTTTGAGTGAGCCTAACCCTCTGTGACAGTCAGCTACTGTATTATTACCGCTGGAGTCCTCTTACTTTCTTTCCCGTGGGCACACTTCCCGTGAAGGAGATCTTAGCCACAGCCGGGTGATGGCACAGGAGAGAACCCGTCTCTTCTCCGCCCTGCACCACATTGAACAGGCCCTCGGGAGCTCCGGCCTGTGAATAAATCTCAGCCAGCAGCACTGCAGTCGCGGGGGTCACCGGAGACGGCTTGAACACCATGGAGTTGCCTACAATTGAACCGTAATAGCAGGCTGTAAATGGAGACTGTTAAGATAATCATTTCAGCCACAGATCAAGAGCAAAAGAAGAGGGTATTAAACTAATACAGCTCAATAGCCTTCAACACGAATGAGAGTTTCAGGAGACTAAGGTAGATTAAAATACACTCAAATCTAGAGGGTTTAGAGGGTTTGCTCAAACCTCTAACCCCTAAGAGCAAAACTGATGATGAAGTCGGAATGAAATGGACATTCGCCCTATCTATTCTCTAATTTTGAACAATTCGTGCATATATTTCATTTTTAAAAATTGGCCTAGATTTGACCTAGATACCTAGATTTTCAGGTGAAACGACAGACATATGTCGGACTTCTCCCATAATTGAATCCTTTCTCACATTCAACTGCAAGCTCACATTCAATCCAACAACTGATGGATAAAACCAAGTCCCTGCACTCCGTTTCACTCGGAAGTACATCATAATACGGAAGAAAAGTTCTGTATGTTACGTTGCAACGTTAGGCAAGCTTTAACAGCTTAAACTAAGGCCAGGTACAAACGGAGCTGATATATGCCAGATAAGATAAGGAAAGATTGTGAACTACATTTATTTACGTATTCACATTTATTAAATTGTTTTCAAGTAGGGAATGAACAATATATTGGCACTATATCAGTTATCTGCCGATATTACAGATTTTTTATTTATTTATTGGTATCGGTTATTGGTTAAATAATCGTGCATGCTCATTTCCACAACTTTAACATTTAGATTATCTATAAAAAAAAAAGGTTAAATGTAATCTTTAGCAAATGTAAATACACTTGTAGCTTTTAAAATTGATTTTTTTTTTAAACCATACATTTTCATTTCCATTTACCAGCTATTGGCCATAATAACATCAACAACAAATTATTATTATGTGTGACTCCATGGAAACTTTGCTAAGCCACACTTATATGACACATACCACAAGCGATGGCAGGGGCAGATTTCCAGGCTGCGATTTGGATGGGATAGTTCCAGGCTCCTATTCCCACACACACACCCAGCGGCTCCCGACGCGTGTAGGCAAATGAACCTCCTGCTAGCTGAACGTGCTGACCTGAGAAAGAACAGCCGCTAACCCATCTGTACAATTATCATGTACATTACCAGTCAAAAGTTTGGAATAACTAAGGTTTTCTCATGTTTTTGGACCTTTTGGTCATCAAGGCTGATCAAAAAATACAGTAAAAAACATAATATTGTGAAATATTTCAATTTAAAAGAATTTTGCATTTTTTAAATTAAAAAAATTTCAAATGTTATTTATTCCTGTGATAGAGCCAAATTTTCAGCATCATTACTCCATTTTTCAGTGTCACGTGATCCTTCAGAAATCATTCAACTGAGAACGATCAACAACAAACCAACTAACCTGAAAGGACGGTGGCTTGTCCTGCAAAATACTCAATGCACAGTCTGGCCGAGTCCACATCTAAACGGGCTTCGGTGATGGACTTGCCATTGTTGACTACCTCCATCTCAGCTATCTCCTCTCTTCTCTTCTATTCTCGACAACAGAAATAGCTGAAAAGATCAGACTCGGCACTTCTTGAATCAATGCAGCGTTATTATGTAATGCCTTAGGATGTCGGATCAGTGCAATTCCGGTCTACCTCAATGAGTCTGGCCGCCTCTAGCATGACTCTGGCTCTTTCCATGCCTGCCAGTTTACTCCACACTGTGAAAGCAGCACTGGCGCTCCTGACAGCTGCATCAACCTCTGTGGCTCCACAAGCTTGCAGCTGGCAAAGGACACGACCTGGGATACATCAAGACACGACAGGATCAGAGATGGTAATGTTTTTAATCATAGAACATCCTGTATAGAAAAAAAAAAATCAATGCACAGGCATAGCCAAATGTGACTGTGATCATGTGACGGGGCAAAGTCTGATTGGTCAATGCCTAGAGTGGGGTTAAATGAAGAAATTTAGTTTTGTAAAAGCATTACCTGTCGCAGGCTCATATACTGGTTCGGATTTGGCTTTCACATCTTTGAGATTGACTCGGCCACCACACCAGTAGTTGAGTGGCTCTTTGATATGGAGGGTTCCTGAGGATGAGCTCCTGGTCCCGGTGGAGTAAAGGGCCCCCCGGAGACCCGGGGTCAAGAGAGAGCTCAACAGGGCCATCTTCATCTCCCTAACACTGAACTTTGACCCCCTGGACGAGTGTCAACAAACGAGGTCGTTTCAGATATTGCACCAAAACAGCGTCAAACACAAATTAGAAGAGAGCTACAAATTAAAAACAGCCATCAAAACTGAAAATTATTTGTAAGTTAAGTTTATGGCTATTTTATCGTAGTGAAAAGTCTGTAAAAGTCGATGGCAACAACATCAGCTCTCCGTTTAAATGCAGCCTAACACAGAGCAAAGCGTTATGTTAAGGCTTGAAAACAAAAACACTAGTAAGCAAAGGTTCAGCAATGACGGTCACTTACCTTCCGCATCTGATCCCTGATCTGATCTGCTGTAGGTTTCGGACCAGTCCAGCCATGGTCGATCGTGTTTAGGGCGGGGCTTATGCGCGAGAACGATTTCCATTGGTTTGTTCTAGATGATGTCATGTGACGTTTTCGGAGATAAAACTCAATGAAAGTTTTAAATATTGCATAAAATATATCTTCTCCAGATTATTTGTGGAGGCACTACTCATTTTGTGAATTTATATCATTGTGAAATAAACCTAAAATCACCCATTCCTGTAATCTGAAAAATGTAATACAAATCAATGTCATTTTTTTTATTGTTTTTATATGATAAATGTTTTATACAGGGATAACGGAAAATCTCTTTCAATAACTCTGCAGTTTTGGCTTACTACTTTGTGAGGGGAAATTCGGTTTCCTTTTGTAAACTATCTTTTAATTTGTATGACGTTATTTGAACGGACTTACAGACAGACAGACAGACAGACAGACAGACAGATAGATAGATAGATAGATAGATAGATAGATAGATAGATAGATAGATAGATAGATAGATAGATAGATAGATAGATAGATAGATAGATAGATAGATAGATAGATAGATAGATAGATAGATAGATAGATAGATAGATAGATAGATAGATAGATAGGCTTATGCTGCTCATTTATGACCTGAAAACGTTTAAATGTTTGTTCATGTACGTTTACGTCAATATAAAGAAAGAGCAAATGCGCGACAAAGAGAAAATAATATTTAAATCGATGGATTATTGGATATAAAAAAAAATCCTTATATGAAAAATAAAGGTAGCCTAATTCAAATTACACGTCTTAAACAGTATACTAAACGAAGGAGGGAACAGCTTGCAATGTAAGCATTATTTTCTTTGTGAGAGCAGTGAGTGAGTGGGACAGTAAAAGAGGAGGAGCGCGAGCACCGTGTGTGTATATTATTAGAATAGCGACATACACACACACGCTTTTGCTCTCCACTCACTGCAAGCATGGCTGGCGACTCTGAAACACATCTTCAGGACAGAGAGGAGGAGAACGGCCACACCATCCGACAGCCTTTCCTCATCGGTGTGTCTGGAGGCACCGCCAGTGGAAAGGTTTGAGCTTTAGAGGGTTTATCAGTAAAACCGTACAGACTCCCGATTATTATCATGTTGGTTAACGGGGGTTTTCTATGACGCACCGGTGCCTCCAGCGACCGCGTGGCTTTAGTCAACTCTCACAATGAGATATATAACAAAACACATTGTAAATACGGCATCGGGGATTTTAAAACGTATTCATATCTAGGTCAAAATCTACACCATTTTGTCATTCGGCAAGTCTTTTGTCATTCATTAGTGGAAAACAGTGAGTAAATTTCTAAACCGCGAATTTAAAACTGAAACTAAACGACGCCCAATAAGTTGTCCCGTTATGATGTGTCCAGATTTCGTGTTTATCATCGTAATGAATGTCGATAATGTAATGTTTTAGCTCCACGTGGCGTAATTCATTTTGAATTATCCCATTTTATGTTGTCGTTTATTTGTCCGTGAGCCACCTTGAATGTCTAAATCAGATGTTGACGTTTGCTACGTGTTTATCTCTAGCCAGACGCCTTTTAAGTCGCTGTTACAAAAAATAAAAGTGCCACTTCCTCCTCGTAGGCGACCGAAAGTTGCGGGAACGTGACGTCATAATAGCGGAGGATGTTTACATTGTCCCAGTGACCCCGTTTTAGTAACACGTCACGCGTCATTAATCTTCCACTGACCTTCATGTGCAGAATTACAGCTGAACTTCTGAAATGTCTCTTAAACCATGTTACTTGCAGTCAAAGTGTGGTTTGTCCACACTTTCTGCTGCCATTGTGTTCACTGGTGTCAGTGTGTGAGGGAGGAAACACACGTTTCTCACCTGATTACAAATAATGCCTGACACACATTCTAACTGTACAGTTGGCCATGGATAAAGCCAGGCCATGCTTCCCTGCTGAATTTCCTTACATGGGAGATCTGACCCACCCCCCACAGTTCATAGCACATGTCTGCAGAGACGCCAAGTCTTCTTTATCTACAGTTCAAGTTAAATGGAAAGATCACTCAGATATGGAAATCGGGTCCCTGTTTACTCGCCTTTATGTCGTGCAGAACATAACAAGAATGCTGGTAACCAAACACTTCTGGTGTTCACTGACATGACAATTTTCATTTATAGGTGAACTATCCCTTTAACAGTGTAAAGCCTGACATATGAAATGGAATGATTTATTTAACTTTTATACACTATATTAAAATAAAAAGTATCATATTTATACATATGGCTCATACTTGAGGCCCATACTGAGCAAAAACATGCAATTTGCTGCAGTTGCTGATATTTATATGGCAAAATAGCTTGTAATAAAATCAATGAAATCTTTATTACAGTTTAGAATACTTGCATAAAATGCATATAAATATCAGTCGTCGCTCTATATCTCCCAATAATGTCTTAGTAAGATGATATTTAAATGCTCTGTAGTTTTTATTGTGGGGGCAAAACATACAATACAACGATGATTGAGTGATTAATAAAAATTCATCAAAAGCCTGTTTCATATTTGATACCTGATAACATGATTCTTCTTCTTCTAAAAAAAAAAGATGTTTTGTTAATCAAGTAAACCCAAGATGCTTCAGTCTGGTAATTGTTTATCTTGAAATATTAGTAACAATGTCAAATTTATTCTTATGTTTACTTTATAAAAGTCACCAAAACTTGAAGGTGGACATTTTCAGAATCATACTAAAATATATTTTACTAACCAAAAAATAATAAACCCATCAATCAGACGACAGAATGTAGATTGTGTACAACAGGTTCCTTGGTAAAGTTTTGATCGTTTTGATAATTTAGAGGCCTCGATTATGTTACAGTAGGCTTTGTATGGTTAATAATACAAAAACAGTGGCTTTAGGATGTGTATATGTGAACTGGGTATCGTAAAGAGTCTGGCACTTACAAAGTCCTGTGTCCTGTCTTTAGTCTTCAGTATGTGAGAAGATCATGGAGCTGTTGGGCCAGGATAAAATTGACCGTCATCAGCGGCAGGTGGTCATCCTCAGTCAAGACAGCTTTTACATGGAGCTCACGCCTGAACAGAAGGCCAAAGCACTCAAGGGCCAGTTTAACTTCGATCACCCAGGTACTATAAGCTCTGAGGGTCGTTCAAGGAACCCTTTTTTATTCTGTGGAACACAAAAACCCCTTAAAGGCCCTGATAAAGTGCGAAAAACGTGAACAGCGGTATACTGTTAGCGAACATCCTGATGCCGCCCACACTGATGAGAGTGGCGTTTAAATGCATATGTTAATATGTGCTTTCCTTTCAGTAAGAAAAAATGACAGCGGTGAGAAAACGGTAGTTAAGAAAGCATCTTATCATAGGGATGATGTGGATTGTTTGTTGGCAATACGCCACTAAGTCACGTTTATTTACAGATGAAACTCGAAAAGTTAGAATATGGTGCAAAAGTTCATTTATTTCAGTAATTCAACTTAAAAGGTGAAACTAATATATTATATAGACTCATTACATGCAAAGTGAGATATTTCAAGCCTTTATTATTTGTTATAATGTTGATGATCATGGCTATGAAAACCTTTTCACAATATTCTAATTTTGAATTTGGGGTTTTCATAAGCTGTAAGCCATAATCATCAAAATTTTAACAAATAAAGGCTTGAAATATCTCACTTTGCATGTAATGAGTCTATATAATATATTAGTTTCACCATATTCTAATTGTTTTGCAATTTATAGTAGTGTTGTCACTATACTGGAATTTCCAACTTCGATATGATACCTTGAAAATATTGATTTTCAATACCACATGGAAGCTTGTTTCCGCCACATAATAAAACATTTTAAAAGATAATTGCAACTTTTTATCTCACAACTGCGAATTCACATCTCGCAATTCTGAATTGCGAGTTATAAAGTCAGAATTGCGAGATATAAACTCACAATTCAGTTATTTTTTCTTGCAATTGAGTTTATATCTCGCAATCCCGACTTCTTTCCTCCGAATTGTGAGTTTATATCTCACGATTCCGACTTTACAACACGCAATTGCGACTCTATATCATGCATTTCTGACTTTATCTCCCAATTGCGTGTTAAAATGTCAGATTTGCAAGATATAAACATGCAATTCTGAGAAAAAAGTCAGAATTGCACGTTTATTTCTCACAATTCTGACTTCATAACTCGCAATTGTGAGATAAAAAGTCGCAATTACCTTTTTTATTTTACAATATTCTAATTTTGAATTTGGGGTTTTCATAAGCTGTAAGCCATAATCATCAAAATTATAACAAATAAAGGCTTGAAATATCTCACTTTGCATGTAATAAGTCTATATAATATATTAGTTTCACCTTTTAAGTTGAATTACTGAAATAAATGAACTTTTGCACCATTGATTATTTATTGATTATTTAAATTCAGACTGGTTATAGTCAGGTAAACACAACGTAGCAGCGTTACATTACTGTTCGTTCCTCTGGCCTGAACGCAAACCATTCTGCTGGAAAAGGAGTACAGGTCTTCAATTTTTGTTTGATTTAAAAGATGTGTCATATGGACTACTTCTTTTAAGGATCAAAATTGTGTTGTCTCTTTGATTAGCTTCTAATTGAATAGAGAATAATCTGTTCATCACTGTTTCCATAATGCTTAGATGCTTTCGACAATGAGCTCATCATGAAGACTCTGCGCGACATCATTCAGGGGACCACTGTGCAGATCCCAGTTTATGACTTTGTTACCCATTCCAGGTCAGCGCTGCTCCCCCTGTCGTTTCTGGGTGCTGTTTTGGGGAGTTGTGATATCACTGCTGAATGACGTGTTCTCCAAACCTCTTACAGGAAGGATGAGTTTGTGACCGTGTATCCAGCGGATGTGGTTCTCTTTGAGGGGATTCTCATGTTCTACTCGCAAGAGATTCGAGATCTGTTCCAAATGAAGCTGTTTGTGGACACGGACCCAGACACGCGCCTCTCGCGAAGAGGTAGATGCATTGTGTGTGTCATTTTTCATTGATTCATTTCTGGAGCAATTTGGTTTAGGTAGTGCCTTTTTTCTTTCTTCCCCTTAGTAGAGTATGAGTTGTAGCTTTGTTTATTATAGTAAAAGTGGTTTTCCACTTGGAAGAACTTTATTTTTCTCTCATTTATGTGTTCAATAATTTGTTGTTCTATACTGTGTGTGTGTGTTTAAATATATATATATATATATATACAGTCAAAAGTTTGGAAACATCACTATTTTTAATGTCTTTGAAAGAAGTCTTATGCTCAGCAAACCTGCATTTTATTTGATCAAAAATACAGAAAAAACTGTATTACTGTGAAATATTATTACAATTTACAATAATGGTTTTCATCAGCCATTACTCCAGCCCTCAGTCACATGATCATTTTTATTCATCAATGAATCCTGAAAAAAAGTATTACAGGTTCCAAAAAATCATGTGACACTGAAGACTGGAGTAATGGCTGATGAAAAACATTATTTTAACTTGTAGTAATATTTCACAATATTACTGTTTGTTTTTTTCCTGTATGTTTGATCAAATAAATCCAGGTTTGCTGAACATAAGAGACTTCGTTCAAAAACACTTAAAAATAGTAATGTTTCCAAACTTTTGACTGGTACTCTGTGTGTATATACGTCAAAGCACAATACTGGTCTTGGCTTGTTGGTAACATGGATAATTAATCACTTTCACAGACAGAACGCTAGTAATATCTGCAAGTTACACTTTTTAATTTTGAAGTGATACTGTCTGTGATATTGATTAATTATCTATGTTACCAACAAGCCAAGGCCAGTATTGTGTGTGTGTATATATATATATATATGTGTGTGTGTTATTCAATCATCAATGAAAATGTTGACTGAAATAAAATAAGTTGCAGTGCTAAAATTACTAAAACAGAAAACTTAAACTTAAAAGTTAATAAATGTTGAAAAAAAAAAGGATTGAATGACAAAATCACTGTATATATATATATATATATATATAGTGCTTTGACAAAAGCACAAAATTATTTATATATATATATATATATATATATATATATATATATATAGTGCTTTGACAAAAGCACTAAATTATTTATATATATATATATATATATATATATATATATATATATATATATATATATATATATATAAATAATTTAGTGCTTTTGTCATTTTCATTCATTTTTTATATAATTGAATGAGATAAAGTACCTTTGATTTGTAAATTATGTGATTTGCTTATTAAAAAGTGGGCATTATTATGTAATAAATAAAGGATTTTTAGGCTGTACTTCCAGCTATAATATCTGTGTTGAGGTAAAATTACCGTGAATGTTTTCATATCACCCAGCGCTGTCCCTTAGCATTAGTTATGTAGACTAGCACAGACTAATCATGCTTATTTTCATGTTTCACTCAGTGTTGCGGGACATCAGTGAGAGAGGCAGAGAGTTGGAGCAGGTTCTGAACCAGTACATCACCTTTGTGAAGCCGGCCTTTGAGGAGTTCTGTCTTCCTGTGAGTATCTTCGTAAACGTCTTCCTAAATCCAGTCCTGACTGCACTGTTTTGTCAGGACAGGCATCACGTATATATAAACTTGATACTTTCCATCTGCTTTCTCTATTCTTAATGCCCTAAATTATCTTTAACATTTATTTTTTGCAGACCAAAAAGTATGCGGACGTCATCATCCCTCGAGGAGCAGACAATCTCGGTAGGATAAGAAGAGCAAGTTTATCTTTTTAACACACATTATTATGGAGAGAGATTTAACTTGATGTGCTTGTATTCCATTTGTCTAGTGGCTATCAATCTGATCGTGCACCATATTCAGGATTTCCTGAACGGAGGATTCATCAAACGACAGAACGGTCTACAGAACGGCCACGGGACACCCAGACAAAGAAGGACGTCCGAGTCGAGTAGACCTCACTGACCTCGCTGTGACCCTTCCCTCCATTGAGGAGAGGGCAGAACTGAATAATTCACAGTGGCATCCCGTTGAGAATAAGGGGATGCAGGAGCTGAAATGCCTTTGTTGTTGTTACTATTATTTGCATTTGAAATGTTGTTGTGGATAATTGTTTGCTTTTATAGTTTTTCAGAGGGTTTTGATGGTGCTGTATGTTTTTGGAAGATTTGATTACACACTCGACCTGTCCTGTCAGTATCTATGGTTTCTCAGCTACTCGGAAAATAAATGAATAGTATGGAATGTTTCGTAGAGACAACATTGATCACAGTGCTATTAGCACACATACTTGAAGTCAGAGCTCAGGTTGGGTGGGTTGTTCCATCCACAAAGAAAGAAAAAAAACCCTACTACCTCATATCTGAGGCCCTTTTATGCGTGTGAGTGAAGAGATGTGTTTTTCGTAAAGATCCCATTATGGTACACATGTCATTTAGTTTTTTTTATTTTTGTAATTTGTAGCTTTCTAGTTGAATCTCAATGTTGTTACATGGTTCTTATAATTGTAGTCTTTTGTACATATAACATTACCCAATTTGTCATGTTTTGTCTACTATATTTGGTGTTACCAGAAATAGTTTTTGCCTACAGTATCTCAGTGTGCATGGAGTGTAAGGTTTTATGCCAATTATACCAGTAATAATACCTGATTCGATGTAAAAAAACAGATTAAAATCGGGGATTACAGTCAGACATGTTGGTCTTTGTAACAAAGAAATACCTCAAATACTTTTATCGTTAACAGCAAGATATTGATTAACAGAATTTTACTTTAGTAACCCTGTGCACACTTCTTCAATGAGCCTGTGATTCCTTTCCCCTTCATGCCTCTGTGCCACGTTTTTTTTTTTTTAGGAATTATTCACCAGATAAATTATTTATATCTGGTTTTGTTGACGAATAACCCACTATGTTGTGGTGGAATAAAATAATAAAACTATAAAAAACTCTTTTTGGTTCTTTGTACACCTCTCTTCCATCGTTTCATAGATGTAATACCAAACATGTCCGCTAGGCGGAGCATCTGCCGTGGCATCTGTCGCGGTCTTTATACGCAGTTGGATGACGTCGAGCAACAGAGGCGTGGCTCAATATGGGGGTATGTGTGAAAGCTGTGCATACTTGCCTTTGATAGAAAGCCAGTGAATTGTTGCTCCCTTCTAACTATTTATTTTTGTCTATGTAGAAATTTGGGTTGCAGTTTAAAGCGACTTTGGAGAATGTAACAAACGTGAGGCCGGAGGGGGATGATTTCCGCTGGTATTTAAAGGTAAAGTGTTCATGTCGCTGCTAGTATGCAGCAGTGTGACAGGCTGCCAGTCAATCAGTGTATTTAGTTGCTCACTGTTTTAATGGAAATTGAGAAATAACTAACTTTTCAGCATATATAATAACTACATTACATATTTAGAATCATTCGTAAATGCGATGAATACTGATCATTCTAAATAGTGTTGAAGTTGTCAGTGGCCATGTGTGTTTAATGACGTAATTTAAAGGGATAGGTGACCCAAAATTTTAAATTGTCATCATTTACTCACCCTTAAATTTGTTCCAAACCTGTATGAATTTCATTATTCTGCTGTACACAAAAGAAGATATTTCGAAGAATGTCGGTAACCAAACAGTTGAACAATTGACCATCTTTAGTATGGAACATTTTTTACTGTGGAAGTCAATGGGGAAAATCAACTGTTTGGTTACCCATATTCTTCAAAATTGCTTCTTTTGTGTTCAGCTGAAGACTGAAATTCATACAGGTTTGGAACATTTTTATTTTTGAGTGAACTATCCCTTTAATTACTGACTCCTGTCTTTGCAGCTGAAGTGTGGGAATTGTGGTGAGGTGTCGGATAAATGGCAGTACATCACCTTACTGGTAGGTTGCAAAAAGTGGGAAATATAACCAATAACTGATTTGCATCATCTTGCAGTATTGTTGCAGGATGCTGACATGCTTTTGTCCAAAGCAACTTTAAAAATGAGAAGAAGAAAAAACAAAACAAAGGAGCTAGCAATATTAGCAGTCAATACTAGCATTACAATTGGGGATTACAATGATAACTGCATGTTCCTTTTCAATATTTTGAGGAATACTGCATTGAAACATGAATTATTGATTTATTTTCTATTTTCTTTCTGTTGAAAAATGCATAAAACATAATAGAAAAGTGATGATACTGTGATAAATGATACTATGTATGCAGGGACAATATGAAATAGTTAACTCAAAATTAAACTTTTGTCATCATTTACTCATCCTCATGTGGTTCCAAACCCGTATGATTAAAAAAAATTATAATTTCCATTTAAGATGTTATTCATTCAAAATCTCACTCATACAAAGCGCACATTTGCATTTGTGTGACTTTGTATGAAAAATTGCTGTGGAATGTTTAATAAATAGCTTTAGTGCAAAGAAGTCAAGGTCTGTATTGTGATCGCTGGGCCTTTCCTCCCTTCAGGACAGCATGCCACTGAAAGGAGGACGAGGGAGTGCTAGCATGGTGCAGAAGTGCAAACTCTGTTCTCGAGAAAACTCGATAGGTAACCAACCTTCTAGTTAGTAAATGTGCTGAAAATATGCTACCAAATGGGCCAAATCTCCATATAAGTTGCACCATAATATCATCTTTATTGTTGTTTCTACATTTTTGGTTGTGCCATGGGTCATTGCACTTATTGGACTTGACGGGATGTCTTACTGTTTCCAGATATCCTGAGGGACACGATTACACCTTACAATGTAAGTAAGGCAGATTACATTTATTTTGAGGATTGTTTGTTACTTCAAAAGCCACATTGTACCAAGTGAAGGATGCAATTGCATATGAATATTTACCGTTGCATATGTTCATGTATTTTTTGCTCAGTCATGCTGGTATATGTATTTTCTCTCCTGTAGGCAGAAGACAGTGAAAGGTTTAAGACAATGGTGCAGTTTGAGTGTCGAGGCCTGGAACCAGTCGATTTTCAACCTCAAGTGAGATATTCCAAATATTTAAGTAGTGTGTATATACACTGCCCGACCAAAAAAAAGGGTTGCTGTTTGGATTTCAATTGGCAAATGCTTAAAAGTCAATGGGTCTCATTCATGAAACATTCGTAAATATACTAGTAAATATGCGAGTGATTTGCGCGTAAAGAGACCTTCCCGAAAACTCTTCTCCTGATTCACAAATACTTCGTAAACGTCAGATGTGATCGTGAAATGTGTGTGTGTGTTAATGAATTCCAATCAGTCGTAAATGGGATGCGCGTTCACGTTCATTCTCAATTACCATAAATCCCGCCCATTAAATCCGACTGACAACTATATATGGGCATCATATTATGACATGAATGCGAATGAAGAAAAAATTCTCAGATGCAGAAATTGAAGTTTTATTATCAGAAGTTCATTCAAAACGCCACATTTTATTTTCAAGCGTACATAGTGGCGTATCGGGTCCTAAAAAAAAGGAAGCTTGGCAGCATATTACAGATGCAGTTAATGGAGTTTCATCTGTTAATCGAACATTCCCAGAAGTGAGAAGAAAATGGTTCGAATGGCTTGAGAGCAAAAAACGAATTAGTTCACTTCGGAAAAATAGTATTCAAACTGGAGAAGGACGACCATCGCAGATGCTATTACTGGCTCTCATAATAAGAAAAACCGTATGTAATTACTATATATAATATTTTTTCAAAATGCTGTGCAAATATGTACCCGATTAAGGTGAATTAAAATGCAGCCTTATTAATCGGCAAAACGTTCGGGTGTTAAGCGCACTATTTACGCGTGGCTGGGAGCAGGTGTAGATTTCTTGTGTACCAACTAACATTTGGAAAATAGGAACATTTTAATGAATCCGAAAATTTACGCCAGAACCACTTTACACACGATTTACACAAAAATTAGTTCTGCTCGTGTTTCATGAATGAGACCCAATGATTGGATCATTATTGCAGTGATTATGATGTTTCTAGCATTTAATATGTTTGGCAACAGTTCTTCTAACCCTAATTGATGGAGTGTGTAGCTTTTAATTTCTTAAACAAACATGGCCATATTCCAGGATGACAATGTCAAGATATATCAGGCTCAAATTGTGAAAGAATGGTTAGGAGGGACGTGAAGAACCATTTACACACGTGAATCCAGACCTTAAATTCATTGCAAGTCTTTGGGATGTGCTGAGGAGACTTTACAGAGTGCAGGGGGCTGTTCCATAAACCAAGATTAGAGTATAAGCCAGGCTTATTTCGGTTAGTCAGGCTTATTTTTGGTAGATTCGGTTTCATAAATCAAACTTAAAAAAGTTCAAACTCAGTTACCCTGGCAACTTATGCTGGGAAACTAGCCTGGTCCAGGGCAGGCTAACTGTCAGGCTAAGCCTCAGTTGTTACACAGATCCTCAACACTGACCGACAAGAACACAATGATATTACCACTGACAGTCTCTAATACCATTATTGGACTTTATAAATACACAGTATACAGAAAATCAACTTAAATAAGGCTACAATATAGACACATATATAAGGCGTTTTAAAGTTGTCCGTTTAGGACATGTCATTTTTGTAATAAAGACATTTTAATTAAGGAATGCCTCGGTTATCAGAGAATTCTTTCTCTACACTGTCTCTTATATATATATATATATATATATATATATATATATATATATATATATATATATATATATATATATATATATATATATATATATATATATATATATATTATGTCTTTCAATTCAAACACATTTAACACAATTATACAAATGGACAGTTCCTTTAAAGACATTATTTCCCCCCAATAAATATTCCTTATTTTTCCTTCTACTTTTTTTTCTTTTGTGATAATACCAACACATACATATAAATAAAACAATAAATAAATATTAATAAAAATATAACATTCACATATATCAAACTCTTATAATGAATGACACATAATTCCTAATAGTTATTCAAGTAATATTATTTAAATATCAAATATTCAATATTAAATAAGTAGATAAATAAAATTACAAATAACTAGAAATAAAAGGGAAGGTTACATAAAAATGTAGTAAATGTAGGCCAATATATATTCCTTTATTTTATGGAATATTCTTTGATTTTAGAGTTGCACATATCTTTTCAAAATGTATACATTTGTTCTTAATTTAATGTTATCCTCTCCATAATGTACTTTAGAAACTAAATCTAACCACTCATTTAAAACTGGGGATTCTTGCTTTCTCAAAAAAAAAATCATTGCATTAAAAGCTGCAATTCTCAGCATTCTAAATAAGTATAGGCCTATATCTTTATTAGCATAGGTCCTATACCCAAAACTATATTTTGTATCTTTATATATTTAGTTTCTTAAAAAAAATCTTCCCTGAATTAGGCTACTTCTGTTCAATTTTTTTTATTTAGGCCTATTAGAAGTATAAAATGAGTGTAATGAGCTAGAAGTTCACTGCAACTTATCCAACATCCTAAAGAGAAATTATTATAATTAGAAGATATTTCTAGTGTTCTAAAATATCGCATTTTAATTTTCCAAGCAAAATGTATATTTTTTAATCAGAATTATTGCGCTCCTATTTGGCGCGCATGCGCGCAGCAGCGCTCGTTCAATATGAAGATTAGCAGCAAAATGGATACATTTGCACGACTTTCTAACATTTACAGATGGAGAATATAACTGTAAAATGTAATTTTTGCACTGAGGGGGAAAAAAAAAACATGTCACAAATGCATAAAACAGCACAAAAACTACGCTGTTTGATGATGGATCGATTTGATCCACGATCGACCTCTAGGGCTGCTTCAGAAACGCGTGCACACGCAATTATCTAGACTAGATAAACCTGGATCAAATTAGTGAGATTGTGTGAACTTCAATTACCTTTTATGGAACCACTTTAGCCCCAACTTATTTGTTAGGCTCATTCAAGTCCGGTGTTGGAGTTTAATCCCCGCTTTTCTAAGCTTCATTTATGGAACAGCCCCCAGGACTTTTGCATTGTCAATACAAGATCTTGACTAAACATTGATGCACCTCTTGATGGAAATAACATCACAACATTTATTTCCATCTAGAGGTGCATCATTTTTTTTTTTTTTTTTTTTTTTTTTTTGGCCAGGCAGTGTATATATCGCCATTCAAAAGGTTGGGGTCATTTAAGATTTTTTTTTTTTAACACTTCCATTCAGAAATATGCATTAAATTCATTAAAAGTGACAGTAAAGACATTTACAAAAGATGTTTAAAAAAAAAAAAAAAATCCTGTTCTTTCGATCCTTTTATTCATCAAAGAATCTTGATAAAAATGTATCACGGTTTTTCAACATTAATGAGAATAATAAAAATAAGAAGAAATGTTTCTTGAGCAGCATATCAGAATGATTTCTGAAGGATCATGTGACACTGAAGACTGGAGTGATGATGCTGAAAATTCAGCTTTTCCATCACAGGAATAACTTGCATATTAAAATATTTAAATAGAAAAGTTGTAATAATATTTCACAATATTGCTGTTTTTACTTTAGTTTTGATCAAATAAATGCAGCCTTGCTGAGCATAAAAGACTTCTTTCAAAAACATGTAAAAATCTTAGACTCCTTTGAATGAGACCCTACATAACTATAGAAATAGTCAAATGATCTTCAGAAGCTTTAGCCTAATCTGAATAAAATGCATAAACATTAATCTTGTTGCTCTGCAGGCTGGTTTTGCTGCCAGCGGAGCAGAAACCTCCTCTCAGTTCCCTGAAATCAACCTGCAAGAGAAAGTAAGAGTTCTCTCAGTCATTTCACACCTTTGTTCAGTTCATTCAGGAGGTCACAACACTCTTTTAACATGTTTCAGGACTGGACGGACTATGACGAGAAAGCCAGTGAGTCTGTGGGGATCTACGAGGTCACACATCAATTCATCAAGTGCTGAAAAATAAAGAGTGAAAAAGAACTGACTGGTTACTGATTGAAGATTTAAATTTACTACACCACACTCTTGGTTGATACTTGGTAGCTGGTAAAAGAACACTTTTTTTATGTGCGAGATGGACAGTATATTGTTGGTGTAACAATAATAAAGTATGGAATTATATGTTGTTGTTTGTCTGCATGCATGTGGAAACTACATTTACATTTCCTTTTATAAATAGCAGTGCTTGCAAGCCAGCTAACTATTTAAAAAAAAATGAAATGGGTAAAATGATCCCAAAAAAAGAAGAACCTAGCTTTTAGCCTTACTTGCTAAACTCACCTGCATTTACTTGTTGTTCATCTGTGTTAAAGCAGCACCAAGTAGGAATTCCGTTTTTGTCAAACAGCGACCCCTAGAGTCGCTGTGGAGTACTTGTACTGTCGTGAATAGCACTCACGCAGAGATGGCTCACACTCACGGCCGGATCCCCTCCCCCTGTACCTGTTCAGTAGGATGGACGCTGTAACGAGTGGAAATAAGGTATGGCCCCTTTAAGAGCTGCGCGCGCCCAACACCACATGTATACGGCGCCGGGTTATTTCTGTTTGATGCTCATTTTATCAGAAACTCCCATTGATTTTATCTCTGTCTTGAGACTCCGTTCCATAACAGAGAACTAGCCACTGTTTCAAGATAAGTAACTCGGATCCATTCCAGGAGATTGTGAATGCACTCAAATGAGCACTAAAGGCACCTCTTCCGCATCACCTTTCCCCACCACTTCTGCACTACCAGTAGTCACTAGTCCCATGGCTAACCCAACACCCTACTCTGGTTTGGTAGAGGATTGCAACAGATTGGATAATTAATAACTGGATAATTTGGAGTTCCTGATGGTGATTCATCTGTCATTGAGAAATTATATAGTCTTATATAGTGTCGACAGTTGTATGCAGCCATGTTTAGAAGACCCAGAGGTTCAGCAATCTTCTCATTTTCCCTGCCAGCCAGAGAATGCCAGCTCCCCAGAACCACGTCCCGAACCCAAAAAGCTGGATAACACTCGTCTCACATTTGCTGAAAGGCAGACTCAGGGTCTCTGTCTGTACTGTGGTGCAGGAGGACATGTCATAACAACATGTTCACTTTGTCCTCTATGTCATTCGGTGAGTGTTATTCACTCTGTCTTTTAATAGGAAACCACCAATGTTGTTGCCTCTGATGTCTCTACTCCTGTACTCACTCTCATTGACTCTGGGTCAGCTGGAAATTTCATCTGCCGCCAGCTTAACCTCAATAAGAAGCACTCTGAAACCCATTACCAAGTTCAATAAATAACTGTAAAACGCTTCTGCAGAAACCATGTGAGACACTTAGTCGGTAATGCTACGAACTATACACGTCATATATCCGCTGCATTCAGTGAATACTCTGTCAAAATTGAATTCCTTAACCACCACCTCACTCAACAAATTATACTCACATACCGGTACACATATTTATACATACAAAAATTACAACAATAATGAAATAATTATTTAATGAACACCAAAATAAAGTTAATAACACATCTGGGTTATTAACTTTATGACAGGGAACAAGTCCCAGCCCTGGACACCGGCCACCACCCAGGCTTTCTAGAGCCTCAAAGAAGCCTTTACCAGTGCACCGCTCCTGACCCCTCCAGACCCCAACAAGCAACAAGCCCTTCGTTGTCAAAGTTGATGCATCCACCTCCGGGGTAGGAGTGGTGCTGTCTCAGCAGCAGGGGAACCCAGCCCAACTCTATCCATGTGCCTTCTTTCCTAGGAAACTGTCCCTGGCCGGCGGAGGTGAACTTTGACATCAGGAACAGAGAACTGCTTGCTACCAAGCTAGCTCTGAAGGAACGGAGGCATTGGTTGGAGGGTGCTAAGGAACTATTCATCGTCCTCACTGATCGCAAGAACCTTCAATATCTCTGAGATGCAAAGAGACTCAACCTCAGACATGCAAGAGGAGCATTATTTTTCACTCACTTCAACTTTTCCATTTCCCATCATCCAGGCACAAAGAATGTAAAAGCGGATGCTTTGTCACGTCTCCATGCTCCTGAGGACAACTCTGATGAACCAGAACCCGTCTTGCCTCGTCAACTCATCATGTGTCCAATCCATTGGAATCTTGACCAGCAACTCACCCCTTCTAATGCCTCTGAGCCATTGTTAAACCATGTGTTCCGGTATTATGGAATCCCAGAGGTCCCCATTGTGTGGGACAGAGGTCCTCAATTCATCTCCCAGGTATGGAAGGCCTTTTTTAAACTCCTTGTGTGACCGTAAGTCTCTCTTCAGACAATCATCGCCAGTTGAATGGGCAAACGAAGAGGAAGATCCAAGAGATTGGATGCTTCCTGAGAACCTTCTGCCATTGCCACTAGAACTCTTGGAACTAATTCCAAGGCTGGTCCGCAACCCATGCTACTAGACTCACTCCCTTCAAGTGCGTGCTCGGCTACCAGCCTCAAGTTCCTATGGTCCAGGGAACCATCGGATGTCCCATAAGTCGATTATTGGTTCTGAGAGAGTGAGAGGGTCTGGGACGCTGCTCATCACCACCTGCAGAGTGCAGTACGCAGACAAAGAACCCAAGCTGATGCCCGGAGAGCTGAAACGCCCACATATCAACCGGAACAGAAGGTTTGGCTCTGATATCAAACTGTGCCTACCCTGCAAGAAGTTGAGTCCCAGATACGTTGACCCCTTCACAATCATTTGTCAAATCAACCCAGTCACCTACCAGTTACAATTACCTCCTCACTACAGTACAGAATTCACAGATTTCACACTTCATTTTTACGTTTCACTGCTGAAGCACTAGCACTCACCTGTGTCTGTTTCCCCCACAGAGACTGGCCCGACAGAGGAAACAAACAAGAAAACAAACAAGAGCAGCCTCTGAGTAAATCGCCCTTATATTGCTCTATAAAACAAATGTGATCTACATTTAATCACCATGTGCTTTCATCTCCACATATATAGGCCAAAGTCAAAAATATAACTTAAATAGGGTAAAATGATAAAAAATAACCACACCGATAAGTAAAATAACATAATACACATAAATTGCAGTGAATATATAGACAATTAAAATAAAGATTGATTAACAAAACAGGAGACAAAACAGCAAATTGTGTAGGCTCATGATGACATCACAGCAATTAAAGGGGAAAAACGCTCATTCTTCAGGTTAGTATACCAGATATATGAAAATAAACCATTTTGTGTGAATTATAATAAACAATACTTACGTTTTAACAGTACACTTTCTGTACCTGTTACATATGCGTTAACTCTTTCCCCGCCAGCGGGTTTTTTTAAGTTGCCAGCCACCAAACAGCATTTGTGATCATTTTCAGAAAAATGTCAGATCCGCTATTAAACAAAAAATACCTTACATTCTAGATTCATGCATTCCTTTTTTTTAAAGCAACACTTGAATGTGGGTAAGTTTAATTTAAAAAAGCAACATTTGAGCAAGAAAATCGTTGTTGTTGTTTTTTTCTTCTTTTTCAAAGACTACTGGGGCCCGTTTCAATAAGGAGGTTCAACCAACTCCGAGTTAAAACTTGAACTCTGAGTTGACTTACCCTGAGATGGGAAAGTCTGAGTTTTCGGTTACAGAACAGCTGAAATGAGTGAGTTCAATCAACTCTAAGTTGACTGACTCTGAGTTAAGCGCGTGCACCACAACTATAAAAAGCCATTATCAATGGAGCGCAGATATTATGAGTCACTATGGTAACAGCGCCAGACAAAAAGAGGTCTGCATATTTCTCACCAGCATACGCAAAAAAAAAGTTTTAAGCAACACGGCAGCAGCGGCGATCTAGAGAGTTAGTTTGGGAGAAAAAAATAGTTGCTCGAATCAATGCGTAAGTTTACATTTTAATTACTGTTATACAGTGTTGGGTGTAATTGCCAAGTAATCTAAATACTGTAATTTAGTTAAAGGGATTACTCTTAATTCTTCTGTAATATAAAGTAAAATATGATGTCATTGCATTAAATACTGCATAGACTATTGAACAATTCCGTATAAAACAATAGTGGATTTAACATAACATTTTTAAAAGGTACATTTTTAATGTAACCTTCACTATACACACTTTGGTCAATTCAAGAATAATTCATGCAATTGTATATTGTTAATTTGAAAGCATTAAAAGTGCAGTTTATTGTCTCTTTTTGTATTGTTCAAGTGGTTGAGGTTGATATGGGATTTAGAAAGTAATTAGTAATAAGTAGACCAATACTTTCTAGAGATAGTAATTATTATTATCTAATTACACTGTTGAAGATGTCATTTAGTAATTAATAACTATTTTAGAGTAACTTACCCAACTGTGATAATATCAGAGGTGAAACTGGAAGAACAATATGTTATTCAACCTAATTTTAATTTTCATGTAGGCGCAATCCTGCAGGCATTTAAAGAACATGGCAGCAGCTGAAAATTAAATATAAAAACATAATTCAATCAGGTAAGGCTTGAGCATATCATGGATGTAGTAGGGTACCTGACTTTACAAACATTTGACATATTAAATAACTAAATAGCATCCAGTGTTTAGCAGTGCAGCAGAATTTTTGACATAGGTCTAATTAACACAATTAAATGTTCATTCTCATTTGACTTCTACTCAGCCAACAGAAAGAAGGAAGAGGCTCACAAAGATGGAGATGAAGATGCAGAGGAGATGGAGATGCAGAGAAGATGGAGATGGAGATGAAGATGCAGAGGAGATGGAGATGCAGAGAAGATGGAGATGGAGATGAAGATGCAGAGGAGATGGAGATGCAGAGGAGATGGAGATGGAGATGAAGATGCAGAGGAGATGGAGATGCAGAGGAGATGGAGATGGAGAGAAGATGGAGATGGAGATGAAGATGCAGAGGAGATGGAGATGCAGAGGAGATGGAGATGCAGAGGAGATGGAGATGGAGAGAAGATGGAGATGGAGATGAAGATGCAGAGGAGATGGAGATGAAGATGCAGAGGAGATGGAGATGAAGATGCAGAGGAGATGGAGATGCAACGGAGATGGAGATGCAGAGAAGATGGAGATGGAGATGAAGATGCAGAGGAGATGGAGATGCAGAGGAGATGGAGATGGAGAGAAGATGGAGATGGAGATGGAGATGCAGAGGAGATGGAGATGAAGATGCAGAGGAGATGGAGATGGAGAGAAGATGGAGATGGAGATGAAGATGCAGAGGAGATGAAGATGCAGAGAAGATGGAGATGAAGATGCAGAGAAGATGAAGATGCAGAGAAGATGGAGATGGAGATGAAGATGCAGAGAAGATGGAGATGCAGAGAAGATGGAGATGGAGATGAAGATGCAGAGGAGATGGAGATGCAGAGAAGATCAAGATGCAGAGAAGATGGAGATGAAGATGCAGAGGAGATGGAGATGGAGAGAAGATGGAGATGAAGATGCAGAGGAGATGGAGATGGAGAGAAGATGGAGATGGAGATGGCCCTGAGCCTGAATGCTGGAAGGCCAATGGCTGAGGGAATTCCTGAAGGGACTTCATCAGAGCCAGTCACTCCCGAAGATTCAAGTGCCTTCATAAAATGTATAAGAGGTCTACATATGTGTTATTTTTTATATAGGCTGTTTTTGATATTTCCATATATTTTACTTTGGGTTTGGGTTTTTTGTTGTTCCAAACCGATTCTGATGGTAATATCTGTCTTTTGGAGCCTCCTGTCCCAACAGAACCCCAGGCAGTTGTAAATACTCAATACACCAAAAATTATGACAAATAGTATTATAAAATGCGTTCAATCAAATGCTCATCTTCACAGGACGATGGGGATGAAGAAACAGTTTCTGCTGCCACAGAGAGGCCTATAGGAAATGTTAATATTTTCTACACATCAAACAATCTACACATTCAAATTTCTTCACATTATTTATGTAGAGTAGCCTATAGAATCTAAGTTTATTTCTAAGTATAAACAGATATTCTTATCTCTCCCCGTCCCCAGAGTGTGGAAGAACAGCAGGAGGAAGGTCCATCAACTTCTGGTGCACAGATAAACACAGTTCAGTGATTTTCAGTGAATGCCACAGTTTAATTCTGTAGAATGTGTTTAGAACTACATGATGTATCTCTAATCTACTGTATTTTCAGTTGCCAGTTAAGAAGTTATATGGACTTCATCTTATTAAAAAAATTTAAGAAAAAAAAACAGCAATGAATAAATGTACCGAAAGAATGAATGAGGTGTTTAAACTCTGCTTCCTCTTTAAAAAAGGGGAGGAGACCGAAATAAACTCTGGGTTTACGGAAGTAAACCTGCTTCCGACCAGGTTAGTTCCCTTTCAAGGCGGTCACTTCGACATTTACGTCGATGACGTAGTATGGGAACTCCTCCCCTTCTTCACTTCTGCTGAAATCTTATGGGCTAACGCCAGCTGGAGACAGCTGGCCAATTGACGCAAAATATGCAAATACTGACACGCCTGCTGGCAGTATAAATTGCATACGCACGTCAATTGCATCAGAATCCTTTTCTTCACGCTCAAATCGACGTGTGCTTCGAATTGGAAGATATTCTACAATCTCGCCATCGTCGAAGGTGCATCTAAAAGATACCTCACTGTCTTTGGCATCCGATGGCATCCATCTGTAACTTGTGCTCGGGGCCTATTGTGGCGCCCGACACCCATTTGTTCTGCGTTGCTTGCATGGGCCTGGCCCACGCCGAGACGGCCCTGTCGGACGACCTCGTGTGCGCCCACTGCGCGGACATGCCAGTGTGCGCCCTTAAGGCCAGGAGAGAAACGGCTCGAGCAGCTGCAGGGATTGGGCCCACTGCCGCCAGCGAGCCGCTGGTGGGCCCATCCACCCCCAGGGAAAGGGAGCTCGACGCCGTCAGCTTCTCGGACGCTAGCTTCCGCCCCCCCCGCGACGTCGCAGATTTCATCTCCTTTAGAGCTAGCGAGGAAGAGGACGCCATGTCCCTCTCAGCGTCGGACCTTGCACTGATGGCCACTAAACGCTCAGCGCAAGCCATCGGTCGCTCCATGGGTTTTCTGGTCGTTCTCCACAGGCACCTGTGGCTGACACTGTCTGATGTCAAGGATTCCGACCGGAAAACCCTGCTTAATGCTCCCATCACCCCAGCCGGTCTCTTTGGGAACGCGGTGGAGGCTGTCACGGAGCGTTTCTCGGAGACCCAGAAACGCGCTAAAGCTATGAGCCACGTGATCCCGCGTCGAGCGCCCCCAGCTCGTCAGCGTTCGCGCTCGTCATCGGCTAGCCGGGGCCAGCCCCAGAGCTCGGTGAGACAATCGGCTGCGCCGCGCACCGAGCCGGATGCTCGCGCTTCCCGGGGCAGGCAGTGGCAGGGACCCGGGAGAAAGAGCCAGGGCCGGAGAAGGAGCCCGCGCCGAGGGAAGGTCAGCGCGCCCCCCTCCGCGTCAAAGCCTTCTTCCTGACGGAGCGGCCAAGAGGAAGAGAGAGCGCGAAGGAGGACCGGACTCCAAGCCCCGTGTTCTTATGCATCGTGTCCCTCATGTTCAGTCGAGCGACGACGGCATATGTGTGAATGTTGTTTGTTCAAACAAAAAATTAATAAAAGCATGTATCCCTTCACAAAAAGAGCTTTTTCTTCCTCTTACACCTCACATTGTGTCACCCGCCCTTTCACGAGACAGCGCAGGGTCACACTCGATGACTATAATGGCATCTCATGGGCACGAGATCGCCAGCACTACACTCAGCCCACTGCGAGCCGCACTCCCAACAGGGCTATCAGCCTCGCGGGAGTGCGGCTCCAGTCTAAACACTACACTGGGGGCGGCTATGGCCGCAGTTCGAGCTCGCACTCTGAGTCATTTTCTAGGTGCGTGGGAATCAATTCCAGGCGTTTCACCGTGGGTGTTGGGCTTAATTCGACACGGGTATTCGCTTCAGTTCAGACGCAGACCACCCCGTTTCAACGGCGTGATCCCGTCATTAACTTTGCCCCAAAACGTTCCCGTTCTGAGACAGGAAGTTCTCAGTCTGCTCGAGAAAGGAGCGATAGAACCGGTTCCCCCGATCGAGAGGGAGAGCGGTTTCTACAGCCGCTACTTTGTGGTACCCAAGAGAGGGGGGGGTCTCCGTCCGATCCTGGACCTGAGACCCATAAACCGAGCACTTCACAAGCGCGCGTTCAAAATGACAACTTTGAAGCAGATTCTGGCGCAAGTTCGTCCCGGGGATTGGTTCGCTTCAGTGGATTTAAAGGACGCGTACTTTCATATCCAGATAGCAGCGCGTCACAGGCGCTTTCTGAGGTTCGCGTTCGAGGGCACAGCTTATCAGTACTCAGTACTCCCGTTCGGACTGGCTCTGGCCCCCCGCACCTTTTCGAAGTGTGTGGACGCGGCGCTTTCTCCCCTCAGGTCGAGCGGAATGCGCATCCTAAATGATCTGGACGATTGGTTGATTCTAGCCCACTCGCGAGAGGTGCTAATCGGTCATGTGGAAATACTACTTCGTCACCTGGACTCGCTGGGGATGCGTGTAAACGAACAGAAAAGCGTGTTCACACCGAGTCAGACCACAACATTTCTGGGAGTGTGCTTGAACTCTATAACGATGCGAGCCCATCTCTCTCAAGAGCGCATAAGGTCTCTGACATTGTCTCTGGACCGTTTCAGACCGGGCAGGTCTGTGCCACTAAAGGAATTTCAGAGGCTGTTAGGTCTGTTGGCGGCAGCCTCCCCAGTGTGTCATCTGGGGCTGTTGCATATGCGCCCTCTTCAAATCTGGTTGAAGCTCCGAGTCCCTCGGGGGGCGTGGTCGTCCGGACTCAGGCGCATCACGGTCACCCGCAGCTGCATTCGCACTTTGGTACCGTGGAAAAACCCAGCGTTATTCAGTTCAGGGGTTCCGATGGGCACCGTGGCGCATCGCACCGCAGTCTTGACGGATGCATCAACCTCAGGCTGGGGAGCAGTGTGCATGGGCGCGACTGCCTCAGGCTTATGGACGGAGTCGCAGCGAACGTGGCATATAAACCGCTTGGAATGGATGGCGGTATCCTTAGCCCTCGAAGCCTTCCGGTCACAGTTAGAGCGTCAGCATGTACTGATTCGGACCGACAACACGTCGGTGGTCTCATACATAAATCGCCAGGGAGGCGTGCGCTCCAGACTCTTATTCGAGCAGGCGGCAAGTCTCCTGCTGTGGGCAGACCGGCATTTTCTATCCGTGAGAGCAGCGCAGATTCCCGGTGTTTTGAATCGCGGGGCGGATATGCTCTCAAGGAATGGGATTCCTCATGGAGAGTGGAGGCTTCACCCGGGATCGGTGCAGATGATCTGGGATCGGTTCGGGAGGGCGGAGGTCGATCTGTTCGCCTCGAGCGAGAACGCGCACTGCCAGGCGTTCTTCTCGCTGTCTCGTTCCCCCTTGGGACGGACGAACGACGCCTTGACTTCGCGCTGGCCGAGAGCCAGGCTTTACGCCTTTCCTCCGGTGAAGATTCTGCCCACAGTGTTATGCAAAATCAGGGAGGAGAAAGCGTCTGTGATTCTCGTAGCCCCGAACTGGCCGAATCAGCCCTGGTTCGCGGACATGATGGAATTACTGGTGGACTCCCCGTGGGAAATTCCGCTCAGGAGAGACCTGTTATCGCAGGCGAACGGCACGGTATGGCACCCCAACCCCGGGCTGTGGAACCTTCATGTATGGCCGCTGCAGGGACTCTGAATGAGCGGGACGCTCTGCACTCTCGAGCGATGAGCACTATCGCTGAGGCGCGCGCCCCATCCACTAGGCGTTTATACAGATTGAAATGGGAAGTTTTCTCTAAATGGTGCCAGGATATCAGTATTGACCCGGGTAATTGCGCCGTGTCGGATATTCTACGCTTCCTTCAGCACAGGATGGATAATGGGAGTTTACCGTCCACTCTGAAGGTGTATGTGGCTGCTATTTCTGCGTTTCGCCCCCCGATCGGAGGACAGTCGATCGGTAAACATGCATTGGTGATCAGTTTTCTCAGGGGAGCTAGGAGATTATGTCCGTCACGGCCGCCTTCTGTGCCGCCGTGGGATTTAGCCCTAGTGTTGAGGGCTCTGTCTCTTCCACCGTTTGAGCCACTGGCTTCGATTGCGATCAAGGAGCTTTCCCTGAAAACTGCTTTGCTTCTCGCTCTTGCTTCAGCGAAACGTGTGGGGGACCTGCAAGCGTTCTCGGTTCACGAGGACTGCATTCGTTTTGGACCAGGAGATTGTAATGCCACTCTTCGGCCAAGACAGGGGTACGTTCCGAAGTCACTCAATACTCCGTTCAAAGCGCAGGTTGTTTTACTGCCTGCATTGTCTTCTGAGTTATCAGTCTCGCGTGATACCGATGCTCAGAGCGCTGTTTGCCCAGTCAGGGCTTTACGGATGTATATGACTCGCTCGGCCGCTTTTCGTCAATCGGATCAGCTATTTGTATGCTTTGGCGGTTGCAACAAGGGACGTGGAGTTTCGAAACAGAGGCTTGCTCACTGGATTGTGGATGCTATTGCCTTGGCTTATGATTGCCAGGGGGTGGTCTGTCCCCTCAACATTAAGGCTCATTCGACGAGGGCGATTGTCTCTTCGTGGGCCTGGTCCAGAGGTATGTCTATAAGGGACTTGTGTCTCGCTGCTGGCTGGTCTTCTCAGAATACATTCGCCAGATTTTATAAATTGGATGTACCTTCTGTTGCGTCTCAAGTGCTTTCGGTGAGCTGAGCCTTCAGGTTGTGCATGAATGTTTGATTTATGTATTATGCTTATGCAACAGTCGCCGCTTCGCTGCTGACGTGTATTACACTTGCTATTACTTGTGTTGTCGCTCGCGAAAATCGCTTCACATTTGCATAAAGTTGAAATTTCTCAACTTTTGTCGCTTGTCTCTTGTCGCTTGACACGCCCACATTCTGTCGCCAACGGTCGCTGTCGCTCGTGTCGCCGGATGTCGCCAGCGCTCCATTGAAATGAATGGGATCATGTCGCTTTGTCGCTGCGTGTCGCTGGCGGTGTGAAGCCCCGTTCACACTACACGCGACTTTGTCGCTGCAAGTCGCCTGTCGCTGGCGATGAGGTCGCTAATGGGCGTTCCCACTAACTTACTGGTTGACTAGTATGACATCCAAAAGACAGCGAATCAGCTTTCTTGACGCTAAAAATCAGTACATAAAATGCATAATATTAAAGATGAACGAGAAACAGTGAGTGCTCTTTGCCATCGCGGCTATTTAACTGCAGCAAACGGGCAAATACCGGTCTGTCTGGGTTTCCGAAACCATTCAGGCACGGAGTGAGCACGGTGAATACCACTGTATGTACACGGAGATATATCATAAATTATAGGACAGTTTCTGACTGCTAAAATTAGCTTCTCGTTCAACTTGCCTCGGTCAGACTCAGCACTGAAGGGTGACGCAATCCACTGACTTTACTCCTATTGGTTGTCGCTCGCGAAAATCGCTCTTCATTTGCATAAAGTTAAAAATTTCTCAACTTTGTCGCGTCGCCAGACACGCCCCATCTAGTCGCCAACGGTCGCTGTCGCGCGTGTCGCCGGATGTCGCCTGCTCACCATTGAAATGAATGGTATCGCGTCGCTTGGTCGCGTGTAGTGTGAACGGTTACGGGGCTTGAACGGGGCTACAGTGAGAACAGGGAAAGCCGTTGTCTCAATAAAAAGAAAGAAAGAAGAAGTTACATGCTGTAAGTCCAGTTGAGCTGTCTCAACGCAAACTTAAAGATGGCTGCAGCAAGAAACAGGGTTTTTGTTATCGGAGTGGGAATGACAAAGGTAAGTCTCCTACGATTTGCCCGTAACTTGACCACAGTTAAGACCACACTTACTGTACGAGCAAGCTAGGCTGCATCAATAAGCTTGTAACAAACGAAAAAGTAGCTGGATTCAGCCTCGTTTTACAGTAAATAACAGATCGCGGATATAAGGCCAATCAGATGTAAATATATTCGATGTCTTATGTTTAACAACGTTACCCTTATTTGCGAGGTTTAGTATTCCTAATGTTTACCTCCAATAAAAATGAGTTATGCAAAGTTTCTTATCCGAGATTCTGTGCGTGTGACTCTATTGTAATCACATTATTTATTTCAATAATCCAAATGTATAAAAACAATTAACTTTGGAATAAGAAATTAATTGTAAAAAAGTAAATAAATCCAACAAAAAAATTCAGCAACGAGCTGTTCCACGTTGCATTTGTACTGTAGTACCAGGCCTTCATTTATGTGTGGAAATTTTCAGATTTATGCTGGATTTATTGATTTATTGATTTATTTTTACATTAATTAAATTTACATCTAAGCTAGGTCCTTGCTTCGACCAGGTTGAATGATTCTCATTGGCTAAGAAACAGATAAACGTTGTGATTTTCCACACATATACAGATAGACTGGAGCATCTCTCCATAGATTATGCAGCTGACACACAGACCCTGAAGTTTAGGCACGTCGTGACCTTGCAGGTCGCAGATTTGGGTTGCTGGGCGCCAACATGTCCAGAACAACAACTCAGTCAATCTCCCATAATGCCAGTGGTTCCTTAACCAGCAACCAAGAAGACTAACACACACACCGACACACCGCTTTTCCAAGGTTGGATTTGGCCAGACTCTAACTATTAACAGGAGAGTCCTCTCAAAACATCAAGATAAAGCGTTCTTTCTCTCAAGGATAGCTAGACTTTAGTCTAACTGGAAAGTAAGGCTTTAACTGAGAAAGGTTCCCTTAAACTATAGACTTCAATGACCCCTGTGACTTACAGTCGTCAGGGTACCCTAGAAAAACAGATGTATGTATTGACAACCTTTGTATGTATGTTGAAGACCTTTCATCATTTCGGCAAGCTGGGCTAAATTAGCAAACACGGTTACTGCATTCCTGACATCAGCTTCAGTCACCTCTCAGAGATTCTAATATCCAGAATATACACTATTCAAATTCCAGGCAACTACAATAGTCAACATTTGAAGCGGATCAAAAAATTTAATCAAAGTTGTACTAAGACAAGAACCGGTATTGTTCAAAATTCATGTATAACTTTGATGAAAGGTTTTAATCCTCTTCAAATGTTGACTACAGTATTTAAACTACATAGCTTCAAGTACTTCACTTTTTTTTGTCCTGTTTTTCAGTTTGAAAAGCCGGGTGCGAGAGACATCGATTACCCAGACATGGCCAAAGAAGCAGGTGCAGTTGATGAAGCTCGTTGTACTGTAGAAATATGAATGTTTTGTTCTTGAATCATTTCTGTTGTGGCACAGGGGAGAGAGCGCTGACGGATGCTGGAATAAACTACACTGCTATCCAGCAAGCATGTGTAGGCTACGTGTACGGTACGTCATTCTTAAGTCTGTAATGGATATTGTATATTTCTATAACATGTCAACATGGTTTTAATGCCTTAGACATTGACTTGTATGTATGTATCACAGTATGTTATCTGATATCAGTGTTGGATTAATGTGGGTTTTTCTGTATTTCTCCAGGTGACTCGACATGTGGCCAAAGGGCTATTTATCACAGTCTGGGTCTGTCAGGGATCCCAATAATTAATGTCAACAATTATGGCTGCACCGGCTCCACAGCGCTGTTTGTGACACGCCAGCTCATTCAGGGAGGTGAGATGTTCACAGTAGTGCCTATACTGTACTATAGTTCAGTAAAGTTTTTATCAGGGGTTCAACCGCGTAGCGCTGAAACCCTATTGTAATTGTTAGAATTTCCAATTTTCGGGTATTTTGGATTTTTTTCGAAAAACGTACTTTTGCGAACTTTTTCGCCTGATCAAACCCTAACCAGTGCAGAAAGATTCTCTAGAGTCTGATTGTCAATATTTGTCGAAGTTTCGATTCACCTCCGTGACGGGATGCGGCCAGTGAAGTTCGAGCAGACATGGTTCACAGAGGCCGATCGGAACGAAACTCGCTGGGCCAATTATATGATCAATTATGAATATCTAAATCAATCACAAAGGGAAATACATAGCCCATGTAGGCTATTTGTGTATACATTGTGGCATCGTGAGAGGGTATGTCATAGAGGCAGGGTATGTGCCATTTAGGTGGTTGCAGCAATAGGGACTACAAACCAAGATGGCCACCTGGTCCCGGACTACAGTTGCCAGGTTCCTCAGCGGTGGGGACACAGCTGTTGGGAGTGTAGGAGAAAAGCTGTTAATGAGCCGAGAACAGAGAGACTGGCTGTTTTTTGTTAGAGAGCATAAAGAGAAGCTGGAAGAGTGTTTTGGTTAAAAAGTTTTGAATTGATTATTAAAATGAAACCAGTGACTTGATCTCTGCCTGGACTTGATTTGTGAAGTAACCCACACTTTGGTGATACCCTACCTCTCACTATGCCCCAATATATATGTATATGTGTGTATGTGTGTAATTAATTACAACGGATTATAATTATTTTCTATATATATATATATCTAGATCATCTTTTAGAATGAATTAATTTCGTCCACCGAAACTACAGTACAATGTAGTTTCCATGAAGAATAACTTTCCTGTTTTATATCATACCAACAGTACAAAGACAAATGCGAGACAATCAAGTGTGGATATAATGTTTTTTAATAATGAAATTATGAATACATATGACTTAACTTAAGCACAGAATACATACAGAATAACGAAAAGTAAAGAAAGAAAGAGAGAGAATATCAAAGAATGGCATATTTACAAACAGTTGTCCTTGAGAGCCAGCAGAGAATCAAATCACCTTAAAGCAGGGGCAAACTATCTTAAACGCATCTAAATATCGATAGGCAATACTTGCATTGATATTTGGTGCCAAGCAAGAATGGAGGCGTGTGGAGGCGATGGTGTCACAATTGGTAGTTTTTACCCCAAACTTAAAGCATGGTAAAAATAATATGATGCATCTCATAACCATATAATGTGCACAATTGATTAGGAAATAAAGAGAGGTTCATTTTGATACCAAGAAAGATATGGCTGAAATATAATAAAGTAGAGATACATTCTTACACCTGAATATAAGCACTTTGAGTTTAACTAACACAACTAAAAAGTCGTAACTAGGCTAATATAATGTGGGGACATACTGTACATACACACAGGAATATATCATATACATTTCCGGATGACTTAATTATGAGTTAAATGAAGAGAATGTCTGTGTCTATGTATATTGGGTGCGTTTTCCCAATGTCCTTTTGTCACATGGCCTTTCGTGCCTGCCGTAGGGGAGTTGTTCTGATGTGATTAAGATCTTTTGAAGTCACGTAGGAGCTTCGAGGTGTTCCTGTTTGGCATCTGCCAGGCAACTTATGTGACTATGGATTATATGCAAATGTCAAAAGGCTAAAAGCATATCTGGGATTAAGCCTCAAACGATCATCAGTGACCTTATGCAGACGCTACCGGTAGAATTCCTCATTCTGAGCAACTTTGCCTCTAGGACCACCGCTGTCAATCGAATCGTACGTTAAATATTGGAGATTATTTCAAAAACCAAAAAGTGTTGTTGTTGTTGTTTTTTTGCTGCATTTATTTAATGAAAAATACGGTGAAACTGGAATATTTTGAAATATTGTTACAATTTAAAATCACTGTTTCTATTTTACTAGACTACCAGCCAAAATTTTGTCAAAGTGTTTTTGAAAGAAGTCTCTTATGCTCACGAGGCTGCATTTATACGATCAAATAAGTAACTGTAAAAACAGTAATATTGTGAAATATTATTAACTTTTTTATTTGAATATATTTTAAAGTGTAATTTATTCCTGTGATGCAAAGCTCAATTTTCATTCTAATCGTTCTAATATGATGATTTGCTTCAGTGATTTTTCATTATTTTGAAAACAGTTGTACTGCTTTAATATTTTTCTGGAAACTGTGATACTACTTCAATGAATCGAAAAGTCCAAAAGAACAGCTTTTATATCTCATATAACACTATCATGTATATAATAAAAAAAACTATTGCACTCAGGTTTGGCTGATTGTGTTCTTGCCTTGGGCTTTGAGAAGATGGAAAGAGGTTCACTATCCTCAAAGGTACAGTACGGCTCACAGCTCTTTTATAATACCAGTGATGAAGCGTCTCACATCATCTCATGGGTTTGCAGTACATGGACAGAACCAACCCTATAGACAAGCACATGGAGGTGATGATCAACCGTTATGGGATGGCGGCAGCACCAGCTGCACCTCAGATGTTCGGCAACGCTGGTAGAGAACACATGGAGAAGTACGGTAAGATGTGGGCGATACTGTATGTGGACTTTAGATTGATCCAGGAAACTGCAGTCTGGTTCCTTTTGTAACAGAAGCTGTCTGTCATCTCCAGGCACAAAACCAGAGCATTTTGCTAAAATTGCTTGGAAGAACCACAAGCATTCAACCAATAATCCGTACGTTTGAACGACAGCTTGTTATAAAGAAAATACCTGTTTATTTCTATGCAATAATCCCTTACCTTATCCCAGATAACAAAAGACTTCTGTTCTCTTTCTTCTCTTCCACATTCACTCTCAGATACTCTCAGTTTCGGGTTGAATATAGTCTGGAGCAGATCATTAACTCCAGGAAGGTCTTTGAGTTCCTCACACTCTTGCAGTGTTGGTAAGTTGAGAGCCGTGGCGATTGAGGTTGTTGCCATAGTTTGAATATCCACAAAAGCATTTCAAAAATAAATAAAAAAGTTAAAGTTTTATAAGCTCAAATGCTCGCCTTGCGAACTCTCCTGTTCGAACTCGTTCATCAAAATGAACGAATCTTTTTTCGAGTCAATGACTCGAAAAAAGATTCGTTCATTTTGATGAACGAGTCAATGACTCGAAAAAAGATTCGTTCATTTTGATGAACGAGTTCGAACAGGAGAGTTCGCAAGGCGAGCATTTGAGCTTATAAAACTTTAACTTTTTTATTTATTTTTTAAATGACAGATCGTTTCTCTAGATAAGACTCTTATTCATCGTCTGGTATCGTTTAAAGCCCTTTGAAGCTGAACTGAAACGGTCATTTAGACCTTGAACCGTTTGGCTACCATTGAAGTCCATTATATGGATAAAAATCCTGGAATGTTTTCATCAAAAACATTAATTTCTTTTCGACTGAAGAAAGAAAGACATGGACATCTTGGATGACATGGGGGTGAGTAAATTATCAGCAAAAGTTTTTTAAAAAGTGAACTAATCCTTTAAGCTCAATAGATAACACTTGTAGCATTTAAGTATTTACCACAAATTATTTCCACTTCCACTTTTTCAAAGCAAAAATCTGGGTAACAGTGAAGCACTTCAATGAAAGTGAACCCATAAACATTAACATACATACTGTTAAAGCCTCAAGACATGCAGTCTGTGTGTTTATCGATGGTTATTGAAGGTATAAAGTTCCAGATTGAATTAGTTAGTTTGGTCTTTCCTACTGTTCAGTGACTGTCTATTTTTGAGTTGCACATGGGAGATGTGGTGGCTATTAAAATTAAGTTAAAAGTGAATTTGGTTTTCCGATTGGTTGCATTTGGCATTTCGACAAAGAGAAGCAACAGGCAAATGCTTTTAAAAAAAATACAATTTAAGATGTGCTTTTAAAATGATATATTAATGTACTATATTGTTTTACATTTTAAAAGGGGTCATGAACTGCCTTGTTTTGTTTTATTATGTTTCCTGGGCTGCATTTATAATGTTAGTATGAATTATTATTTTTTACATCAAAAATTGAAATTAATTTAGAAATAAAAGGCATTTTTGCTTCCCTGATTTTAGCCTTTGATTTGTACGCTCTGTTTGAAGCTGCGAAACGCCCTCTGCTGTGATTAGCTAACATCTTTGCATATTAAATATAAATATTACATGTGGAACTCTCTCGAAAACTTTTAGCACGTTTTTACTAATACACCTCTCAAGGTTAACTAATCATGGAAAGTGTTGATTATAGAATTACATTTAGATCTATAGCATCATATTTAAATCGTGGCATGAAAGGTTGCAGTGATGATCATTTTGGCCAATCACAGACATGTTGAGCGCATGAATGCAGTGATCTCATCACTGTAACTCGATTTCTGCACACTAATGAATGCTTTCAACACAATGTAAATAAAAGATTTGTTGATTATACCAGGAGTTTTGGTGAGAGTCAGTCACCGATAAACTCGCGCTGTTTGATTGACAGCTCCAGTGATTGTAAAGGAAGCGTTCTTTGATCACTTTCTATATATATATTAATCAGTTTAAATAACAGATTATTTTCACCCAACTATGAGAAACAATGTGAAGTTGACCATTTAGTCACTGGTTTGATTTGATTTACTGACACATAGACAAATAACTTCTGACTGTACATGAATCATTACATATCAGAAATCTCTAGTCACAGATCAGGCATTAGATTTAACACAGTTCCTTACATGTCCATGTAAGTCCATATCGTAAAAGTCTTTTTGCATAGCCTGATTTACCAAAGTAAATTATTTAATAACAAATAATCCTCAACTGAGACGTTCACGTTGTTGAAAATAACCACATTCCTAGTATTAGGATCCTTTAAAGGTAATGTTATTTTTATTCCAGTGATCCTGTATCACTCTTCTCTCCTCGTCATCTCACTAACATGCCAGTGGGCGGGGCCAAATATAGCAATGATGAAAAAGGCGTTGATTTTCTTCTGCAGAGGCGGTCTTTTTCCTATAGGCACATTCCAACAAGGAAGTTTTCAGGTCTGAAATTTACAGGATGTTCTTATAGTACGATGACCTCTTTTATGACAAAAGTTCAAGGAAAATTTGATTTCTCAGTTCATGGCCCCTTTAAAAAAAAAAAAATTCTGGGATTTTGACAAGCTGGTAAATCTTTTTGCATGACACTGATTATTCTGGCTCATATATGTTATTATGGCCAATAACACAGGCCAATAAAATCTGTCATTACTTTAGGTTGAATGATTCTGATTGGCTAAGGCATAGATAAACTTGAATTTCCACTGAGGTAATTTAATCTCCCTGCGTGCCAGTTGCTCACCCCACGAACATCAGGTCCCGTAACAAAAGGGTACACGCACACAGTGATGCACAGATACACAGCTTCTTCAAGGAAACTTTTCCAAAACCTACTGATAAGATGTACTTTTTTAAAGAGGTTTAGACCATATTCATCATTATTCTCTAGTAATTGAAGATGAAAAGTAATGTAAATGCTTTAACATTAGCTTGAAAAAGTCAATCAAATCATTTAATATTTAGAAGGGTAGATATTAATGAATAACTTGATTACAAACCACTCAAAAGGATATACATATTCAAGAATCCACCCCTTCAATCGTCTCTTTTATTTCCCGTAGCCCGACGTCAGACGGAGCAGGAGCTGCAGTGCTGGCCAGTGAGAGGTTTGTGAGGAGGAACGGACTGGAGAAAAAGGCTGTAGAGATCATCGCTCAGGAAATGATCACAGACCTCACCACTACCTTTGAGGAAAACAGCTGTATAAAAATGGTAAGAGTAGCTGATACTGGCATCTTGTTGAGCAGCACTCGACCTTCAAAACATAGAACTAAAGCTTCACTAATAAAACTTTAAAAGTCACGACTTAAAGGTGCTATATGTATTTTCTAGCGGCCTCTATCGGTGATGTTTCAGATTGCAACCAATCTTTACAAGAGCGCTAGTGGCGTGCTCTTGCGCGTGCGCGAACAGAAGAGTGAGCACTCATGGTACACGGCCACACTGGGACTTTCCAACACACCGGAGAAAGCATCACACAACATGCTGGAAACTCATGTAAACTCCCACTGCATGGTTACAATAATAGGCTACTTTTATCAGCTTGACGTTGAACTAATGCTCCATGCTCGTACCATGATAACGTTACATTGACTGCATTTAGCCGACATGTGGTATTATCTAGCATAAGGCATTTCACTAACTATTCGTGTCTTTCACAATCTGGCAGCAATGTCAACATAGATGAATGTACACTCACCGGCCACTTTATTAGGTACCCCATGCTAGTAACGGGTTGGACCCCCTTTTGCCTTCAGAACTGCCTCAATTCTTCGTGGCATAGATTCAACAAGGTGCTGGAAGCATTCCTCAGGGAGTTTGGTCCATATTGACATGATGGCATCACACAGTTGCCGCAGATTTGTCGGCTGCACATCCATGATGCGAATCTCCCGTTCCACCACATCCCAAAGATGCTCTATTGGGTTGAGATCTGGTGACTGTGGAGGCCATTTTAGTACAGTGAACTCATTGTCATGTTCAAGAAACCAATTTGAAATGATTAGAGCTTTGTGACATGGTGGAAGTAGCCATCAGAGGATGGGTACATGGTGGCCATAAAGGGATGGACATGGTCAGAAACAATGCTCAGGTAGGCCGTGGCATTTAAACGATGCCCAATTGGCACTAAGGGGCCTAAAGTGTGCCAGGAAAACATCCCCCACACCATTACACCACCACCACCAGCCTGCACAGTGGTAACAAGGCATGATGGTTCCATGTTCTCATTCTGTTTACGCCAAATTCTGACTCTAACATCTGAATGTCTCAACAGAAATCGAGACTCATCAGACCAGGCAACATTTTTCCAGTCTTCAACTGTTCAATTTTGGTGAGCTCTTGCAAATTGTAGCCTCTTTTTCCTATTTGTAGTGGAGATGAGTGGTACCCGGTGGAGTCTTCTGCTGTTGTAGCCCATCCGCCTCAAGGTTGTGCGTGTTGTGGCTTCACAAATGCTTTGCTGCATACCTCGGTTGTAACGAGTGGTTATTTCAGTCACTGTTGCCCTTCTATCAGCTCGAACCAGTCTGGCCATTCTCCTCTGACCTCTGGCATCAACAAGGCATTTCCGCCCACAGAACTGCCGCTCACTGGATGTATTTTCTTTTTCGGACCATTCTCTGTAAACCCTAGAGATGGTTGTGCGTGAAAATCCCAGTAGATTAGCAGTTTCTGAAATACTCAGACCAGCCCTTCTGGCACCAACAATCATGCCACGTTCAAAGTCACTCAAATCAACTTTCTTCCCCATACTGATGCTTGGTTTTAACTGCAGGAGATTGTCTTGACCATGTCTACATGCCTAAATGCACTGAGTTGCCGCCATGTGATTGGCTGCTTAGAAATTAAGTGTTAACGAGCAGTTGGACAGGTGTACCTAATAAAGTGGCCGGTGAGTGTATAATATGATAACGAAAACGGTTAGTGAACTAGACTGAACAATTTCAGTGTAACAGTAAGATCGTAGGAAGTAACATTACTGTACTGAACGTGTCTGGAAATGTGTATTATAAACAATATGATAGTAGTGGGATGAGTGACGTTAGACGGTAACTTAGATCTAGTAACGTTAGGCCTACATAAAATAAAAGTTACATCCTAAAGCACCTACTTTTTGTTATCCTGGAACAGTCTTTTGTACATTTCATGTCTCATATATGTTGTAGTTTACCTTGCTATTTCATTACAGTTTAACATTATTTCAGCATATCTGAAAACTTGTAATTTATCACAATAAAAATAGCGGATACATTTTTGTTTTGTTTTGTTTTTTATATTTTTGTGGAGTTTGTGTTGGAGTGTGTGTTGTGCTGGAGGCAGGTCGTTTTTTGGTGTTATCAGACTCCATGTCGTCAGCTGCAGTGCCGTCGCATAGACTGTATATAAAAAGGAGAGAGGCTCGGGAGCGCGCATGCACGTCACATCCGATGGATTTCGCAGAAAATCCGACCCGGAGACTTCACATAGAAATAGGAATACTGGCCTTCAGAGGTAATAGCAAAACCGAACAAGTGGATCATTGTAATGTGTGATTACAACCCCTTCACACACAGGCAATAAAAAAAGGATTCATTTTAGAAGAAAAGTCACATTTAGCACCTTTAAGTTTTTCCTTAAAAGAATAGTCTACCCCGCAATGAAAATTTGGTCATCATTTATTCAACCTGTCAGTCCCTTGTACAACTTTATTTTTACGTCCAGAAAGCTTCTATTGTTTCATTCTTTTCTGCATTGTAAATGTGTTCGAATCTAACCACTTCTTATCTGTGTGTAGTCCGTATTCACTGATTGAATTTAATTTGAAAAGAATTGCCCCCTTATATGCCCCCCTTTCATTTTAATGAGAATATCTAGTTGTGTGTGTGTGTGTGTGTGTGTGTGTATATGTATGTGAGTGTCTAATGCATTGGGGATATTCTATGGTCTTATCATCCCTTCATTTGTGTGTGTTTGTTCTGGATTGTGCCAGATTATTTATTTTGATAAATAAAAAAATAAAACATTTCCCCCATTTCCCATTCATTCTTATGGGTGTCAAATTGACCCTTGAAGGAAGGATTTGTTACTCTTTTAAAAAAAAAAATGTATTACAACCACAAAAACTATTTGAATCCAGTGCATTTTGTGTATTCCAATCTCTAATGTGTGACAAAAGTGACAGGGTCTTGTACCAATCCTATGAACACTCAATTTTTAGAAGTGAAAAGAAAATGAATTTCGGGCCAAAATGACCCAAGGAGAGGATGACAAAAACACTTAAAGTGCCTTAATGTACTAAAACAGCGATATTAAAAGATCAAATTCAATGTACACCTTATTGATGAGGCATACTATATACTTTTTATACATATTAAATATTAATGCAATGTGCTAAATGGTTAACCGTTTTCTATGTAAAAATGCTTAGCGAGAAACTGTTGTCTTTATATTCTGGGGCTCATCTGGTTGCCTGTACATATGGTGTGTTATCAATAAGGTGCATATTGAATTTGGTCTTTTACTATCACTGTCTTACTACATTAGTACTTACTACAAACCTGGTAAAAATAACTGGCGGACAATGGAGGAAAGCCTTGTTTTGCACTCCAGCTGGGCGTTGCTGTAAGGGTGTGATATCATGTGAAGACTTGCCTTATCTCTAATGTAATGTAATGTAATGTAATGTAATGTAATGTGAACCTCTGTCCACTATAGGTTGGCTATGACATGACCCAGCTTGCAGCTCAGAAGTGCTTTGAGACGTCCGGTCTGAAGGCGTCAGATGTTGATGTCATCGAGCTGCATGACTGCTTCTCTGCCAATGAGCTCATCACCTATGAAGCTCTGGGACTGTGTCCAGAGGGTGAGATGGACGGCTTCACAAGCACACTTTTCTTGCACGTATTTTTAAAAGCAGAAGTTTAGATTAGCAGCGTGTTTGTGATTTGTAGGTAAAGCTGGTGAGCTTATTGATCGGGGTGATAATACATATGGTGGCAAGTGGGTGATAAACCCCAGTGGAGGACTCATCTCAAAAGGAAACCCACTTGGAGCTACAGGTAGGGTTTACCAAACACACCTGATGCCAGATCTGGGTGCATTAAAGGTATAGTTTACCCAAAAATGTACAATTTGACATCATTTACTCACCATGTTACTCACCTTTGATTCTGCTATCCGCAATTTCCTAAGTCGAATTACTAGCTCATAATATTCAAATTTTGACTTGTTCATGACAAATTTTTTAACTAGTCTTTACGATAATTCCGATATACGTGAAGGCAGCATAAGCTTTTGCTTCTGATATGGCCGGGGAAAGAGGAGGGAGTCTGATGAGGGGAGAGTTTCTGATCCAATTTATCAGTAGATGGCAGTATGCACTGTAACTCTTTCCCCGTCAGCGTTTAAAAAAAAAATTGCCAGCCACCACCATCAGCATTTTTGATCATCTCCACTAATAAATCTTCAGTTTCCAGCATTGACTGATAAATAAATGCTTAAAACATTTTTTTTTTTTTTTTACGATGCACTGGTAATATATACACTGTATTATTAGGGGCCAAGCACCGAAGGTGCGGAGGCACCTATTGTATCTGTTCCGGTTCTTATTATTATTATTCTTCTTCTTCTTCTTCCGACTGGGCGTCTATGGCAGCCCATAGAACCGTATCCGGGAAAGTTGTTCCGGTTTGACATTCTGATAGAGGACAGTCCCAACAGTAATTGCACCAATTTTGGTGCCTCTAACTCATTGCCTCTAGCGCCACCACCTGTCCAAAATTTCAAAATCATTATGCTAATAACTTTTGAACTGTAAGGCCTATCAACAAAATTCTTTTTTCCTCTGATTCGTGAGCTCATGACGATTCGATCCCACTCTATGACGTCATTTTCCGTCATAAAAATATGGCCGCCATTTTGAATTGTTTAAAAAACATACTTTTGCGAACTCGTCCTAGACGGTTTGTCCGATTCTCACCAAAATTGCACCAGATCATCCCCAGGCAGTGCCGACAAAAAGTTATGGAATTCAAGTTGATTCGCTTAACGGTTTTTGATAAACGCGCAAATTAATTTTACGTAGCGCTTGCGAAAACAGACGTAAGGCTGTATCTCCGCAACGCTTAATCGTATTCAGACCAAACTTGGTACATGTCATCACAAGCATGACCTGAGGCTACATGCTGCGTTTAGGCGCAGCGCCACCTACTGGTCCGGAGATATGAAAAACGGCTATTTTCGCTCATAACTTCTGAACGGTTTGTCCAAAAATCATAAAAGTGGTCTCTTTAGATTCAGGGCGTCATGCCGAGTCGACTGATATCCAATTTTCCCAGATCGGCCATTTTGGCTGTCGGCCATTTTGAATTATGTGCTAAAATGCTGTATTTTTTGAACGCATGAACGAATTGTTACGAAACTCGGTATGGGTCATCAGTACGATGCCCTGAAGGAGCCTGAGAAGTTTCGAAACAGCGCCACCTAGTGGTAAAATTTATTTTTCAAATGCTTATAACTCTGGCTGTGGTTGACTTATTTTCACGGGAGTCATCTCGTTGAGGTCCTGAATCGTTGCCGAGTCCAGAGATACCAAATATGCTAGGTTTCGACTTACGGTTTGTGTAGCGTTGTGATTTAGCGCTTAAAAAACATTTGCCGATATCTTCGAAACCGTTAGTCCGATCGAGACGAAACCACCGTCAGAAAATTGGAAACATAGGTCGATAGCTATACGCCAATGCCCAAATGCCAAAATATTGATAGTAAGGGGTCGTAAAATTCAATCAAAGTCACGTAGCGGTCATTTTTTACGTGTTTTTTCACATAAATGTCTATAACTCTGAAGTTAATCGAGATATCTTCACCAAAATTGACACACAGATGTAGGGGCTCACTCTGAGGACACATGAAAAAAATTGTGGGATTTTGCCTCTTGGTGGCGCTATAATAGAACAAAACATGAAAATCCCATTGATTTCAATGCAGTTTTGTGATGTGAAATGCTATACTTAATGAACACATTGCTGTAACATTACGAAACTCAGAATTTGTTACCAGCACCTTGCCTTGAAGGTACTCAAAAGATTTCAAGACAGCGCCACCTGTTGGTCAAAAGTTAAAATTACATTTCCAAAAATGCTAATAACTTTTTTAAAAATGTGCTTATTGTAATGACACTGGTCTTAATAGATTCCTTGGGTCATGCCGAGAACATAGATACCAAGTTTGACGTATTTGGACGAACTTCCTGTCCGCCATCTTTATTTACTTTCAGAACCTTCTTTTTCGAACTTCTCCTAGACCATTCGTCCGATTTTCACCAAAATCGAATCGTGTCATCTCCATACCGTGCCGACTAAAAGTTATGGATTTCGTGACGATAGAGGAAACCGTTTTCGTATACCGCAGCAGCAAAGTTGAGGCATGCTGCCAAAATGACTATTAAGTCTTTATCTCTGCAATGCCTTCACATTTTGACACCAAACTTTGTATGTGTCATTGTCACCTCACTCTGACCACATCACATCGATTTCGTAACTGCGCCACCTATTGGTCGAAAGTGATAATCCATTAAATCATCTTAAAAGTTACTGTATATATGATTTTTTAGCCATTTGCCCAAAATTATCTTAAAATGTCTTTAATTGCTCCTTGCTGCAATTGGTCTGCCACTCCCACCCATGAGGGCATCTGTTGCCGCTTCTTGCGCTTGGCCCCGGTAATGGCTGCTTGTTATACTTCTTCTTCTTCTTCTTCTTCTTCTTCTTCTTCTTCCGACTGGGCGTCTATGGCAGCCCATAGAACCGTATCCAGGAAAGTTGTTCCGGTTTGACATTCTGATAGAGGACAGTCCCAACAGCAATTGCACCAATTTTGGTGTCTCTAACTCATTGCCTCTAGCGCCACCACCTGTCCAAAATTTCAAAATCATTATGCTAATAACTTTTGAACTGTAAGGCCTATCAACAAAATTCTTTTTTTCTCTGATTCCTGAGCTCATGACGATTCGATCCCACCCTATGACGTCATTTTCCGTCATAAAAATATGGCCGCCATTTTGAATTGTTTAAAAAACCTACTTTTGCGAACTCGTCCTAGACGGTTTGTCCGATTCTCACCAAAATTGCACCAGATCATCCCCAGGCAGTGCCGACAAAAAGTTATGGAATTCAAGTTGATTCGCTAAACGGTTTTCGATAAACGCGCAAATTAATTTTACGTAGCGCTTGCAAAAACAGACGTAAGGCTGTATCTCCGCAACGCTTAATTGTATTCAGACCAAACTTGGTACATGTCATCACAAGCATGGCCTGAGGCTACATGCTGCGTTTCGGCGCAGCACCACCTACTGGTCCGGAGATATGAAAAACGGCTATTTTCGCTCATAACTTCTGAACGGTTTGTCCAAAAATCATAAAAGTGGTCTCTTTAGATTCAGGGCGTCATGCCGAGTCGACTGATATCCAATTTTCCCAGATCGGCCATTTTGGCTGTCGGCCATTTTGAATTATGTGCTAAAATGCTGTATTTTTTGAACGCATGAACGAATTGTTACGAAACTCGGTATGGGTCATCAGTACGATGCCCTGAAGGAGCCTGAGAAGTTTCGAAACAGCGCCACCTAGTGGTAAAATTTATTTTTCAAATGCTTATAACTCTGGCTGTGGTTGACTTATTTTCACGGGAGTCATCTCGTTGAGGTCCTGAATCGTTGCCGAGTCCAGAGATACCTAATATGCTAGGTTTCGACTTACGGTTTGTGTAGCGTTGTGATTTAGCGCTTAAAAAACATTTGCCGATATCTTCGAAACCGTTAGTCCGATCGAGACGAAACCACCGTCAGAAAATTGGAAACATAGGTCGATAGCTATACGCCAATGCCCAAATGCCCAAATATTGATAGTAAGGGGTCGTAAAATTCAATCAAAGTCACGTAGCGGTCATTTTTTACGTGTTTTTTCACATAAATGTCTATAACTCTGAAGTTAATCGAGATATCTTCACCAAAATTGACACACAGATGTAGAGGCTCACTCTGAGAACACATGAAAAAAATTGTGGGATTTTGCCTCTTGGTGGCGCTATAATAGAACAAAACATGAAAATCCCATTGATTTCAATGCAGTTTTGTGATGTGAAATGCTATACTTAATGAACACATTGCTGTAACATTACGAAACTCAGAATTTGTTACCAGCACCTTGCCTTGAAGGTACTCAAAAGATTTCAAGACAGCGCCACCTGTTGGTCAAAAGTTAAAATTACATTTCCAAAAATGCTAATAACTTTTTTAAAAATGTGCTTATTGTAATGACACTGGTCTTAATAGATTCCTTGGGTCATGCCGAGAACATAGATACCAAGTTTGACGTATTTGGACGAACTTCCTGTCCGCCATCTTTATTTACTTTCAGAACCTTCTTTTTCGAACTTCTCCTAGACCATTCGTCCGATTTTCACCAAAATCGAATCGTGTCATCTCCATACCGTGCCGACTAAAAGTTATGGATTTCGTGACGATAGAGGAAACCGTTTTCGTATACCGCAGCAGCAAAGTTGAGGCATGCTGCCAAAATGACTATTAAGTCTTTATCTCTGCAATGCCTTCACATTTTGACACCAAACTTTGTATGTGTCATTGTCACCTCACTCTGACCACATCACATCGATTTCGTAACTGCGCCACCTATTGGTCGAAAGTGATAATCCATTAAATCATCTTAAAAGTTACTGTATATATGATTTTTTAGCCATTTGCCCAAAATTATCTTAAAATGTCTTTAATTGCTCCTTGCTGCAATTGGTCTGCCACTCCCACCCATGAGGGCATCTGTTGCCGCTTCTTGCGCTTGGCCCCGGTAATGGCTGCTTGTTATACTTCTTCTTCTTCTTCTTCTTCTTCTTCTTCCGACTGGGCGTCTATGGCAGCCCATAGAACCGTATCCGGGAAAGTTGTTCCGGTTTGACATTCTGATAGAGGACAGTCCCAACAGCAATTGCACCAATTTTGGTGTCTCTAACTCATTGCCTCTAGCGCCACCACCTGTCCAAAATTTCAAAATCATTATGCTAATAACTTTTGAACTGTAAGGCCTATCAACAAAATTCTTTTTTCCTCTGATTCGTGAGCTCATGACGATTCGATCCCACCCTATGACGTCATTTTCCGTCATAAAAATATGGCCGCCATTTTGAATTGTTTAAAAAACCTACTTTTGCGAACTCGTCCTAGACGGTTTGTCCGATTCTCACCAAAATTGCACCAGATCATCCCCAGGCAGTGCCGACAAAAAGTTATGGAATTCAAGTTGATTCGCTAAACGGTTTTCGATAAACGCGCAAATTAATTTTACGTAGCGCTTGCAAAAACAGACGTAAGGCTGTATCTCCGCAACGCTTAATTGTATTCAGACCAAACTTGGTACATGTCATCACAAGCATGGCCTGAGGCTACATGCTGCGTTTCGGCGCAGCGCCACCTACTGGTCCGGAGATATGAAAAACGGCTATTTTCGCTCATAACTTCTGAACGGTTTGTCCAAAAATCATAAAAGTGGTCTCTTTAGATTCAGGGCGTCATGCCGAGTCGACTGATATCCAATTTTCCCAGATCGGCCATTTTGGCTGTCGGCCATTTTGAATTATGTGCTAAAATGCTGTATTTTTTGAACGCATGAACGAATTGTTACGAAACTCGGTATGGGTCATCAGTACGATGCCCTGAAGGAGCCTGAGAAGTTTCGAAACAGCGCCACCTAGTGGTAAAATTTATTTTTCAAATGCTTATAACTCTGGCTGTGGTTGACTTATTTTCACGGGAGTCATCTCGTTGAGGTCCTGAATCGTTGCCGAGTCCAGAGATACCAAATATGCTAGGTTTCGACTTACGGTTTGTGTAGCGTTGTGATTTAGCGCTTAAAAAACATTTGCCGATATCTTCGAAACCGTTAGTCCGATCGAGACGAAACCACCGTCAGAAAATTGGAAACATAGGTCGATAGCTATACGCCAATGCCCAAATGCCAAAATATTGATAGTAAGGGGTCGTAAAATTCAATCAAAGTCACGTAGCGGTCATTTTTTACGTGTTTTTTCACATAAATGTCTATAACTCTGAAGTTAATCGAGATATCTTCACCAAAATTGACACACAGATGTAGAGGCTCACTCTGAGAACACATGAAAAAAATTGTGGGATTTTGCCTCTTGGTGGCGCTATAAGAGAACAAAACATGAAAATCCCATTGATTTCAATGCAGTTTTGTGATGTGAAATGCTATACTTAATGAACACATTGCTGTAACATTACGAAACTCAGAATTTGTTACCAGCACCTTGCCTTGAAGGTACTCAAAAGATTTCAAGACAGCGCCACCTGTTGGTCAAAAGTTAAAATTACATTTCCAAAAATGCTAATAACTTTTTTAAAAATGTGCTTATTGTAATGACACTGGTCTTAATAGATTCCTTGGGTCATGCCGAGAACATAGATACCAAGTTTGACGTATTTGGACGAACTTCCTGTCCGCCATCTTTATTTACTTTCAAAACCTTCTTTTTCGAACTTCTCCTAGACCATTCGTCCGATTTTCACCAAAATCGAATCGTGTCATCTCCATACCGTGCCGACTAAAAGTTATGGATTTCGTGACGATAGAGGCAACCGTTTTCGTATACCGCAGCAGCAAAGTTGAGGCATGCTGCCAAAATGACTATTAAGTCTTTATCTCTGCAATGCCTTCACATTTTGACACCAAACTTTGTATGTGTCATTGTCACCTCACTCTGACCACATCACATCGATTTCGTAACTGCGCCACCTATTGGTCGAAAGTGATAATCCATTAAATCATCTTAAAAGTTACTGTATATATGATTTTTTAGCCATTTGCCCAAAATTATCTTAAAATGTCTTTAATTGCTCCTTGCTGCAATTGGTCTGCCACTCCCACCCATGAGGGCATCTGTTGCCGCTTCTTGCGCTTGGCCCCGGTAATGGCTGCTTGCAGCTATATTTATTATTATTATTATATAATTAGCTCACAAAGAAATATGTGAAATGCTTCTAGACCATTGAAAGTTATTTTCACAATATATCCCAATAACATTGTGTTTGTGTGTGTGTCTCAGCATGCTTAATGGAGTTAACATGGAACAATTGCCTTGTTTTATTGGAGATTACTGTTGGAAACAAACACTTTTAAAAATGAAAATGAGCCAATGAGTGGTCCTCTACTGACCTCTGCTGGTTATAATTGTAATTTTGTCGTAACACGAGAATGAACCTCATTGGTTCTTGATGAAGCTCAAACGTGCTGCGTAACACGAGAATGAACCTCATTGGTTCTTGCTGAAGCTCAAACGTGCAGCGTAACATGAGAATGAACCTCATTGGTTCTCGCTCATCAAGCGAACATGCTTGAGCTTCCGTTGGTTTACCACAACTGTGAGTTGATCAATTTTCTGTTTCAGTTGTGTAGCTGTCAATGGAGGGACAGAAAGCTCTAAGCTTTCATCAAAAAAATCTTTGAATCAAATAAAACAAATAAATATTAAATAAAATTTGTGTTCCAAACATGAACGAAAGTCTTACAGGTTTGCAACGACATGAGGGTGAGTGATTAATGACAGAATTTTCAAAAATCACTATTATAACACAATCACATTTTGTCAGAGTTTATCACTTCATTTGTACTGAGCTCTCAGTTTTGAGAATTGTGCCACATTATGAATAATGTGAAACCTGAAAACGGAGTTATACAGAGGAGACTTGCAGTAAAGATTATGTTACCTATCATTTATTTCAAGTATCTGTATCTAAAAAAAAAATGTTAGGGTGTGTGTTAGCATGCTTATTAGCATGTGAGTGTGCGGTGGATGAACTCTGGCCTGTTTTCACGGCTCAGGTCTGGCTCAGTGTGCGGAGCTGTGCTGGCAGCTGAGGGGGGAGGCGGGGCCTCGGCAGGTCCCCGGGGCAAAGGTCGCCCTGCAGCACAACATCGGTCTTGGTGGAGCGGTGGTGGTCACTCTCTACAGGATGGGCTTCCCTCAAGAAACAAGGTATGTTTAAAACTAATACGTCTTTTAACAAGCATTGAGTATCCGGCCCAGATATAGCCAGCTCACCTCTTATACATTTTTTTTTTAAAATCTATATATCTATATACTGGTACTGAAAATTCAGTTTTTGTAATTAATTTCCAAAATCACAAATAATATTTGTATTTATAGACTCGCGTTCAAAAGTTTGGTGTTCATAAGATTTTTAAATGTTTTTGAAAAAAGCATCAAAGGCTGCATTTATTTGATGAAAAATGCAGTAAAGCTATAATATTATTACAATTGAAAACAACTGTTTTCTGTTTGTTTGTTTTTTTCTGTGATGAAAAAGCTGAATTTTCAGCAGCCGTTACTCCAGTCTTCACTTCAATATGCTCATTTGGTGTTCAAGTAACATTTCTTTTTATTATTAATGTTGAAAACTGTTCAAGCACGATATATTTGTTTTCAGAATCATTTGATAAACAGAAAGTTCAAACGCACAGCATTTATTTGAAATATAAATATTTTATAACATTTTAAATGTCTTTACTGTCACTTTTGATACAATTTTTAATGCATCCTTGCTGAATAAAAATATAAACCTCTTAAAAATCTTTCATAAGAAAGTATTATCCATGGTAGTTTACAATTTTATATACAAGCAGTTATTAGGAGTTTGAGGCAAAAGTTGATCTTATCTAAAGTGTCACCATATATATTTAGTCTATACATACATTTGGTTTACTTGTATAATATCAATGTTTGTTGAAGTTTTACCCATTATCATGTATTCATGACCTTTAGTTACATACCTGTAGCGTATAAGTGAAAGTATGCACTTTATAAGACATGACCTGCACGAACCATCAATCATTAATTTAACACTTCTATCGTTTTTTTAGGCAGGGTTTTTGAATTTTATATCAATGATCCAGTTCAGCTACTTGCAGTTGTGTTTGTCTTTGATGAGGATTCCCTTATGTGGTCCTTGCTGGAGAGGGGTATTCCCAGGTTTGTTGATTCGCTGCTGCGTTGTGTCTGGAGTTACGTCTTGGGAGGCCAATCACGTTCTTGTGTGTTGGCAAATTAATCTCTGTTTGAAGTTGAAGTTTGAGGCGGGCTTTGCGGCAAAACTTAACTTAGAAAACGAGACTCTCTTCTACTTAATTTAAAAAAAAAAAATTTCGCTGAAAGAAAAGTATGTCTTGTTTACTTACTATCTAACTACTCTCATCTCACTTTTAATCAACCCTTCAATAGTTATAACAATTGGATGAATTATGTCTGATCTAAGCATAATAGTCACACATATTAAGTTGTTGACATGATATAGGTCCTGTCCCACATGGCACCCTAATCACTCGTGGTCTTCCTAAGAGTCCGCACTTTTGTGACGTAACGCTGCTTTGACTGTCAGGAAGAGCGAGGTCTGCTGCATAGCTTGGAAAAGTGCGCATTGAGGGCACATATCGAACGCAAAGGGGGTGCTTGCGACACCTAAAATGAGAAATGGGACACCCTAAGGTCTCATGGACTTAACGGACACGCGCACGCGGCAGATCTTTGTGATGAAATCTGAGAGATTTCTGTTTTTCCACTGACAGCTACACAACTGAAAATTTTGACGCTTCAAAAAGTTCATAAAGAGATCGTAAAACTAATCCATATGAATTGAGCGTTTTAGTCCAAATTTTCTAAAGAAACTTTATGACTTTATATGATGAACCGATTGAATTTAGGCTTTTATTCACATATAAACATTGGTCAGTGAACATAAACAGAAGCTTAACCGAATCTGCTTGATGCGCAAGAACAAACCTCTTGCTGAAGCTCAAACGTGCTGCGTAACACGAGAATGAACCTCATTGGTTCTTGCAGAAGCTCAAACGTGCTGCGTAACACGAGAATGAACCTCATTGGTTCTTGCAGAAGCTCAAACGTGCTGCGTAACACGAGAATGAACCTCATTGTTTCTCGGTGAAGCTAAAAATGTGCTGCGTAACACGAGAATGAACCTCATTGGTTCTTGCAGAAGCTCAAACGTGCTGCGTAACATGAGAATGAACCTCATTGGTTCTTCCAGAAGCACAAACGTGCTGCGTAACACAAGAATGAACCTCATTGGTTCTTCCAGAAGCTCAAACGTGCTGCGTAACACAAGAATGAACCTCATTGGTTCTTGCAGAAGCTCAAACGTGCTGCGTAACATAATGAACCTCATTGGTTCTTGCAGAAGCTCAAACGTGCTGCGTAACATGAGAATGAACCTCATTGGTTCTTCCAGAAGCTCAAACGTGCTGCGTAACACGAGAATGAACCTCATTGGTTCTTGCAGAAGCTCAAACGTGCTGCGTAACACAAGAATGAACATCATTGGTTCTTACAGAAGCTCAAACGTGCTGCGTAACATGAGAATGAACCTCATTGGTTCTTCCAGAAGCTCAAACGTGCTGCGTAACACAAGAATGAACCTCATTGGTTCTTGCAGAAGCTCAAACGTGCTGCGTAACACAAGAATGAACCTCATTGGTTCTTGCAGAAGCTCAAACGTGCTGCGTAACACGAGAATGAACCTCATTGGTTCTTGCAGAAGCTCAAACGTGCTGCGTAACACAAGAATGAACCTCATTGGTTCTTGCAGAAGCTCAAACGTGCTGCGTAACACGAGAATGAACCTCATTGGTTCTTGGTGAAGCTCAAACGTGCAGCGTAACACAAGAATGAACCTCATTGGTTCTTGCAGAAGCTCAAACGTGCTGCGTAACACGAGAATGAACCTCATTGGTTCTTGCAGAAGCTCAAACGTGCTGCGTAACACAAGAATGAACCTCATTGGTTCTTGCAGAAGCTCAAACGTGCTGCGTAACACAACAATGAACCTCATTGGTTCTTGCAGAAGCTCAAACGTGCTGCGTAACACAAGAATGAACCTCATTGGTTCTTGCAGAAGCTCAAACGTGCTGCGTAACACAACAATGAACCTCATTGGTTCTTGCTGAAGCTCAAACGTGCTGCGTAACACAACAATGAACCTCATTGGTTCTTGCTGAAGCTCAAACGTGCTGCGTAACACGAGAATGAACTTCATTGGTTCTTCCAGAAGCTCAAACGTGCTGCGTAACACGAGAATGAACCTAATTGGTTCTTGCAGAAGCTCAAACGTGCTGCGTAACACAACAATGAACCTCATTGGTTCTTGCTGAAGCTCAAACGTGCTGCGTAACACGAGAATGAACTTCATTGGTTCTTCCAGAAGCTCAAACGTGCTGCGTAACACGAGAATGAACCTCATTGGTTCTTGCAGAAGCTCAAACGTGCTGCGTAACACGAGAATGAACTTCATTGGTTCTTCCAGAAGCTCAAACGTGCTGCGTAACACGAGAATGAACCTAATTGGTTCTTGCAGAAGCTCAAACGTGCTGCGTAACACGAGAATGAACCTAATTGGTTCTTACAGAAGCTCAAACGTGCTGCGTAACACGAGAATGAACCTCATTGGTTCTTGCAGAAGCTCAAACGTGCTGCGTAACACAAGAATGAACCTCATTGGTTCTTGGTGAAGCTCAAACGTGCAGCGTAACACAAGAATGAACCTCATTGGTTCTTGCAGAAGCTCAAACGTGCTGCGTAGCACAAGAATGAACCTCATTGGTTCTTGCAGAAGCTCAAACGTGCTGCGTAACACAAGAATGAACCTCATTGGTTCTTGCAGAGGCTCAAACGTGCTGCGTAACACGAATGAACCTCATTGGTTCTTGCAGAAGCTCAAACGTGCTGCGTAACGAGAATGAACCTCATTGGTTCTCGGTGAAGCTCAAACGTGCAGCGTAACACAAGAATGAACCTCATTGGTTCTTGCAGAAGCTCAAACGTGCTGCGTAACACAATGAACCTCATTGGTTCTTGCAGAAGCTCAAACGTGCTGCGTAACACGAGAATGAACCTCATTGGTTCTTCCAGAAGCTCAAACGTGCTGCGTAACACAAGAATGAACCTCATTGGTTCTTGCAGAAGCTCAAACGTGCTGCGTAACACAAGAATGAACCTCATTGGTTCTTGCAGAAGCTCAAACGTGCTGCGTAAAAGGAGAATGAACCTAATTGGTTCTTGCAGAAGCTCAAACGTGCTGCGTAACACAAGAATGAACCCACATTGGTTCTTGCAGAAGCTCAAACGTGCTGCGTAACACAAGAATGAACCTCATTAGTTCTTGCAGAAGCTCAAACGTGCTGCGTAACACGAGAATGAACCTCATTGGTTCTCGGTGAAGCTCAAACGTGCAGCGTAACACAAGAATGAACCTCATTGGTTCTTGCAGAAGCTCAAACGTGCTGCGTAACACAAGAATGAACCCACATTGGTTCTTGCACAAGCTCAAACGTGCTGCGTAACACAAGAATGAACCTCATTAGTTCTTGCAGAAGGTCAAACGTGCTGCGTAACACGAGAATGAACCTCATTGGTTCTTGCAGAAGCTCAAACGTGCTGCGTAACACGAGAATGAACCTAATTGGTTCTTGCAGAAGCTCAAACGTGCAGCGTAACACGAGAATGAACCTCATTGGTTCTTGCAGAAGGTCAAACGTGCTGCGTAACACGAGAATGAACCTCATTGGTTCTTGCAGAAGCTCAAACGTGCTGCGTAACACGAGAATGAACCTAATTGGTTCTTGCAGAAGCTCAAACGTGCAGCGTAACACGAGAATGAACCTCATTGGTTCTCGGTGAAGCTCAAACGTGCAGCGTAACACAAGAATGAACCTCATTGGTTCTTGCAGAAGCTCAAACGTGCTGCGTAACACGAGAATGAACCTAATTGGTTCTTGCAGAAGCTCAAACGTGCTGCGTAACACGAGAATGAACCTCATTGGTTCTTGCAGAAGCTCAAACGTGCTGCGTAACACGAGAATGAACCTCATTGGTTCTTGCAGAAGCTCAAACGTTCTGCGTAACACGAGAATAAACCTCATTGGTTCTTGCAGAAGCTCAAACGTGCTGCGTAACACGAGAATGAACCTCAATGGTTCTTCCAGAAGCTCAAACATGCTGCGTAACACAAGAATGAACCTCATTGGTTCTTGCAGAAGCTCAAACGTGCTGCGTAACACGAGAATGAACCTCATTAGTTCTTGCAGAAGGTCAAACGTGCTGCGTAACACGAGAATGAACCTCATTGGTTCTTGCAGAAGCTCAAACGTGCTGCGTAACACGAGAATGAACCTAATTGGTTCTTGCAGAAGCTCAAACGTGCAGCGTAACACAAGAATGAACCTCATTAGTTCTTGCAGAAGGTCAAACGTGCTGCGTAACACGAGAATGAACCTCATTGGTTCTTGCAGAAGCTCAAACGTGCTGCGTAACACGAGAATGAACCTAATTGGTTCTTGCAGAAGCTCAAACGTGCAGCGTAACACGAGAATGAACCTCATTGGTTCTCGGTGAAGCTCAAACGTGCAGCGTAACACAAGAATGAACCTCATTGGTTCTTGCAGAAGCTCAAACGTGCTGCGTAACACGAGAATGAACCTAATTGGTTCTTGCAGAAGCTCAAACGTGCTGCGTAACACGAGAATGAACCTCATTGGTTCTTGCAGAAGCTCAAACGTGCTGCGTAACACGAGAATGAACCTCATTGGTTCTTGCAGAAGCTCAAACGTTCTGCGTAACACGAGAATAAACCTCATTGGTTCTTGCAGAAGCTCAAACGTGCTGCGTAACACGAGAATGAACCTCAATGGTTCTTCCAGAAGCTCAAACATGCTGCGTAACACAAGAATGAACCTCATTGGTTCTTGCAGAAGCTCAAACGTGCTGCGTAACACGAGAATGAACCTCATTGGTTCTTGCAGAAGCTCAAACGTGCTGCGTAACACAAGAATGAACCTCATTGGTTCTTGCAGAAGCTCAAACGTGCTGCGTAACACAAGAATGAACCTCATTGGTTCTTGCAGAAGCTCAAACGTGCTGCGTAACACAAGAATGAACCTCATTAGTTCTTGCAGAAGCTCAAACGTGCTGCGTAACACGAGAATGAACCTCATTGGTTCTCGGTGAAGCTCAAACGTGCAGCGTAACACAAGAATGAACCTCATTGGTTCTTACAGAAGCTCAAACGTGCTGCGTAACACGAGAATGAACCTCATTGGTTCTTGCAGAAGCTCAAACGTGCTGCGTAACACGAGAATGAACCTCATTGGTTCTTGCAGAAGCTCAAACTCAAACGTTCTGCGTAACACGAGAATAAACCTCATTGGTTCTTGCAGAAGCTCAAACGCGCTGCGTAACACGAGAATGAACCTCATTGGTTCTTCCAGAAGCTCAAACATGCTGCGTAACACAAGAATGAACCTCATTGGTTCTTGGTGAAGCTCAAACGTGCTGCGTAACACAAGAATGAACCTCATTGGTTCTTGCAGAAGCTCAAACGTGCTACGAAACAAGAGAATGAACCTCATTGGTTCTTGCAGAAGCTCAAACGTTCTGCGTAACACGAGAATAAACCTCATTGGTTCTTGCAGAAGCTCAAACGTGCTGCGTAACACGAGAATGAACCTCAATGGTTCTTCCAGAAGCTCAAACATGCTGCGTAACACGAGAATGAACCTCATTGGTTCTTGCAGAAGCTCAAACGTGCTGCGTAACACAAGAATGAACCTCATTGGTTCTTGCAGAAGCTCAAACGTGCTGCGTAACACAAGAATGAACCTCATTGGTTCTTGCAGAAGCTCAAACGTGCTGCGTAACACGAGAATGAACCTCATTGGTTCTTGCAGAAGCTCAAACGTGCTGCGTAACACAAGAATGAACCTCATTGGTTCTTGCAGAAGCTCAAACGTTCTGCGTAACACGAGAATAAACCTCATTGGTTCTTGCAGAAGCTCAAACGTGCTGCGTAACACAAGAATGAACCTCATTGGTTCTTGCAGAAGCTCAAACGTGCTGCGTAACACGAGAATGAACCTCATTGGTTCTTGCAGAAGCTCAAACGTGCTGCGTAACACAAGAATGAACCTCATTGGTTCTTGCAGAAGCTCAAACGTGCTGCGTAACACAAGAATGAACCTCATTGGTTCTTGCAGAAGCTCAAACGTGCTGCGTAACACAAGAATGAACCTCATTAGTTCTTGCAGAAGCTCAAACGTGCTGCGTAACACAAGAATGAACCTCATTGGTTCTTGCAGAAGCTCAAACGTGCTGCGTAACACAAGAATGAACCTCATTGGTTCTTGCAGAAGCTCAAACGTGCTGCGTAACACAAGAATGAACCTCATTGGTTCTTGCAGAAGCTCAAACGTGCTGCGTAACACGAGAATGAACCTCATTGGTTCTTGCAGAAGCTCAAACGTGCTGCGTAACACAAGAATGAACCTCATTGGTTCTTGCAGAAGCTCAAACGTGCTGCGTAACACAAGAATGAACCTCATTGGTTCTTGCAGAAGCTCAAACGTGCTGCGTAACACGAGAATGAACCTCATTGGTTCTTGCAGAAGCTCAAACGTGCTGCGTAACACGAGAATGAACCTCATTGGTTCTTGCAGAAGCTCAAACGTTCTGCGTAACACGAGAATAAACCTCATTGGTTCTTGCAGAAGCTCAAACGTGCTGCGTAACACGAGAATGAACCTCATTGGTTCTTCCAGAAGCTCAAACATGCTGCGTAACACAAGAATGAACCTCATTGGTTCTTGCAGAAGCTCAAACGTGCTGCGTAAAACAAGAATGAACCTCATTGGTTCTTGGTGAAGCTCAAACGTGCTGCGTAACACAAGAATGAACGTCATTGGTTCTTGCAGAAGCTCAAACGTGCTGCGTAACACAAGAATGAACCTCATTGGTTCTTGCAGAAGCTCAAACATGCTGCGTAACACAAGAATTAACCTCATTGGTTCTTGCAGAAGCTCAAACGTGCTGCGTAACACGAGAATGAACCTCATTGGTTCTTGCAGAAGCTCAAACGTGCTGCGTAACACGAGAATGAACCTCATTGGTTCTTGCTGAAGCTCAAACGTGCTCATAACACGAGAATGCACCTCATTGGTTCTTGCTGAAGCTCAAACGTGCTGGGTAACACGAGAATGAACCGCATTGGTTCTTGCTGAAGCTCAAACGTGCTGCGTAACACGAGAATGAACCTCATTGGTTCTTGCAGAAGCTCAAACGTGCTGCGTAACACGAGAATGAACCGCATTGGTTCTTGCTGAAGCTCAAACGTGCTGGGTAACACGAGAATGAACCTCATTGGTTCTTGCAGAAGCTCAAACGTGCTGCGTAACACGAGAATGAACCTCATTGGTTCTTGCAGAAGCTCAAACGTGCTGCGTAACACAAGAATGAACCTCATTGGTTCTTGCAGAAGCTCAAACGTGCTGCGTAACATAAGAATGAACCTCATTGGTTCTTGCTGAAGCTCAAACGTGCTGCGTAACACGAGAATGAACCTCATTGGTTCTTGCAGAAGCTCAAACGTGCTGCGTAAAAGGAGAATGAACCTAATTGGTTCTCGGTGAAGCTCAAACGTGCTGCGTAACACGAGAATGAACCTCATTGGTTCTTGCAGAAGCTCAAACGTGCTGCGTAACACGAGAATGAACCTCATTGGTTCTTGCAGAAGCTCAAACGTGCTGGGTAACACGAGAATGAACCTCATTGGTTCTTGCTGAAGCTCAAACGTGCTGCGTAACACAAGAATGAACCTCATTGGTTCTTGCACAAGCTCAAACGTGCTGCGTAACACAAGAATGAACCGCATTGGTTCTTGCTGAAGCTCAAACGTGCTGCGTAACACGAGAATGCACCTCATTGGTTCTTGCAGAAGCTCAAACGTGCTGCGTAACATAAGAATGCACCTCATTGGTTCTTGCAGAAGCTCAAACGTGCTGCGTAACATAAGAATGAACCGCATTGGTTCTTGCTGAAGCTCAAACGTGCTGCGTAACACGAGAATGCACCTCATTGGTTCTTGCAGAAGCTCAAACGTGCTGCGTAACACGAGAATGAACCGCATTGGTTCTTGCTGAAGCTCAAACGTGCTGTGTAACACGAGAATGCACCTCATTGGTTCTTGCAGAAGCTCAAACGTGCTGCGTAACATGAGAATGCACCTCATTGGTTCTTGCAGAAGCTCAAACGTGCTGCGTAACATAAGAATGAACCTCATTGGTTCTTGCAGAAGCTCAAACGTGCTGCGTAACACGAGAATGAACCTCATTGGTTCTCGGTGAAGCTCAAACGTGCTGCGTAACACGAGAATGAACCTCATTGGTTCTTGCAGAAGCTCAAACGTGCTGCGTAACACGAGAATTAACCTCATTGGTTCTTGCAGAAGCTCAAACGTGCTGCGTAACACGAGAATGCACCTCATTGGTTCTTGCTGAAGCTCAAACGTGCTGCGTAACACGAGAATGAACCTCATTGGTTCTTGCTGAAGCTCAAACGTGCTGCGTAACACGAGAATGAACCTCATTGGTTCTCGGTGAAGCTCAAACGTGCTGCGTAACACGAGAATGAACCTCATTGGTTCTTGCAGAAGCTCAAACGTGCTGCGTAACACGAGAATGAACCTCATTGGTTCTTGCAGAAGCTCAAACGTGCTGCGTAACACGAGAATGAACCTCATTGGTTCTTGCTGAAGCTCAAACGTGCTGCGTAACAGGAGAATGGACCTCATTGGTTCTTGCTGAAGCTCAAACGTGCTGCGTAACTTGAGAATGAACCTCATTGGTTCTCGGTGAAGCACAAACGTGCTGCGTAACACGAGAATGAACCTCATTGGTTCTTGCTGAAGCTCAAACGTGCAGCGTAACACGAGAATGCACCTCATTGGTTCTTGCAGAAGCTCAAACGTGCTGCGTAACATGAGAATGAACCTCTTTGGTTCTCGGTGAAGCTCAAACGTGCTGCGTAACACGAGAATGAACCTCATTGGTTCTTGCTGAAGCTCAAACGTGCAGCGTAACACGAGAATGCACCTCATTGGTTCTTGCAGAAGCTCAAACGTGCTGCGTAACATGAGAATGAACCTCTTTGGTTCTCGGTGAAGCTCAAACGTGCTGCGTAACACGAGAATGAACCTCATTGGTTCTTGCTGAAGCTCAAACGTGCTGCGTAACACGAGAATGAACCTCATTGGTTCTCGGTGAAGCTCAAACGTGCTGTGTAACACGAGAATGAACCTCATTGGTTCTTGCAGAAGCTCAAACGTGCTGCGTAACACGAGAATGAACCTCATTGGTTCTTGCAGAAGCTCAAACGTGCTGCGTAACACGAGAATGAACCTCATTGGTTCTTGCTGAAGCTCAAACGTGCTGCGTAACAGGAGAATGGACCTCATTGGTTCTTGCTGAAGCTCAAACGTGCTGCGTAACTTGAGAATGAACCTCATTGGTTCTCGGTGAAGCACAAACGTGCTGCGTAACACGAGAATGAACCTCATTGGTTCTTGCTGAAGCTCAAACGTGCAGCGTAACACGAGAATGCACCTCATTGGTTCTTGCAGAAGCTCAAACGTGCTGCGTAACATGAGAATGAACCTCTTTGGTTCTCGGTGAAGCTCAAACGTGCTGCGTAACACGAGAATGAACCTCATTGGTTCTTGCTGAAGCTCAAACGTGCAGCGTAACACGAGAATGCACCTCATTGGTTCTCGCTCATCAAGCGAACATGCTTGAGCTTCCGTTGGTTTACCACAACTGTGAGTTGATCAATTTTCTGTTTCAGTTGCGTAGCTGTCAATTGAGGGACAGAAAGCTCTAAGCTTTCATCAAAAATATCTTTGAATCAAATAAAACAAATAAATATGAAATAATATTTCTGTTCCAAACATGAACGAAAGTCTTACAGGTTTGGAACGACATGAGGGTGAGTGATTAATGACAGAATTTTCAATTTGGGGTGAATTATCCCTTTAAGTCAGTGTGATTGTAAATCTTCACTGCTAGTGTTGTAGAAATAATTTGTACCAAGGTAAGATGAAAAATAGTACAGTAACATACGATAAGTGAAGTGTTCTGTCAAGAGTCATCACTTTTAATTTTAATGAACAATTTATATTAATATTTATAAAGTGCCATTTTAATTCTGTGACATTATTTAGCTGGATTCATAAATTATTTAACAAGCAATTTCTGTCCATTAAAGCAAAAAAAAAAAAAATCCAATTGGCTACAGAATTATTAAATTATGTCATTATTTTTAACAGGAGGGCGAGCCGTTTGTAATGAAATTTGGAGGTGTTTTTGCCTTCAAAGTGAAGGATGGTCCAGGTGGAAGTGAAGCATTATGGGTTATGGATGTAAAAAATGGCAAAGGTTCGGTGACCAACGACTACGACGAGAAAGCCAGTGAGTCTGTGGGGATCTACGAGGGCACACATCAATTCATCAAGTGCTGAAAAATAAAGAGTGAAAAAGAACTGACTGGTTACTGATTGAAGATTTAAATTTACTACACCATACTCTTGATTGGTGTTTGGTTACGGTAGTTGGTAAAATAACACTTTTTTTTTTATATATTGTTGGCGTATCAATAATAAAGTATGGAATTATATTTTGTTGTTTGTCTGCATGCGTGTGGAAACCACATTTGCATTTCCTTTCATAAATAGCAGTGCTTGTGTAACGTACGGGCAGAGACGGTCGGATCCATGCGCAGAACTTTATTAGACAATCAGGCACACAAATAAACAAGGGCAATCCAATAAATCGTGGTACAAACAGGCGTAGGTCGAGGCAGGCAGCACAGGTTCGTAAACAGTCCAGGATACAGGCTAGGGTCAAGAGTCCAGGGAAACACGGAGAAACAGAACAGGGAATAACGCTCAGAAATGCACGCTTACAGTGTAACAAGACTTCGCAAAGCACACAGGCAAAACTCAGGCTTAAATAAGGAACACAACCAATAATGAAACACAGCTGAACATAATAAAACATAATGAGACCAAGGTGAAAACATAACACAAGGAGAGAGTACCCTCCAGAGGCTCTCGAGGATACTGCAGCTGCTGATTGTCACATAACCCCCCCTCTAAGGAGCGGCTTCCAGACGCTCCAAAGAGCTCTGGGGGGAGGTCAACGGGGGCTGGGATGGAGGGCCAGGCCCGTGGAGAGGCAGGAGGCCAGGCACATGGAGAGGCCTGGGGCCTGGAGACCCGAGCGGGGCAAGAGACCACAGGGAAGCACGCGTCGAAGGCAACCAGGGTGGAACACACTTGACAGGAGACCAGGGTTGAACACACTTGGAAGGGTACCAGGACGGAGCAGACGAAGACGAAGGCGAAGCAGACTCAGACGAGGTCCATGTCATCATCGCCTCCATGGCACCCGCAGAGTACCTACTGACCCCCCCCAAAAAAATACTTGGTGAAATCCACGGGAGGAACCCCCGGGTGGTAAACTGGTTCAGGAAAGGCCTCCTGGAGCTTGAAGGGCGCAGGCAAGGCGAGGCGCAGAGGCGGGGCCGGCAGGGCGAGGCGCAGAGGCGGGGCCGGCAGGGCGAGGAGTCTGGGTACGCTCACCGGAGCCTGGCTAACCGAACAAATCCTCCTTCTCCTCCTGCGGCGGCGTCTCACTTGACTTGATTAACTGGACACGGCACTTGATTCAGTTGACTCGGGACTTGACTCACTTGACTCACTTGACTCGGGACTTGACTCACTTGATTCATTAGGCTCGGCACTTGACTCGGGACTTGATTCGGGGCTAGATTCACTTGACTTGGAACTTGACTCAGGGCTAGATTCACTTGACGCGGGATTCGATTCTTTCGAGTCAGCTGGCACGTGCTCAAACTCCAGTTCGGCCGGCGAAACCTCCGCTGTATCTGGATTAGCAAGTTCAACAAAACCAGTGCGGAATACGGGCTCGAGGGGTCCGATACGATGGGTGGGTTTGGCAGGAACGGTAAACTTGAAAGCCCCTCTGACGGTCATCAAGGGAGGATCGAACAGTTTGTTGAGATGAGGCTTTAGCGGCGTGCGGAATGAGTGAGAGAAATCAGCCGCAAACAAACCTCCCCGACGCAGGGACAAGAGCAGTTCCTCAGGATCTTCTTCTCCTGCGGGGAGTTCAAAAGCCTCTCTGAATAGGGCGATAAATACCTCATAAGAAGGGAACGACATCCGACCTGGTTCCCAGAACATGCCTGCCCACTCCAGAGCCTTTCCAGTGAGCAGTGAGTAGATAAAGGAAACGCGGTCGTGATCCGAGGTGTAAAACTGGGGCTGAAGATTCATATATAAGCTGCACTGCTAAAGGAATCCTTCACACGCCACAGGTGAGCCATCAAACTTTTTAGGAAATGACTGACTGGAATAGTTAGATGCAGTACTCACACTGGTTTGCGGTGGAAAAGGTGCAGCGGGAGCTTGGGCTAGATTAGCGGCTGTGCTTGAGCTCTGCGGAGACAACTTTAGTATGGAGCTTGCTAGTTCATCGAGGAGAGAGGTTAGTCTGGTCAGCTGTAAGTGATGAGAGGCTAGCATGGAAGCTCGAGTCTTGACCACGGTGGATAGATGCTGAAAGTCTGCTGGATCCTCGTTTGGCGAAGTCTTCTGTAACGTACGGGCAGAGACGGTCGGATCCATGCGCAGAACTTTATTAGACAATCAGGCACACAAATAAACAAGGGCAATCCAATAAATCGTGGTACAAACAGGCGTAGGTCGAGGCAGGCAGCACAGGTTCGTAAACAGTCCAGGATACAGGCTAGGGTCAAGAGTCCAGGGAAACACGGAGAAACAGAACAGGGAATAACGCCCAGAAATGCACGCTTACAGTGTAACAAGACTTCGCAAAGGACACAGGCAAAACTCAGGCTTAAATCAGGAACACAACCAATAATGAAACACAGCTGAACATAATAAAACATAATGAGACCAAGGTGAAAACATAACACAAGGAGAGAGTACCCTCCAGAGGCTCTCGAGGATACTGCAGCTGCTGATTGTCACAGCTTGCAAGCCTAACTTTTTTCTTTTTTAGTTTGTAAAATGATCCAGAAACGAAGAAGAAAGGCAGAGGAATCTCTTTTCAGACCATTAAGATCTATGGCAGGTAAATTTGCAGTGCTGAAAATTCTGACAGTGTTAGTCAATGGGATTTTTTTTTTTTAAACATTAATTATACATTTCTTAATTGTAATTTCTTTATACAAATTATCTGCGAAACAAGTTTCACTTGAGTCAATTGATTGAATTGCAGAATTTCAGAAAAGGAGTGTTCAAAACACAGAGCTACTATAAATAGTGTCATGGGGTCATCTTCTAACATATGTTAATAACAAAAATACATGGTCTTGAATCTTAATATTATTTTTCAAAATATATAAATTTTTCAAAATCGTTCAAATAAATGTATATTTATAATGGCATATCCCAAAAGCATTGTTTCACTATCTTCAGACCGGGTTTGCTCTCCAGAACAAGCCACAAGATATTTAAGTCATACACCGCACAAGGCATGACGTGTTTCTATTTCCGCTTTATTGAGTGTGCGCTTGTACACTTCCGGTCCGGAGGCAGGACTTTGTCTCTATGGCAATGACATTGATGAGACCACCACACCTGTGGAAGCAAGTCTTGTCTAGACTATAGGTGCGTCAAGACTTTTATTTTCAGTTCTCATGAAAGTGTATTGGGTGTTAATCTATTGGTTTGTGTTAAGGTAAGCGCCGTCGACAGGCACTAGATTTCCCTGTTGCTGACATTATTGTTCCACAAATAAAGGCAAAGACTCAGAGAAATAGAGTGGGACTGATCTCCACTGGACCACCTGTCAGACAACACACACCCATCCTGTCAACTGATGGGAGGGTTATAGGTAACAAATGCACTTTAAGTGTTTAAAGTGCCACTATTATGCTTTTTCAGATATTACCTCCATGCATTGTGTAGTATAGCTGTTTGTGAATGTAAAAGGTCTGTAAAGTTTCAAAAATCAAAGTGCACGATAGTTATTGTCTCCCAAAAGAAAGAACTGATTCTGACCTGCCTGAAACCAGTTTAGAATTTAGTCATACTTTCTGCATGAACCTACGTAGGTTTGTAACCAATTTCAACTTCATTAGCATTAGCAAACAATGTCTACTTTGACCCGCTATCACGTAGTTTCTAATGTGTCATCAATCGTGCTGTTGCTCCTGCAACATGCAAAGAAAGAATCATGCCAGATGTAAACAAGAAGAGGTTTTTATAAAGTTATTGTATGGTGTCAGAAGACTTAGTATATATAACACAGAACATAGAATAAGTAAAATAAAGAGATCATTAGTATGGACCTTTTTTCGAGCTTGACTGCCACTGTTGCAAAACATAAAGGCTTGGAACAACGTTAGGGGAAGGAAATTACATTGTAATTATTTTTTTTTGGGGGGGGGGGGTCAATTTACATTTGACAGATATTGTTATACACCCCAAAAACAAAAAAGGACTAAAATACAGCCTGGCCGTATGGGAGTTAAGGCATATAGTGCTGGATTCAGCACAACCCCACCTTTCCAACAAGTCATGTTGTGTTTCTATGATAATCCCTGGCAAAGCAACCACAAAACATTCTGGATAGATATTCAATTTGTGCATGTCCGCTTATTTTATGTATGTGTTTATATGTCTCTATTTATTCCATACATCAAGATATTCACATCCAGTCTTTTCTAGTAGTTAAAGCAACTTCCTGACTACAAACATGTCAAGTTTCAAAGCTCTCAGAGCTTGTGTGATTGATCTGCACTAGTTTATATGCCTTAACTCCCATACGGACAGACTATATTTTAGTCCTTTTTTGGTTTGGGGGTGTATAACAATATCTGTTAATTTAACACAATTTTAGCAGTAAAACATTTTGAGCCAAGAATCCATTTCATATATAGGAGACCTTAGAGATGAGATGGGTTTAGTTCTACCTCCGGTAGGGGTATCTCAAAAATTCAGGGGCATTGTCACTAGCCTATAAGAGCCCTCGTGTACCAGTTTCATGCATGGTCATGGTAGCAAATGCCACCAACTTCACCGTTCTCAGCTCCAGTTGTTCCAGTGAGCTTGTCCCAGGCAGACGAGCCCCAAGATGCTTGGGGTGAACACTCACCTACCATTCAAGATAACAGAACATTCATTAGCACATGCAAGAAACACATACACTGCCAATGAATAACACTAGGAAATGTACAATTTTCCGTATAGTCCATTAGAGGACACAATATCTGAACCGAGACCCTCAAGTACCCACCAGGCAAGAAACACAGAGTAAGTCATTTGTTTTTATAGAAAAAAAGATTGATCTCAATTATGGCCAGAAGTGTAACTTTTTGAGATTACATTTTAGATCATATCTCTGTGGCCGACTACATTAACTGCTTAGATTAGTCTTAAAGGGATACTCCACTTTTTTTAGGAAATAGGCTCATTTTACAACTCCCCCAGAGTTAAACTGTTGAGTTTTACCGGTTTTGAATCCATTCAGCCGATCTCCGGTTCTGGCGGTACCACTTTTAGCATAGCTTAGCATACATCATTGAAGTGGACAAGACCATTAGCATTTCTAAAAAAAAAAATGACCAAAGAGTTTCGATATTTTTCCTATTTAAAACTTGACTCTTCTGTAGTTACATCGTGCACTAAGACCGACGGAAAATGTAAAGTTGCGATTTTCTAGGCTGATATGGCTAGGAACTATACTCTCATTCCTGCGTAATAATCAAGAAACTTTACTGCCGTACCATGAGAGCAGCAGGCGTAATGATATGACGCAGCGCCTGAAAATAGTTCCGTTGTGTTGACGGAAGGTAGCCTATTTAAAAGTTTGTCATCTAGTTATTTTCTTCAAGACTAATTCCTAATTTATTAAAGTCAGTTACATAAAGAGGTAGACTGGTGTGGTTGGAATTGGAAAAATAAGACTAATTACCCCTTGGTTAACTGCAGTTATAAAATAACATTCCAATTAATTTGCAGAATACAGCGTCTTCTTGACATACACAACATGAACCAGCTACAGTGTTTGAGGGCGGAAAACATAAAACATAGGTGGGCGTTAGGCAAATGTGTTATCCAGTGACATGTAGCCGTCACGGAAGTAAGATTCGAATTCCTGACGACCCGTTTAGGCGTTTCAGAGTCGATTCTTTCTTTTGAGAAACAATAACTTTATTTATCGCGTGCTCTTTCGTCTTCATAACTTTGCAGAAAGCTGCATTACACATTGCATCAAAGGGAATATTCGAAAAAGCATTATAGGGGCACTTTAAATATGGTCTGGAAAAGTATGGAATTTTGAAATGGAAAATGTGTAGGAACCCTGTTAAGAGTTTTTTGTGCTTCTGAATCTGGTGTGAGACGATGGAGTCGCATCTCTGATCAATGTACACGTACGTTAAATTGAAGTTCTAAATTTGTAATATTATAAATGTTTAAGTTTAATATACTCTCCCAGAATAACCTACAGTATTGCAGCTATTGAGAGGGCAATTCTGGAGACTCTAAATGAACTGGACATGAAGATCAATCACCTGACTTCAGTGGTCCAGTCCCTTGCAGGTAACAGCCGTTCCAATGCTGGTGGTGGACAGTGAGGATGATGGCTTTCCTCTCACATCCATGGAAGAACTAGATAATCTGGAAAGACGATTATCTGAAAGAGGGATGATGCAAAAGATGGTAAGAATCATTGCCATTGGTAGGTTTAAAGGAGAACTCCGGCGCAAAATGAACCTTTGGTCTAATTACACATTGTTACCTAGTCAACCGTTATCTGAGATTTGTTTTCATGATTATCGAATGTAAATAGTTTTATCTCTACAAACAGTTTAGCCTATAAAGCTAGTATAACGCTAGTATATTGGGCATAGTGTAATGACAAATAAAAATCGCTTGTTAATACCACTAACAAGGCTCAAAATAGCCCCACACTAACACGGTAGCATAATGAGGGTCCCTACCTTCAAACCGAAGCATTGAGAACTTTGTCAGTGTCCAGACAGTTTAATAAGAAGATATTTTAAACATACAGTCAACTTCGCGTATACAGGCAGGAGCCATCTTTGAAATACAGTCTTTACCAGTCGATCTACGAACGCCGATCCAAGCCTGCTGTTCGCGCTCACCTTATCACAACTTATAGCTCGTTCACATTCTCACCAGCGCACTTGGATCGGCGTTCGTAGATCGACTGGTAAAGGCTGTATTTCAAAGATGGCTCCTGCCTGTATACGCGAAGTTGACTGTATGTTTAAAATATCTTCTTATTAAACTGTCTGTACACTTACAAAGTTCTCAATGCTTCGGTTTGAAGGTAGGGACCCTCATTATGCTACCGTGTTAGCGTGGGTCTATTTTCAGCCTTGTTAGTGGTATTAACAAGCGATTTTTATTTGTCATTACACTATGCCCAATATACTAGCGTTATACTAGCTTTATAGGCTAAACTGTTTTTAGAGATAAAACTATTTACATTCGATAATCATGAAAACAAATCTCAGATAACGGTTGACTAGGTAACAATGTGTAATTAGACCAAAGGTTCATTTTGCGCCGGAGTTCTCCTTTAACAATTGTAATTTGTAAAGTAAATTGTGTCCAGTATATATATATTTTTTTGTTTGTAATGGTTTGATATTACCTTTTATTTTTAAAGGTGAACAGATTATCCATCAGTGGAGGACACACCCTGAAAAAAACCAATATGGAGAAACTGTTCCAAGGTCTTTGGTCCTGTAGCCAAACAAGGTGGAAGGGGAGAAAAGCGAGGGATAAGGAAAACAAATATAGGAGCACTCTTAATAGGCAAGTCCAAAATGTCTTACAAATATATATATATATATATATTTATATACACACACACACACACACACACACACACACACAAACACACACACACACACACACACACATATAGCAGCCATATGCTGTTTAAACGATGTAAAATGTTGTTTTACAGACTGGAATCCTGTACTTCCGTCGCCTACAGAAGCAGAGGCAGAAAAGCACGTCAAGGATTATCTCCGCTTGGCTCCAGGGAGAATGCCCTCTTAAAGCCGCTTAATTGTGTTCTTTTTTATCCATTTTGTTTGATCATTTTAAATAATATATATATAGCTATAAATTAAAGGTTATTTTCATTCACTGATAATAAAAACATTCAAATCATAGATGACTGTTGTGCGCTTCATTCTGAGTGAAAAACACTTGGGTTTAGTTATCATACTTATCACTTATCGTAGACACATACATAATTAGTGTATCTGTAGTTTTTTATCAAATGTGAGGGAACGTGTGGTGGCAATTTTAATGATATTCATTGATCTTTAGTTAAATATAGATGATTCAAAGAATGTCACATGTGTGTCTCTCACTTGTAGTGAGAGAGGATTCTGTTTATGTACCTGGGGAGGCAGAAGAGGGAGACACTCCAGAGAACAGACGAACAAGGACCTCTGACCTAGATGTCAGAAGGCCACTTAGTGCAGGGGAGCTTAGTGGGCCAACTAGTGACGTCTATGGAAAACTACTGGGAGGAAGGCTCTGGGGGGAAGAAGGCCTTGAAACTAAGATAAAAGCTAGTTCAGTCTGTCTGGGGGTGTGTCACTCTTCTGCACAGGGTAACAACTGTGTATAAGACTGCTCCTATTCTTGCAAGAATAAATACTTCTATTTTATATAATTTGACTCTGAGTGTCTCTTACGCAGTGATGTTTGTTTGAGATGAATTTTTGCCACAACAAACGTCTAACATGTCTAATTAAAAACGACATCTATGCTACATAAATCAGATGTCTAACAGACATAAGATTATAATCGTTAACATCTCTAATACGTCCAATGGATGTCATTTGAACGCCTGACAAGGACGTCTATGCGACGTATTCCAGATGAGCAAACGCCCTTAGAATTACGTCTTCCAGATGAAAACGCGCACATCAAACAGACGTCTCTGAGACGTACGTGTGCTATCTGGGACATTAGATCGTCATCATATGTTTATAACTTATTACTCTGTTTTTACATTTATTTCTAAAAAGTTACTAGTATTTCTATGTTAGTACTTTTTGTAGGTACTATGGAAAATATACTATTCCAATAGTGACAAATGTAGTTTTGAATCAGTAAATAATCCTTAGATACTGTATTTGTTTATAAACTGGACAAATCTCCACTGGACATAACAACTGATATATCTTTAGTTTCAATGCTATAGAATTGTTAAAATCATACTAGTAGCAACTGTTATGGACACTATAGTGTCTAATGAATAGGTACTAGCTATGAATAAGTCCTAGTCACTCTTAGAACACAGCCTAGTTGGAAGTGGTTTTAGGTTTTAGGTGTTTTTAGCAGGGTGTTGTCATATATGATCATACATGATGTCCCTTTTTCACTTACTTTTTGTCGTAAATATCGAGTTGACTGATCAGTGAGGATAGATCGCCATCTGTGTGACACTCGCTACACTGCACCCAGTGGTCGGTCGGTGTGTTTATAAGCTGCTGCTGCTGTGAGTTTGGCTACATTGTAGCCTAACTCTACATGCTGTAGTGAAGTCCAGTTGAGCTGTCACAACGCAGACCTGAAGATGGCTACAGCAAGAAACAGGGTTTTTGTTATCGGGGTGGGAATGACCAAGGTAAACACATCTGATTGGCCTTATATTAGCGATCTGTTATTGTCTGGTTTAATGCAGCCTAGACTGCTCTTACTGTTTGATCATCATACTGTGGTAAAGTTACAGGCAAATCCTGAGTTTTATAAAATAAAAAGTATAAAGGTATTTGATATCTGTTTTCGCCGAATATCACGTTTGATTAAACTATTACACTAATTTAGAGTTAGCATAGTGTTTGGTTAGTAGCTGTACAGTAACTAGCCTTATTGCTAAAGGCATATTACATAGTGTGGAGGTTTAGTGTTCAAAATAAGCGTTTTATCTCCATTAAAAAAGAGTTAACGCTATGCAAAGTTTCTTATCATAGATTCACTGTGCGCGTGTGTGACTCTGATCTTTGTTGAGTAACTTGCACTAGTACACAGTGTCCTTTAGACTTTCACAGAAACGCAAAGTGGATAATCTGTAACCCTGAATTGTGTCATCACGTGAAAGCTCCAAGCTCAGCTCAACCTCAACGTTACATTACGGTCGTTGTATCAAAGTAACATTGTTAGAATAAATATGATTATTATTATTGCGGCCCCTAGTGACGCGGAAGTATGATTTCAGTGGTGGTACTTTCTTTGTTGTTTTTTATTTTTTACATAAACATTATTTGTATATCACATCCCTTCATAAATAATATAAGTTTAATATAATAATATTAGCCTAATATATAATATATTTTTAATAATAAGTATAATACGTTTTATTGGGTTTTATTTGTCCCAATAAATCTAATTAACAGAATATGCACTATTAAAATTCCAGGCAACTATTTAAACTACATAGCTTCAAAGTGTCATATTTCAAAGATACTTTTGTCCTGTTTTTCAGTTTGAAAAGCCGGGTGCGAGAGACATCGATTACCCAGACATGGCCAAAGAAGCAGGTGCAGTTGATGAAGCTCAACTGTTACTGTAGAAATATGAATTACTGTAGAAATATGAATGTTTTGTTCTTGAATCATTTCTGTTGTGGCACAGGGGAGAGAGCGCTGACGGATGCTGGAATAAACTACACTGCCATCCAGCAAGCATGTGTAGGCTACGTGTACGGTACGTCATTCTTAAGTCAGCAATAGATATTGTATATTTCTATAACATGTCAACATTGTTATAATAGGGATAGTTCACCCAAAATTCTGTCATTAATTACTCACCCTCATGTTGCTCCAAACCCGTAAGACTTTCGTTCATTTTCGGAACACAAATAAAGATCTTTTTGATGAAATCCACAGACAGCTACGCCACTTTGACACTTCAAAAAGTTCATAAAGAGATCGTAAAACTAATCCATATGAATTGAGTGGTTTAGTTTGTCCAAAAGTTTCTGAAGTGACTCAATCACTTTATGAACAGATTTAATTTAAGCTTTTATTTACATATAAACATTGATCAGCGAACATAAACAGAAGCTCAACCGAACCTGCGTAATGCGCGAGAACAAACCACAGTGGTTCAAATATGCTACGTAACACGAGAATGAACCTCATTGGTTCTTGCAGAAGCTCAAACGTGCTGCGTAACACGAGAATGAACCTCATTGGTTCTTGATGAAGCTCAAACATGCTGCGTAACACAAGAATGAACCTCATTGGTTCTTGCTGAAGCTCAAACGTGCTGCGTAACACGAGAATAAATCTCATTGGTTCTTGCAGAAGCTCAAACGTGCTGCGTAACACAAGAATAAACCTCATTGGTTCTTGCTGAAGCTCAAACGTGCTGCGTAACACGAGAATGAACCTCATTGGTTCTTGCAGAAGCTCAAACGTGCTGCGTAACACGAGAATGAACCTCATTGGTTCTTGCAGAAGCTCAAACGTGCTGCGTAACACGAGAATGAACCTCATTGGTTCTTGCACATCAAGCAAAGATGCTTGAGCTTCTGTTTATCACAACTGATGTGTGTGTGTGTGTGTGTGTGTGTGTGTGTGTTGTTGATGAATGTTTATATGTATAAAAGCTTAAAGGGGTCATATAATGCCATTTTTTGTACAAGCTAGTATGATTCTTTAGGGTCTAAATTAAAAGTTTGTAATATACTTTAATTAAAAATTCTCATTAGTATTGTAAGAAAACACTTATTTTACTTGGTCAAAAACAGCTCTGTTTTCAGCACGCCGTTTCAGTGCATATGACTTTAAATGATAATGAGCTTCGCTCACTCCGCCTCTCATGTCCGTACACCGTTTGTAACACAATAACACAATAACCATAACGCGTTGTTCAGTATAAACGTGGGATTATGAATTATATTGAGAACATCATACATAGAAAACATGCCGTAATGTACCCTGAGTGTAAACCTTATACCATTCATTGTGAAGCGTGCAGCTTTGCAAAGATTAATATAAATATGAATATAAAGTTTAATAAAACGTTACACTCACTTCAGTTCTTCTGGAGGTTCAGCAGGAACACGAATAGCTGGTACCGATCCTTTTTCCATGAGCAGCTTCTTAGCAAAACCAGCTTTATACCCTCCTTTATAAAGCAGTCTGGTGAGAAATGATTCGCGCAAACATGAAAGCATTGACGTTGCTCGTGGGGAATATTCCCTTCGAAAACAAAACTCAGCCACTGCGTCTTCAGCGGTTCGGATTTAGGAACATTAAAATGACTGCTGTGTTCGTTATTACACCCAAGAACAGAACACCACAATCGCTTAGACGCCATTCTGCTCATAGACAGTGCTCCAGCATATCAACAATGACCGCGCCGGTCCGCGCAGACTATGATTGACAGCTCGCTCACGAGCGAGGGCGGGTCTGTGTTGAAACGTTGCTGTCAATCAACAATCATGGGAGGGGCTTCCGACCGTGTGACGTCACACGGTCGAACGGCTTGATTTGAGGCAGGGGAAAACATATATAAGGAGATTAAAACAAAAACACTGGATGGATTTTTATCATTATATGATGGTTGTGTACAGGCACTGCCAACATACATTTCAGTACAATCAATTTGTAAAAGTGCATGTACCATTATATGACCCCTTTAAATGAAATCGTTCATCTTATAAAGTGATCATGTCTTGGACTAAATTTGGACTAAAACACTCAATTCATGTGGATTAGTTTTATGATCGCTTTATGAAATTTTTTAAGCGTCAAAGTGGTAGTTGTGTAGCTGTCAATGGAGGGACAGAAATTAGTCAGTCTTAATTTGTGTTCCGAAGATGAACGAAAGTCTTATGGGTTTGGAATGACATGAGGGTGAGTAAATAATGACAGAATTTTCATTTTTGGGTGAACTAACTTTTCAATGCCTTACACGTTATCTGATATCAGTGTTGGATTAATGTGTGTTTTTCTGTATTTCTCCAGGTGACTCGACATGTGGCCAAAGGGCTATTTATCACAGTCTGGGTCTGTCAGGGATCCCAATAATTAATGTTAACAATAACTGCTCTACCGGCTCCACAGCGCTGTTTATGGCCCGTCAGCTCGTTCAGGGAGGTGAGATGTTCATCATAGTGCCTGCTTATACTGTACTATACTATGAGTTTAGTAATTTTTTTGATTATAAATGAAATTTCATGGTTGATAATGTCAATTTTGATACCACAGTAAATGCTATGATATTAAACATACACTTTTTTTTAATAGTGATATTTTTGAATCACTGTTTCTATTTCAATAGACTTCCAGCCAAAAGTTTGGAATATTAAACATTTTCTAAATGTTTTTGAAAGAGGTCTCTTATGCTCATCAAGACTGCATTTATCTGATCAATTGATCAACAAAAACTATTGCACTCAGGTTTGGCTGATTGTGTTCTTGCCTTGGGCTTTGAGAAGATGGAAAGAGGCTCACTATCCTCAAAGGTACAGTACGGCTCACAGCTCTTTTATAATACCAGTGATGAAGCGTCTCACATCATCTCATGGGTTTGCAGTACATGGACAGAACCAACCCTATGGACAAGCACATGGAGGTGATGATCAACCGTTATGGGATGGCGGCAGCACCAGCTGCACCTCAGATGTTCGGCAACGCTGGTAGAGAACACATGGAGAAGTACGGTACGATGTGGGCGATACTGTATGTGGACTTTAGATTGATCCAGGAAACTGCAGTCTGGTTCCTTTTGTAACAGAAGCTGTCTGTCATTCTCCAGGCACAAAACCAGAGCATTTTGCTAAAATTGCTTGGAAGAACCACAAGCATTCAACCAATAATCCGTACGTTTGAACGACAGCTTGTTATAAAGAAAATACCTGTTTATTTGTATGCAATAATTCCTTACCTTATCCCAGATAACAAAAGACTTCTGTTCTCTTTCTTCTCCTCCACATTCACTCTCAGATACTCTCAGTTTCGGGATGAATATAGTCTGGAGCAGGTCATTAACTCCAGGAAGGTCTTTGAGTTCCTCACACTCTTGCAGTGTTGGTAAGTTGAGAGCCGTGGCGATTGAGGATGTTGCCATAGTTTGAATATCCACAAAAGCAAGGCGATAATCAGTATTCAAAGTTAAGCTCAATATAGACTTGTAGCATTTAAGTATTTACCACAAACATAATTTCTACTGTTTGTCTTTTCTTTGAAAAAGCAAAAATCTGGGTAACAGTGAAGCACTTCAATGAAAGGGAGTCTAAAAGCTTTAAAATGCATGCTGCTGTTTCAACAGTTTAGCCACAAGACATATACAGTCTGTGTGTTTATTAGTGTTTTTTATTGAAGGTATAAAGTTCCAGATTTAATTAGTTAGTTTGATCTTTCCTACTGTTCAGTGACTGTCTATCCTTTGGCACATGGGAGATTAATGTGCCATTAAAATTGAGTTAAAAGTTGATTTGCTTCTCCAATTGGTTGATCGGTTTTGCATCTGGCATTTTGACAACAAGCAAATGCTTTTTTAGAAAACAATTTAAAATGTGCTATGTAAGGTACTATATTCTTGTTTTGCATTTGAAATTTTATTCTATTTATTTATTGCTTCTACATATTAAAATGACTATAATTTAACTAAATATTTCTCTTTTTCAGTTTATAATGATTTAATTGATGATTTTATTTATCTACATTTTAAAATATGAATTGAATACATTTTTGAATATATCTGTTTTTTCCTTTTAAAAATTATTAAATAATTATTAAATTGATAACTTATTCCTTATTCCATTTCATTCAAGCGTCACTCCTCCATACAAATTTAGCCTTTTTTTCTGTAGTAATCTATATAATGCCTCAGATGCTGTTGGTTGAGCTTAATATATGTACTGAACAATGTTTTTTTTAAAGCTTGTAAATCCTTTCCATGGCGGTAATTATTTTGACTCATAAATGTTATTATTTTACATGTCAAAAAGTATTTTGATTGTATTACTACATACAGTAACTTGTTACAAATGGTGGGTCCATCATCCTGTTCAACAGAAGCAGATGTTTATATCGCCTCTTATTTTCCCGTAGCCCGACGTCAGACGGAGCAGGAGCTGCAGTGCTGGCCAGTGAGAGGTTTGTGAGGAGGAACGGACTGGAGAAAAAGGCTGTAGAGATCATCGCTCAGGAAATGATCACAGACCTCACCACTTCCTTTGAGGAAAACAGCTGTATAAAAATGGTAAGAGTAGCTGATACTGGCATCTTGTTGACGTCACATGAAAACGTCTAGGTTACTAATGTAACCCCTGTTCCCTGAAGGAGGGAACGGAGACGCTACGTCAGAAGTAAACTGATGAATTGGGATCTCGCCTGAGAGCCCAATCACTTTTGAGCGATAACAAAACACGATCGCTGCAAACCAATTTTGGGGTTCAACGCATTCAAATATGCGTTTCCGCGAAACCATCCATCTTGAACGGGAGCTTGTGCAGTAACCTTTCGCCTTTCTTGGGTACGATGAAGTAATGATGGCTGTAAAACCCTTACCTCATGTTGGCTGGCGGGACCGGCTCTATCGGGTCATTTGCTTGTAGGACTGTGATCTCCACACGAAGGACAGGGATATCTTTGTCCACCACTGAGGTGAAGCGTACGCCAGTCTGATTGTCCGAGTGAGCCAGCGAGACCTGCTGAGGAGCTCTAGCCAGGCCCCCAGACAGGGCGCAAATGGGACCCTGTGTATTAACCGAAGTAGCTCTGCTGGGATATAGCAGAGGGCACTCCACCTCTTTCGAGGTACTCGAGTCTCGATCTCAGCATCACGATGGTCATCTTCCCACAGTGGGTACATGACTCATCCAGGAACGCCACCTCAGCGTGCTTACGGCCCAGACACCTGAGCCAGCGATCGTGACTGGTCTCACTCTGCAAGTTCATTGGCTTCTTTTGTTACCATTTAAAGGTGATTTGGGCTCTCTGACGTAACGTTGAACGTGAGACAACTATGAGTTGTCTTATCTCTAATGTAATGTGTTTTTCTCCCTCTGTCCACTATAGGTTGGCTATGACATGACCCAGCTTGCAGCTCAGAAGTGCTTTGAGACGTCCGGCCTGAAGGCGTCAGATGTTGATGTCATCGAGCTGCATGACTGCTTCTCTGCCAATGAGCTCATCACCTATGAAGCTCTGGGACTGTGTCCAGAGGGTGAGATGGACGGCTTCACAAGCACACTTTTCTTGCACGTATTTTTAAAAGCAGAAGTTTAGATTAGCAGCGTGTTTGTGATTTGTAGGTAAAGCTGGTGAGCTTATTGATCGGGGTGATAATACATACGGTGGCAAGTGGGTGATAAACCCCAGTGGAGGACTCATCTCAAAAGGACACCCGCTTGGAGCTACAGGTAGGGTTTACCAAACACACCTGATGCCATTAAAGGAATATTCACACAAAAATGTACAATTAGACATCATTTGACTTACCATCATGTCACTCCAGATCTGTTTAAATTGGATTCTGCTGTGAAACACAAAAGGAGAAGTTTAGCAGAGTGTTCATGCTAGGGCTGGACAATTAATCGAATTTCTAATCGCGATTACGATTACGATTACGGATGCCACAAGTTACAAAAAAAAAGTCCACTTTCATTATTCTGCGTGCTTAAGAGCTGTTTAGAGCATGTTACGTTGTGAGAGGCGGATCACGACTACTTCAGAGAACCCACCACAATAGGAACTACCAGTGACGTAAGTGTACGCTGAAATAAAAAGTCTTTCCTGTCCTGTCAGCCTTTACTGCGCTAGTAGAGCGCACTCTTCAATTGCACACGAATATTCGGTTTTGGCCGAAACTGTTTTGGAGGTGCAAAATCAGGTAACGCTTCCTTTTACAGTCCTGTTACCCATGTACATACTATGTACTTATTATAGTAATTACAATTACTGGGTAATAACTAGGTACTAACTAGGGCTGGGCGATAAAACGATAACGATATGTATCGCGATAGACACGTGATCGATATCAATAAAAAATGTGTTCGATAAAACGTTCGATATTTTTTTTCTTCGTCGGAAGAAACCACAGGTTGCGAAGCAAGTTTGGTTGCATTAACAAAGGCACTCGCTCTCTGGTAACCTAGCAACGTAGGGAGTGACACGCTCAGGCAATCATGTGTCAGTTTGGTTGCGCCATCGTTGTCTCGTGCTGCTGGGTTCCTCTTCAGTAACAGGCGATTGATAAGCAGAAAATGAGTGCCCTCATCTGCATGCCATGCAGGCTAGAATTGCGAAACATTATTGGATAATTCGCTCTATTCGCGGTTGATGTGAACACAGCATAATGAACAGGCTGCGATGTCAAGATTGCAATGCTGGAGTGTGTGTGTGTGTGTGTGTGTGTGCGCGAGAGAGAGAGAGTAGGCACGGGCGCGAGAGAGAGAGACACGCGGGCGCGATCGAACAGTGGAGACATAAAAACATACTCCGTCATTTTGTTAATACAGGACATCATTCAGTCTGCAAAGTGTTTACTTATATTTGTGTAGGCCTATACTCGCAATAAAACACAACATTGTGCTTTTGTCACACTGTATTTCTTGTCAAACTGTAACCTACAACTGTCACACACCGTTTTAAAAGCAAAACATATTTATCCAACCCCTTTGTAAAACAGTCTGTGTGTTCCATCTTTTGGACATTCATCATATCGCATTGGTTTTCATTTCTTGTCCTCAAAACAGAGCACTAATCTGTTTATTTTTAAGTTACACATTGATCAAAAAAGAAAATGAAATGTGTTGGTAGTATTATTTTATACGGAAATCAATTATTTATAATTCTGATGAGAATAAAGTTAGGGTTAATTAAAATTAAGGACAACAAATATATTGATCTGAAATATAGCAAATTAATTTTAAATTCATTCAGGTACAATTACCAAACATATCTCATATCGATCTTTTTATTAGTTTAATTAATGAACCAATTATATAAAACTATTATCAGTGCACTATAAATAAACTGGTTCTATGCCTTTATTAATAAACCTTATTTAAAAAATACAAGGCTTAAGACATTTATAAAAATGCCTTCTATATTTCTGTTTTGCTTTTCACTCCATTGTACCGAACTGTGATGTCTCAAAAAAAAAAAAATCAAGCAGGGGGCACGTACGATCAGGTTTGAGAGTTTGCAGGTCTGTTTGTGAATTTAGACTTATGTTTACATTTTAATTATTTGAGTTTTCCATGGTTGTGTTGACATTTCTGTCTTGGGATTGTAATCAGAGGAAGGTTAAGTTTAAAATAAAAATGTTTAAATGTAATATATATTTTTCTCCTGGTCCTTATTTTAAATGGGTCATAAAAAAATCAATAATTATCGATATCGACCGATATGAAACACTGATATCGTGATACAGTTTTCAGCCATATCGCCCAGCCCTAGTACTAACCCTGAACCTACCCCTAACCCATGTACTTACCTTATATTAGCCAGTACTTTCTAGGTAAGTACACTGTAAGTACACGTAAGTACTGTACTGTAAAAGGAAGTGTTACCCAAAATCATTGACCAAAACGCTGAATTAGTGCTTTTGTGCACATAACGTGGATAAGCTACAACTAGTAAACATGTCAGCTGTGTGAATGCGAGGGTGTGAATGCTATTTCATCGATGCACTATATTATATATTCGGTAACAATTTACAATAAGTTCTCATTTGTTAACATTAGTCAATGTATTAACTACCATGAACTTATAACGAGCAATACATTTGTTACAGTATTTATTAAACTTTGTTAAAGCAGCACTAGGTAACTTTTCAACCTTCATAATATATTTCCAAGTCTCTTGTGATGGTACATCGACTTACAATAGGTTGAATGACACGTCTGCCATAGCCTGACGGGGTCTGTAGCGTTTTTAATCGTACTTTTAAACTTCGGGTTTCGGGTAGTAACCGGCGAACAAAGAGAACTACAAAATTCGACTGCTTTACGGCATATACGTCACTTCCACCACCACCCCCACTTCCTTAAAATCGGACGTGCGAGCCAAATGTTATAGTCATGGCCGAAGCAGCACAGAAAAACAAGAAAGCAAAGGTTTTATCGGAGCAAAGCAAAAAGAGAAAAAGAGAAAGTGATCGGGTTAAAGGCAGAACGAGGATCAACATTGGGCCAGCATTTTCTCGCTGGCATGAGCTGAAGGAGGAGGAGGGGTGCCCGACCGATGCGGACTTGGCAAAAAAAATCAAAAATCAGATGAAAGCCTGTGTCTAAACGGCGTGCACACGTTTGGTAGGGGCTACATTCTTGCAAGTAAATATATAAGATGTACAAAATCATATTTTAGGATACCTAACATGTCTGTGATATTTGTTTATTTGTCTTGCCTCAAGCTATAATGCAAATCGATTTGTAAAATTTGCAGATTCATTTATGGTTGCTTGATATTATAATATTGACGATATATGGTTATTATCAACCACTCAAACATTGCATTGAAGTATCATATAGATTCAGTAAAACGGTAACCAATAGACTAGGCTACTATAATGACGCTGGCTTGTAAACGTGATCATCGCGATCATTTGTCGTTAGAAAAAAATAAAACCCATGAAATTATATTCATATGACATGCTGAAATATATGCCACTGTACCTGGGATGAAGACATTTCACACGCGACGCAAGCAGAACACCTGCATGTGACCTCCTCCTACAGTGTTCAGGGCTATCATGGTTGTCAACAATTGCACGTGCACGTAGGATGACAGAGTTTACGACAGTAGTAGAGGTCTAGAGGACAATACTGTTTCCCAACTGTAGGGGGACCCCACCCCGAGAGCAAAAGTTCCCTGGTGTTACTTTAATGTTAGTTAATAAAAATGCAGTCGTTCATTTTTTTAGCTAATGTTAATAAATGCAACTTTTGATTTTAATAATGTATGAGTAAATGTGGAAATTAACATCAACTAAGATTAATAAATGCTGTAGATGTATTGTTCATTCTTAGTAGATCCTCATGTTAACTAAAGTAGTTAACTATAATTTAAACTGGCATTCCACCAGCAGAGGGAGTCGCGTCTCTTAACTAGTGAATCAATACTAGATTCAAGCTCCTAGTGCTTGTGTTCTTAACGTCATCCTTTTAAACCATCCAACTATACATACAAACATTACATAATAATAATAATAATAATTTGCGGATCTACCGGGATCACCCTAAGAAAAATAATTTCCACCCTAGAATTATCCCAGTACTAAATATAAATGAAAGCAGTGTTTCCTGTACTGCTTTTCTGCAACGGCGCTTCGATGTGATGACATTTAAAAAGTGTACATGTCTTTCTAAAGGTTGTCCTTGTGTGTTGCACTTAGTGTAGTCAGCTTGATGAACAAATGACTCCTATGAACTAGTTCTTGGTGACTCAAAAACACACAGCACAACAAGTGTAGCCTGTTTTTGTTTCTCCATTTCCATTCAGAGGTCCTCTGAGAAAGATATGTCTGGGTTTGCGTATTGTTTGGCGAGCCAATTCTCCAACTGCCCGCTCCACTTTCATCATGTATAATAGACCATTTTGCCACCCGACGAAAAAATAAAAATGAAATCAATAAGAAAATCCCGACCAGCAGATGATTACTTTGTGGTAATGCAGCTGTTTCGCATATTCATGGAAACGAATGTGAACGTCAGGCCATAAATCCACAGGAACTATGCATGGACGCTTGCTTTTGTGTTGCCACCCCTCATAGTACTAATGCCATCCTATAAAATAATTTAATAATAATTCCTAGATCCGCCCCTGGTCCAGTTACAGTGATTTGACAGTTTTTCCTGATCCTCTTGACTCTCAATATTTTCAATGAGGAGTTGGGAATCACAGGCTTGCACTGGCTGACTGAAAAGGTCTTATTCTAAGTCCCTTATCCTGTAGGGGATAATGAGCAAAAGTGCAAGCAGTTTAGCCCATCAGGATAAAATGCTCAGCCTGAGCGTTAACTCACGAGTCAGGACCGGTGGATTAAGGTGAGGTGTCATGTCATCGGCCGTCCAGCGCTGCAGGAGCACATCAGTTCGCTGTAGGGGGTCTTGACCTAACTTGACTGTGTGAGATCATAGAGTTTAGAAGGTACCCATCATCATCCATCGTCATTATTATTAAACATTATCTACTTCCAAAAGAACTACTACCGGTCCTACTCGCGCTAACCATAGATATATACACTAGATGTCGCCTTGGGGTTCTAAGCATGCGTCAAAACTGCCGCCATCTTGGAACAGGGGTCTTGTCATAAGAAGGAGCTAGGTAAGGCTGCTATCTCCGCCTGTACTTCGAATTCATGGATTTTCGGACTTTTGTGCTGCGTATGGATGTTCACACAAACGAAATCTGAACAAGGAAGAATGTTTTTAAAAAATATATAATTTTTTTTATTTTCTCTGGACTCAATGATAAATACATGTGACCATTGGAACGAACAAAAAAAAAACTTAGAAAATCGCATTCATGACGATTTATGGTGATTTTATTTCCGCTAGACCTTTGCCTACATTGACGCTTATGCATTAAAGAGGAGGAGCTCCCCTGTTCCATGATGGCGGCTCTATTGACGCATTCGTTCCAATGAACTGCCGTAGCCAAGGCGACATCTAGTGTATATATAATCGTTAATTTACTTGTAAACATGTTCCCATTGCCATGTATTTTGTTCTAATGTCACAAGTAGTAATCTCAAGGTTTACTGTGTTTTTTGGGGAGGAGCGTGCGCAGTCTAAACAAGGCTTGAGGTTTACATGCGCAGCTCTTACTGGCTTACGTCCGTTACATCAGCCACAACTTCAGTGTTTGAGGGCGGGACAAAGTAGACGTTGTTCGCAGGCAGCCAATGAAGACCATAGACTGGAATACACTGGAATTGCTGACGACTCGTTTCAGGCAGTTCAGAATCGATTCTTTCTTTTAGGAGACAATAACTTTATTTGTAATGCACTTTGAGCTTTGCAGACCTTTTACATTCTTAAAAACGTACGTGAAAGGTAATGTTCAAAAAAGCATAATAGGGCACTTTAAAGTAATTACTTAACATTACTTACCGAAAAAAAAGGAAAACGTTATTAACTGGTTAAAAAACATTTTCACTCTGCAACAATAGACCTTAGTCAGGGTAGCAGCATAGTTCATTTTTGTCAGGAATGAAAGTGAGATGGCGAGAGAAAGAAATACAGTGTTTTCAATTGAATGTACTGTTTGCAACAAAATGCCAATTGTTCATCTTTAATCTCAGTAGACAAAAATAAAACAAACATTTTAAGTAACATGTGATCTAGGATCTTTCATGCCATTATAAAAACACCTATCCCTCACCGGTTTGATATTCACTGTGGTGTCACCCTAACCAAGATCCGTGCAAACATTTTTATAACCTTTTGTTATATATTGCATTCTGCAAATATATATTTTTTACAGTTTTTGTTTTTAGTGCTTAACCTTTTCTAATCCCTGGTTTTTGGTCATTGCATGTAAAGAATATGTACATGCATAGTTACATGTACAAGAAGCTGTATGCCTCTGTACGATGACAAATCTTCAGAGTTTTCATTTAAACTCATTTCTTAGATTTTTATTTATTAGATTTTATTGAAATACACTTTGGACAAAGACCTTCAGGAAAGTTCCTGGTCCACTTTATTCCATTTTTGCATTTTTTTATTTATTTAATGAATTATTAGAGGACAGAAAATCAACAGGTCATAGAATAAAGGAGCAATGAAGGGAGATGGCTGTGACATTCAGAGCGAGTGTGCGGTGGATGAACTCTGGCCTGTTTTCACGGCTCAGGTCTGGCTCAGTGTGCGGAGCTGTGCTGGCAGCTGAGGGGGGAGGCGGGGCCTCGGCAGGTCCCCGGGGCAAAGGTCGCCCTGCAGCACAACATCGGTCTTGGTGGAGCGGTGGTGGTCACTCTCTACAGGATGGGCTTCCCTCAAGAAACAAGGTATGTTTAAAACTAATACGTCTTTTAACAAGCATTGAGTATCCGGCCCAGATATAGCCAGCTCACCCATATGATATATACATTCAAAATTCTGTTTTTCTAATTACTTTCCAAAATCCCAAATTATATGTGTATTTATGGACCACTATTTAAAAATGTTGGGTTTGATAAGATTTTTAAATGTTTATGAATGAAGTCTCTAGGCTGCATTTATTGTATCAAAAATACAGTAAAACTGTTATATTGTCAAATATTATTACAATTAAAAATAATTGTGTTCTATTTTATTTTAAAATGTAATTTATTCCTGTGATGAAAAAGATGAATTTTCGTCAGCCGTTACTCCAGTCTTCAGTGTCTTCACTTCAATATGCTCATTTGATGTTTAAGTAACATTTCTTTTTATTATTAATGTTGAAAACTGTTCAAGCATGATATATTAGTTTTCAGAATACTTTAATGATTTAGTAAGTAATGATTCTATAATTGAATGAAAACAGCATTTATTTGAAACAGAAATATTTAGTAAAATCTTAAATGTTTTTACTGTCACTTTTGACCAATTTAATGCATCCTTGCTGAATAAAAGTTTTTTTTTTTTTTTTTTTTTTTTTTTTTATAAACAGTCTTACTAACCCATGGTAGTGTACATTTCATTAAGAATTTAATTTATTAATTTGAATATATATATATATATATATATATATATATATATCTTTGATTTATACAAACCTTTGGTTGCAAAATATCAATGTTTGTTGAAGTTTATCCATTATCATGTATTCATGGTCTTTAATTATATAGGAAAATTTACAGCAAAAAAAAAATTCAACAGTTCAATTAGCTTTTGAAGGTCTAGGCTTGTACGATTCAGCTCTATTGCATGTTTGTTTAAGCATACAGAAGGTGGGTACAAAATCCAAGGTACAAAAGATTATATTTCTCCTACATGAGTACATATGAGTCTATATGATTATATATGTGAAGTTTTCAGTTATTACAGTATCCAAGAAGTGATTTTTACTCTCTCCATGTAATATTGTCAAATATTACACTTTGTTAAATGCTGTAGTTCTTTTATATACATTAGAACTAGACTTTTGGACTTGGTGCACACCATATACCAGCAGTGATGATGAACTTGCGATGTAAACTTCCCCAGCTCTCGGATCGCTGCAGTGCCCACCAGCGCGTCCAGTGACCTCAAAGGCTTCAAAGCTCACACCGTCTTTCAGGAGATCGAGAAGAAGCTACAGGAGGTAATTCATCAGGAATGGAGATCTCACACATTATACCATGCAAATAAGACTTTAAATGAAATTGTTAAATTGTTGTAGAAATAATTTGTACAAGTGTAAGATTAAAAATAGTACAGTAACACTGTAAGTGAAGTCACTTACAGTGTTACTGTACTATTTTCAATCTTACACTGGTACAAATTATTTCTACAACAATTTAACAATTTCATTTAAAAAGTCATTTGAGCTAGGAATATTATTCTTTCCAGAAAAAGAGCCACAAGGCATTGTTCATTCTTGTCTATCTGCGTGTGTCATTTTATTTTGTCAAGAATATTTATATTGCAATTTCAGTTATTTTTGTGACATTGTTATTTAGCTTGATTCATGAGTTGTTTGTTAACAGCCAATTTCTGACATTATTTTCAATTTGCTTTAATAGTGAGAAAATACTCCAATTTGCTACAGAATTATTCAATGATGCCATTATTTTTAACAGGAGGGTGAGGCGTTTGTAAAGAAAATCGGAGGGGTTTTTGCCTTCAAAGTGAAGGATGGTCCTGGTGGAAGTGAAGCATTATGGGTTGTGGACGTAAAAAATGGCAAAGGCTCGGTGACCAACGATGCAGGTGTGTTCAGATTTTTTTCTCCACCTCATTGTGTATTGATGTACTATCAGAAAATGCATTTTATATAAAAAACCTACATAGTGAAAGCATATTATTTCAAATTTCTATAAAAACAAACTTTAAAAGTTTAGGGTCAGGACGATTTTTTATTGATTTATTTAGCAAGGACGGATTAAATTGATCACGAGTGAGTGAAGGGATGTAATTTTACCAAAGATTTCTTATAAAAAAATAAATGCTGTTCTTTTCGACTTTCCAATTATCAAAGTTGTGCATCACAGTTTTCGCAAAAATAACTGTTTTCAACAAATACGTGTTTCTTGAGCAGCAAATCATCATATCAGAATGATTTCTGAAGGATCATTTGACACTGAAGACTGGAGAAATGATGCTGAAAATTCAGCTTTGCATCACAGGAATAAATTATGGTCTTAAATATATTACAATAGAAAACAGTTATTTTAGATTTTAATAATATTTCATGTTTTTACTGTATTTTTTTGATCAAATAAACGTAGCCTTGGCGAGCAGAAGAGACTTCTTTCAAAAACGTAAAGAAATCTTACCGATCATCACAAACTATTAAATGGGCTAGACATCTTAGTTAGGACAGAAGCAGCTAAAAATGTATATATATTATAGTAAATAATCTTTTTCTTTACCAGGGTACCCGCGGGTCTTAAAAGCCTTGAAAAAGTCTTGAATTTGATAATCTCAAATTAAGGCCTTAAAAGCCTTGAATTTAGTATACAAAGTCTTGGATTTCGTTACAAAGGTCTTATATATTTTTTTTCCTTTGCTAGGATTAAGTTCATACCGTAACAAAATTAACTGTTCTGTTACTAATGTAGGCTAATTCAAAATGTATGCAGCGTTGAGTGCACCTCGCGCTCCACGTCATAGCAGAAAAAGCGAAAGCGTGCGCACCGTTACTATGGTTACTAGGCAAGTGAGGTACATAACAAGATAGCCTAGTTTAATCCGCTGTGGCCACAAATGACAGAATTTAAACCCCAAATAAGAGCTTTTCTGTTAAAAGAACATATTTTCTACCCGGTCTTTTCAATAGTATCTGGCAACCATGCGCGCGCGTTCTCTCTACACTGCTGAAGAAGCGCGGATGATCTGAAAACACAGACAAGCTGGAGTTCAGCGATCTTTATTTAAGATTTTCTACTTAAATTCAAGTGTCATTCAGTCGGTCTGTGTTCTGTCACGAGCCGCTTGCGCTGTTTGTAAGACTAAATCTGCGATCAAAATGCAGGCTGATATATCCACCAGTGTTCATAAGAGCAAGAATGCAATGTTTCCCGAATATCCACACGATTTCAAACGTGACATTGATTTTATACAACAGTAAAAAAGAAAAGAAAAAAGGGTAACATTAAGTGATGTACTACATTTAAAACAGCATTGTCAGGCTTGCTCTGTTTTGCAACGAAATATGTGGCTTTGAACGAATCGTGAGATTCAATGAATGAATGACTCAAAGACTCACTCATAAAGATAGTGAGAATACTGCCACCTACTGGCGATTTTAATGTTTTTTAACATTGCAAATTTAATGAACATTGTTTTATTTAAAGCATTATTTCTTTTTTTCTTTTTAAGGTATTACAAAGGTAAAAAAATGAAATGTAAAAATGTATTAAAGGGGGCAAATCTTGTCCCTTAATAGAAAAGGTGTGACTGCACCAGGGGGTACGGCACTCTAAAACATTGGAGAACCAAATTATGTAGAACTGCACAAGTGCTACTGCTAAAGAGTGCAATGTCAATAATTTCTCATAAGCTTAATTGAATTGGCCTAGAGAGAATAATTATTATTACATTTTCTGTCTAAAGACTACATGGCTATAAAATAACTACCAAAAGTAAAGTAACTGCAGTTTGAATAAAAGTTGACAAAAAATGCAAAGACTTTTCGTCAACGACAACTATAAAAAACAGGATGACTCAAATGTGATTAAGACCAATAAGCATTTCCGTAAATCAAAAATGGCTGCCAAAATTAACACTGGCCTACATACACGTGCGCGCTACAATGCTGTTGCGTATGTATCCTGATAATAATATGGACATAATATGACTGATAATTTAAGTAAAATGTTTTATTTAATTCAAGTAGCCTCCTTGTACATAATTAGTTTCTAGGGTTTAAAATGTATACAGATTTGATATTTTCCCCTCATACTTCTGTCGGAATGGGTACGAAGTTGGCATTGAATTTCATTTGAAATGGTATTAAAAAGGTCTTAAAAAGCCTTGAATTTAAGTTGGAGGATCCTGGGGGTACCCTGTTTACACACCAAGCAGTCATTTGATAGATTGAACTCTAAATTGAGTGTCTCCAAGAGCTCTTCTTTTACAAACAGTCTGATGATTCTCTGTTTACTTTCCACACAGGTAAGAAGGCTGACTGCACCATCTCTATGGCCGACTCAGATATGCTTGAATTGATGACGGGGCAAATGAATCCACAAACGGTACGTTTTAATGATGGTTTATTCTTAGTGGTCTGTTGAAATCTTGTGCTTTTATTCTTTCATTAAGAAAAAGAACATTGGATCTGTTCTGATAAGCTGCTGTGTGGTCAGTTGGTCAGTGTAGTTTAAGGGCTAAATAAGGTTTGTGAGCGTCTTGGGACAGAGCCAGCGTTTCCAGGATTAGTCCCTCTTAAACCTTGTCCCATGACCCACAGACACACTGACCATTCGCCTGGCCCGCTAATTCAGCCTTCTCAATGCAAGTATCTTACAAAATACGGCCAACACAACATTTATAATCTGTTAGGCCTGCATCAATATTGACAATTTACGTCTAAATTATCTGACTTGTGTCTAAATTATCCAAAAGCCAAATAAATCCCATAGACCTACATTTAAGGATGAACCCAAACCATATCTAGAGATCAGAACGTCATATCTTGGGGGTGTTTTTTTTCTTTATTCACTTAGATTCCGATTCACAAGCTCTCGATTCAATTTTATTCAGATTCCTTTGGTCATCATGTCCATTTTGCTTCAATTTGAAAGATATTCTCTGTCAACTAATGCTGTAAATTATAGTTAAACCTTGGAACATTTTGAAAATATTTTTTTATAATAATTTGTTCGTGAATCAGACTACCGGTACTTTGATTGCGCTGTATGTTTTTGATTCATTAAAAGAACCGGTTCATAAGAGTCATTTGTTCATGAATCAGGCTACTCAATGTATGTTTTTGATTTGTTAAAAATAACTGATTTATAAGAGTCATTTCATTGTAAATCAGACTACACTGATCACTTTTTTTTGTTTTGATTTGTTAAAAATAACTGGAATCATAAGAGTCATTTGTTCGTGAATCGGATTGCGCTGTATGTTTTTGTATGCATCAAAGGGTATTTTCTTGCCAATATTTTTGCGGTGTGCTTTTTTTAAAGCTTATGTTAAATTTGGCCTCCAAACTTAAAATATGACATACAATTTGGCTGTGGGGTTGTAAATTCAGCATCCACTGCTGAGAAGTGGTGCAAGAAACACTAGCATATAGAGTGGAATATCATTGATATCCTTCAAATGATCATGAATAAAGAGAAAATCAATATCTTTATCCAGTCATAGAAAAGTTAAAAATCTAGTTTTAAAACCTGTCCAATGTTCATTTTGAATCAAAAGTTGTGTCTTTGCACCATAATGTAGCCTTTCTGATTAGTCTGATGTCAGAGATGACCTTTAACCTGTAACGTGCAGTCCATAAAAGTTAACTAATCTCTATGGAAAAAGATTAACATGGAGTCACTTTGACATTGAATTGACCTGGCTTTAGCTATCATGACATGCATACAGTATTATGTTGCAGATTTATTCAAAAAGTCCTATTGCCTGTTTAAACATCTCTTTTGACATAATCATACACAATAAAATACCCAAAGCCTCCTGACACAGAATGTTGACTTTTACGCAATTCCAAATTAGGCTAATGGCGTCTAATGTTTCCTCCGCATGGAAAATAGATTGTTTTCATAAGTCCTTTGAAATGTTTGTACCCTGTGATTCACACCCATCTGTGTTGACCCAACCTCTATCATGTCTGTCCATCTGTGGAACTGCATCAGGCATCAGATGGTTTGACTGAAGCTTCATCTGAAAATTAGCCACTCTTTTTACAGTAATCCTGCATAAAGGGAATCGTTTTCAGTTTAATCCGGAGCTCAAATCCATGGAGAAACGGTCAAACGTAGAAAAAGTCAGATGAAACGTTGGGGGAGCAGTGATAAAATAAAACTTATTTTTTATCCTTCATTTTTGTTATAATGAGAAAATATTGTTTTGTAATATATTATTTAAAATTATTCTATGTATATATAGTGTATATAAATGAAACATTGGAAAGTGTTACTGTTTTTTTTTTTTTGTTTTTTTTTTTTTATATCTATAGTTTTTATTTTATTTCAATTTTAGTTTTAGTTGACAAATGAAAATGCCAAATGTTGCACTGAGCACTAGCGGACTAACTATGGCTCTGTTACACCTGGTATTAAGATGCGTTTTGGCCGATCGGATCACAATTGGAGGACAGGTGTAAACGGGGTCTAAACCGTTTTGAGCTTGTCCACTTCGACCACTTCCAGAGATAGTTGAAAACACACTCGACCGGATTGCTTTCGTAGTGTAGACGCTCATGTGGACGAATGCGTTCGAACAGCCACAAAAGCCCATCTCCTCTCCATCTACTGACTTATTGCGTAACCATTATGGGAAGCGCGCCAAACAAACGGGATATACAATTTGTCGGCTGAAGACCCAAGTTTGGTTTGAAGATGAAAAACGTACCAAGCAATGTTCTCTCGCTATTCCTGATTTCTAACACGCACTCCGTATGTTTTTACATTGCCTCGTTCGTGTTCATTCGTCCATTAGATCAGAAGATCTGGGGAAAAAAAACCTTTTCACATCCATAGACCCCCTTCTTTTGAATCAGGACAGAAGTGGTTGAAAGTGGACAGAGACGGTGTAAACGGGAATGTGTCTCCCTCGTCTACCTATGAACCGATCGACTAAAATGCATCAGAATACCAGATGTAAACAGGGTCTATAAGTAACTTTGCACCTCCATGTCAACTGCTAGTCATTAGAGTATTAGTAGACTGTCTGCTTAACATCTGCTAACTCTTTATTGTGATGATTCCCCAACAGACATTCTATTGACTAAGTAACTTTGCAACTACATGTCAACTTATTCTACTAACCCGAACCCTAGCAGTCTAATACTCTAATGAGAGTCAGTTGACATGTAGTTGCAAAGTTACTTAGTCAATAGAGTGTCTGTTGGGGAATCATCACAATAAAGTGTTAGCAGATGTTAAGCAGACAGTCTACTAATGTGTCTAAAGTGGACAATCGAAATTAAGTGTAACCTTTATTTTAAGTTAATGTTTATTTCATGTAACAAAAATGTTTTGGTTGTAATGGTTTTAGTAGTACAGTAACCCTTATTTGTAAAGCCCTAATTTGTTAATCTTGTACTCTTATTTAAAGGCATTTTTCCAAGGAAAACTAAAGATAACTGGAAATATGGGAATGGCCATGAAACTTCAAAACCTTCAGCTGACAGCTGGAAAAGCCAAACTGTGAAATCACGTCTCTTGAACAGGAAAGTGGCACAAATTCATCCAAATGTGTGGAGAGGTGCTTGAATAGTTAATTTCGAAAAAATAATTGTTTTTTCTGTAATGTTCTACTATAACAATGTTGTTGGTCATTGCATAAACGTAACTGCAATAAAGCATACTGTATTTTAGTAACGTATCTGAAAGACACAAGGATGAAGATAATGTTGCTGTTAATAACTGTTGTAAATCATAATAATCTTTGGCAACCACAAGAGTGATAAAAGTACAACTTTCCCCCTGAATCTTATAGCATCGCTGGCTTGGTAATGTGCATCTAATTGACTAATATCAGTTTAATAGGTGGAATTCTGCAAAGACTTATTTGGGACCTTCATATCTACTTTGTAGTGTCAATTCAGTTAACATACAAGTAGAGAGTAACAGACCTTGATACTTCAAAGGTATATTGGGTATATTATCAATTTTAAAGCATTTTGTATAATTGTATATTAATCAAGTTTGTAAAAAGACACATTTCTAATAAATATTCAATTTACTTCAAAACATGCTGTCATTTTCCTATAATGTTTATAATATACAATAATGTAATGCAATACAGGTCCATCCATTAACTATCTATCGCTGCATTGATCGAGTAATAGCTTTTCATCGTCACTTGCCACAACTAAAACGACGTGGCCAATTTCATTCATCCAGGTCATTCTTGAATGGCAAGCAGTGTTCATTTGCTTGTGCACTTTATTTTCCATAAGTTGAAGAAGATTAATTACTCACCTGCTGAACTGTTTTCTCAAAACAGTTTGACCTACAACTGCTTGCCTAAAACTTTGACCCCCTTATGGATTCATCCTTCATCTGCAAATGGCATGAGATGTGGGCTACCGTTAGCGTGTTTATTTCTACATTACAGTCATGACTGCATCAAATCTACCCTCTGTTCTCAAAGAAACGCTTATTAGCAAACCGCACTGGCCGTACACAACATAACCAGCATTTGTTTAGAAGGAACAATAGGTGTTTTTCCCCTTTTCCTCTGGTTTTGTCACTTCTTCACCCACGACTTTGAAGATGTAATTGGAAATTTGTTCATTTCAAAGTATGTGGATGGTAATAGGTCTACTATTCTGTTCTTAACCCTTTAAGTGTCACCCCCGTTTTTTTGAATATACATGAAAATGCACATTTCGAACTTAAATGGTTGTAATTCAAGAATGCTTTGGAATATAGACGTAAGATTGGTCTCGTTTTAAAGAAGACATTTGGCAGATTTTTGTAGAAGTGAAATAAATTAAGAAAGTGAAACAGAAAAAAAGTTATAGAAGTTTGAGTTTATGAAAATGTACAATGTAAAAAATATTATTATTCATATTTTATATAAAATATATATTTTCAAAACCTGGGCAACTCTAAAACTGCAAAAAAAAAATCAAAGCCAAAAATCTGAACAAATTGTGTTTCAAATTTTAGGTTGATATCTGAAAAAATGAGCTTTCAGTAAGATTTTGTTTGGGCGCAGTACCAAACTTTTTCACTAGGTCACAACCAGACTCCATTACTGCCCATATAAGGGCGCCTCCATTTCCAAATGTGTTTTGAGTGATTTGAACCATTATTTCCACAATTTTCATACAATTTATGAAGTAGACATCCTATTCAGAAGTAATATGAGAAGTTTGGCAGATTTTGATATGAATTCAACCTCTAAGAAACATAAAAAGAACGCGCATGTGCGTTTTAGCTTCCTGCCACATCACAAATGGTGAATCTATAATTTCTTTCTTTATATTTAAAAAAATTCAGACCTTTTTTTCTAAAATAATTGGATGGATGCTATCTTTTGAACTCTTGGCATGAAAACAAACTGAGGTTTCTACCCTTCTTTCATGATTTTTCATGTTCAGCACTATTTCAAAATAAAGGTCTAAACACGCCTTAGGAGTATGAAAATATTCTTGTTGCAAATTGATAAATTACGGCTCCTCTGTAATTTATTTTGAAAATCAATCACCAAATATGGAAACTAGAGATAGTAAGCTTTCAAATGATATTTAGTTTGTCAAGATTGGTTTAGGTTTAGTATAGGATATTATTGTTTTAAAAATGTAATGGATTTGGGCCCACCGGTGGGCCGGTGCCCAAGTAAAGCGGATTAGTAAAGCTCATCAGTAGAACGAACACAGTCTGAGTCTCCGAACATGAAAATCTCCATGGTAGAACAAGAAGCTTTCACTTTTTTTGCAGAATACCCATTACCCAGTTTGTGAGTCCTGCAATGCACCCGCCCAATGGCAGCTCTGTTTCCTGCAGGGCTTCAGCTTGTCCATGTGGCCACACAAACCTCTCTCCCTCCACCTTCTGCTCATCTCTGCAATCGTTCCTAATTACACATCCACATGTTCCTAATTACACATCCACAACCAGTTAATCAACCAGTGATTAACTGGTTGTAGATCATTTCCTCCTGTTGGGCTACTACTTTCTATTCTGAACAATTTTCATGCAGGAAAGTATTGGTGAATTTTAGTAACTTTTATGCTCCATTTCCTAAAATGTAACCCACTGGATATGTGCATCTAGATGACCGTCTCGTCTTTGAACACTATGGAATGAGAAGACATGCATTGCTTTCATCAGGCGTACCGAGTGAGTCATGAGTTTATGGAGTTTCATTTAAATCACATTTAATACATTTGACATTTTCCATACAAAGAATCTATACAAGTTCTGTAAGGCTTTGGGAATGTGTGGCATGTACGACGTGTCAGTCCATAAATCCCACTTCTGACAAATTTCAGAGAGGTTTGCAAAGGAAGTCCTTCCCCCTTGTTCCTCTCTTGGTTTCATTTTGTTATATTTATAAATTATTTATTCCTGTGATGGCAAAGCTACATTTTCAGTGTCAGATGATTTGCTGCTCAAGAAACATTTCTTAACAACTTTTCTTACCATTATCAATGTTGAAAACAGTTGTGCTGTGTAATATTTTTGAGGAAATGGTAAGTACATATTTTTCAGGTTTCTTTGATGGTGAAATAGAAATATTTTGTAACATTATAAATGCACTGCCACTTTAATGTATCAATTTAATGCATCCTTGCTGAATGAAAGTATCAATTTATTTTTAAAATCTTACTGTCTTTTTGAAACGGTAGTGTAAATTGCAAACCTCGCTCATTTGCAGTATCCCCAAAAATATTTGGACACTTAATTCACATGGAAATTGTATAGATAATCAATAAATGTCATCGCATTAGATAACAAAATATCAAACCAAATGATGCTATTGCATTTCTTACTAGCTTATAAACATCTTCTCTGAACTAACTTTTAACCAACTGGTTTTTTTTAAATGATTTTTAGACATTTGTAAATGTATTTCGAAATACATTTAATAAAGGTTAAGCCCTATATAAGATAATAATGTTTAGTTATTAAACTTTTCTCTTTTTTCAGGGGGGTTCTGGGTTGGCTGTAGATCTGGGTGGAGGTAATGGCTGAAAACCTCTGATCTGATGCATTGACATTCTGACGTTCAAATTAAATCAAATACTTTTAGCTAATACAAGTGTCCAAAAACTTCTTGGGGCCACTGTATGTGATCACTGGTGGTTAAATCTTCTTCAGGGGACAGTTTCTTTCTCTCCCTGTTAGTGAAAGAGAAGATTTAAACGGAGAAATATATATATTTTTTAAAAGAATTTAAAAAAAAAAGATGAAAACCGATCTCAGCAGCATATGACGTATAATATAAACGACACATATCCAAGCTGTCCATGAAGAATGTTGTTCTTCTCTCCTCACATGGAAAGAACACAATAACAACACACCGATCTTTCTCCACACGCTTCAACGAGGAGCTCAGCCATCTGGGGGTCAACAGGGTTCAGAAAATCCCCAAAGCAGGTCCAAAGGTTCACGGCCCTGATCGCTTCAGCTTCCCTACATAGACATTTGCACACACGTACTCAAAATCCAAAGGTAGAGAAAGAGAACGGCTGGCATCTTGCACCTCTGTTTTGGTCTCTGACGGAGTCTAGACGTTGGTCTCCAGACCGTTCATGTCAATGGTACAATGTTCTTTGTCTTTATGGTCTCTTTTAGAATGGTGTGGAGACAGGTGAGGGGAGCTCTTGTCGGCTGGCCTGATGCCCTCTTCCAGCAGCACTAGACGGGCCACGTCAGGCGACAGGTGCTCGGGTTTCCTCGTGGGGCCTATAGGAGGGGGCTGGAAGCAGCCGTTTTTCTGATAGGACATCATCTGCTGGATGCTGATCATAGGCTTGGTCTCACAGATGAGAGGAATCTGTAAAGAGAAGACAAAGTCGTCATTTTCTAGCTACTGCTGAGTGAAATTGGCATCAGATGCATTGGGAGGCCCCAGTATACTTCAAGCGAAATCATTTTGAACACATTCAGGTCAAAACGAAATTCGTTTGGAGTTTGTTTTTGGTAATTAGAAACTGTTTGGCAAAGTTTGCTCCAGCTGGTAAACAGCGTTATCATTGGTCCGTCACGATTACGTAATAGATAGTTTGGCCCTTTTCCTGTTCGTTTCGTCGAGGTCAGATGAGTGAAATCATGAATACACTGGAGAGCCTTCGTTATAAAACTTAGTTTTAAGTTGCCAGTCAGTGCCAGCACTTTCATGGCTCCCAGAATATATTGTTGTATTTAAAAGTAAATAGGCCAATATGTCAAAAAAGAAAGCCTCTGCTTTTTAACAACAACAACAGACATTTTATTTTTTATCTAGCTTCATTCATTATTTTTTATCAACACTTAAATGTGCGTAAGTTTCACAATAAAACAACATTTCGAACAAACTTTGACCGGATCGATGATCAAAACATAGATCGAGTGAACACATTAGCTTATTTGTGCATAAACGATTTCTATCAGCTCCTTCTGGGCTGCATCCGAAATCACATACTTCCCTACTATATAGTAGGCAAAAACAAAGTATGTGACAAAAGTAGTATGTCCGCATTCACAGGACTCATAAAAAAGTAGGCAAAAAGTCCCTGGAGGACCTACTACTTCTGGCTAGATTCTGAAGTGTGCATACAATGGACACTTTCTTATCCCATGAGGCCACTGGAGAGGATTTATGAATGACAGTGAAGAGACCTAACTGGTAGGTCACATGATAACGTGAAGTAATTACTTATTCAAAATAAGTACCTACTCAAGACAGTATGCGATTTCGGACAGCCCTGCTTTACGCAGATCTTCTTCACAGGTTTTTGGATCCGTAACTATTTCTGAAGATGCGTAACAGCGCTTCCTACCGTATAACAGTGAAAACTCGAATTGCCGGAAAAACTCATAAATGGCGGGGAAGCTTTAGCCGCTTTTCCACTGCTGGGCCAAACCGTTCTCTTTGCTTAACCGTTCCATTCCGTGCCGGTTTATTTTTCCACTGTGGGGTTGATGACGGCCACTATTTGGAATGTAATACAAATGCGTCAGTCATTGCCTTGGTAACGCAAGAGGTTACAGACAATGTAAGATTTAAATAGTGACCACATTATTGAGGATGGTCAGATTTTTCTTTTAATTTTAGTATTAATTTTTGTTTACGTCGCTCAAATAGAGCGCTTAGCCAGCTACTGAAAAACTTGTAGCCAGACAAACAGACAAGTGACCAATCCTGAGTGGCGACTTTACTTTACGGATTCTACCGTCACGGTTCAGAACCAACTGTGTCGAGAATTCCGGGCCGGGAACGGTTTGTAATTGTGCCGACTGCCGAGCTAGGCTCAAGTGGAAACGTAACTGGAAACTGGAAGTTAAGAAACCAAGACTGACCCTGTTTTTCATGTTCAATACTCTTAAAGGCCCACTGAAGTGGTGCGTGCAGCTCTATATGATGTGTTGACGTAATTTCTTCTGAAACAGGAAGCTAAGGCGGGACATATGGAATGGCTCCTCCCCCTTTTCAAATAGCCAATAGCGTTTAGTTTACCTCACAGACTGCAAGTTGTACTTGACAGCACCATGGAAGCGAATCCGAGCGCCGATGATACGTTGTATTCAACAGTAGAGGATTTTTTTCCGCCACATTCTCCTGCACCAACAGAATCGTCTACCGATGACGAGGACGAAAATGAAGCAGCCGTCTTTGGAGTAAGATCCTATCAGTTTGAGCCAAGTAACGTTACAGGGCAGGACGCTTTAGATTCTAGAGAGCATTTGATTGGACAGAAGATGTGATGAGAAGCTGAAGTCCGTGGTGATGTCATAAAAATCCTTGATCCATTTTAGCGGAAGTCAGAGGCTGTACGTTTTGAATGCTTATATCTCCTAAATGTGAATTTTTCAATTTATAACTTTAAGGCGAACATACTGTATTCATACTAAAAGCTAAAAAACTTACATTTTGATTTCAGGGGGCCTTTAAGCTGCTCATTTTAAAGTAGGGGTCTCCAACCCTGCTCCAATCCTGAAGAGTTCAGCTCCATCCCTAAATCATACACATCGGAACCAGATAATCAAGGTCTTCAGGGTTGCTTGAAACTTTCTGGCAGGTGTGTTGAAGCACTGAAGTCTTCAGTAAGGAAGCTGTTCAGGAGCAGGGTTGGAGACCACTGCTGGTGTAAAGTGATATATCAATAGACCTGACATGACTGGAGTGATGAATTACAGAGCTGGTGCAAACATATCCACATTGCTATGATCAGATGCTTTCTTAACTGCTGTTTTCTCACCGCAGTCATTTTAGTATTGTTTATTTTGTCATTGAAAGGAAAGCACGCAGTACATATTCATCTAAACCGCGTCTCAGCGTTGTGGACGGCATTGAGATGTTCGCTATATCACTGCAAAGGTATTTTGAACTTCTTTTTACCACCAAGTGAAGAACGAACTGTGCCGCGAGTTATCGGGGCCTTTAATGTTATAAGAACCTCTATAAACCTTTTCTCACCTCCTCGCCCTCCTTCACAAAGTCTTTTCTGCATATGTGTGCCATGATTCCTGTGGCCAGAGCATCACCCATCACGTTCACCATCGTCCTGAACCGATCCCTAACAGATACACAAGATTGTGAGGAAAACTTTGCATTTATAGTGGAAATGTATGAGAGAGAGAAATTCATGTGTCCGATTTCTTACAGGGCCCAATCCACAGCGATGATTAGAGTGATGTCATCTGTAGGAAGTCCCACTGAGGTTAACACTATCACCATGGTTACCAGGCCGGCCTGTGGGATGCCGGCAGCACCAATACTGGCTGCTGTTGCAGTGATGCTGAAGTAAGAAGCAGAGAAATATTATCCTTAAAGAAAAACTTATTGATATCTGATCTTTGAATTAACTTGGTATCAAAGGTAATTTCGCTATACTGGGGAATTATGACATCTGTTGTCTGATTTTTGCTGGATAAATAGAATTGATTTAAATAATAAATAGAATAGATTTTTAATACATCATAATGATTTTCCATTCATGTTAAATGCTCTATCAAATTTTCCTTGATTGTAATTTTTTTTGTTTCAAATGGAATAAGTACACTGAACAAAATTATAAAACGCAACACTTTTGTTTTTGCCCCCATTTTTCATGAGCTGAACTCAAAGATCTAAGGACTTTATCTATGTACACAAAAGGCCTATTTCTCTCAAATATTGTTCACAAATCTGTCTAAATCTGTGATAGTGAGCACTTCTCCTTTGCCGAGATAATCCATCCACCTCACAGGTGTGGCATATCAAGATGCTGATTAGACAGCATGATTATTGCACAGGTGTGCCTTAGGCTGGCCACAATAAAATAAAGGCTGCTCTAAAATGTGCAGTTTTATCACACAGCACAATGCCACAGATGTCGTTAGTTTTGAGGGAGCGTGCAGTTGGCATGCTGACTGCAGGAATGTCCACCAGAGCTGTTGCCCGTGAATTAAATGTTCATTTCTCTACCATAAGCCGTCTCCAAAGGCGTTTCAGAGAATTTAGCAGTACATCCAACCGGCCTCACAACCGCAGACCACAGCAGCCCAGGACCTCCACATCCAGCATCTTCACCTCCAAGATCGTCTGAGACCAGCCACCCGGACAGCTGCTGCCACAATCGGTTTGCATAACCAAAGAATTTCTGCACAAACTGTCAGAAACCGTCTCAGGGAAGCTCATCTGCATGCTCTTCGTCCTCATCGGGGTCTCGACCTGACTGCAGTTCGTCGTCGTAACCGACTTGAGTGGGCAAATGCTCACATTCGATGGCGTCTGGTACTTTGGAGAGGTGTTCTCTTCACGGATGAATCCCGGTTTTCACTGTACAGGGCAGATGGCAGACAGTGTGTATGGCGTTGTGTGGGTGAGCGGTTTGCTGATGTCAACGTTGTGGATCGAGTGGCCCATGGTGGCGGTGGGGTTATGGTACGGGCAGGCGTATGTTATGGACAACGAACACAGGTGCATTTTATTGATGGCATTTTGAATACACAGAGATACCGTGACGAGATCCTGAGGCCCATTGTTGTGCCATTCATCCATGACCATCACCTCATGTTGCAGCATGATAATTCACGGCCCCATGATGCAAGGACCTGTACACAATTCCTGGAAGCTGAAAACATCCCAGTTCTTGCATGGCCAGCATACTCACCGGACATGTCACCCATTGAGCATGTTTGGGATGCTCTGGATCGGCGTATATGACAGCGTGTTCCAGGTCCTGCCAATATCCAGCAACTTCGCACAGCCATTGAAGAGGAGTGGACTAACATTCCACAGGCCACAATCAACAACCTGATCAACTCTATGTGACGGAGATGTGTTGCACTGCGTGAGGCAAATGGTGGTCACACCAGATACTGACTGGTTTTCGGTCAGTAAAACCGCACATTTACAATAAAACTGCACATTTTAGAGTGGCCTTTTATTGTGGCCAGCCTAAGGCACACCTGTGCAATAGTCATGCTGTCTAATCAGCATCTTGATATGCCACACCTGTGAGGTGGATGGATTATCTCGGCAAAGGAGAAGTGCTCACTAACACAGATTTAGACAGATTTGTGAACAATATTTGAGAGAAATAGGCCTTTTGTGTACATAGAAAAAGTCTTAGATCTTTGAGTTCAGCTCATGAAAAATGGGGCCAAAAACAAAAGTGTTGCGTTTATAATTTTGTTCAGTGTATTTAAGTTGAATAAAGACAGATAAATCAAATAACAGAATCCAAACAAATATAGCAATACATCTGTATTACACCATATAATAATTACATAAATATTTTAATATAATATAGTATTACTTTGGAAAGAAGTCTCTTATGCATTTGATTAAAAATGCAATAAAATTATTTTAATTTATTTAATTATTTAAATTATTACAATGTCAAATAACTGTTTTCTATGTGAATGTTGTAAAATGTAATTTTATTCCTGTGATCAAAGCTGAATTTTCAGCATCATTACTCCAGTTTTCAGTGTCACATGATCCTTCAGAAATCTAATATGATGTTTATGCTGCTTAATAATAATATTTTCTGGAATTTTTTCTTGGGATTCTTTGATAAATAAAAGAACAGTTTTTATTTGAAGTAGAAATAATTATACGTAAATGTCTATCACTTTATGCGTTTTTGCAGAATAAAAGTATTAATTTATTTTCCCTTTTTTAATAATATCCTACTTTCCCCAAACTTTTGAGTTTATGTATCATGATTTACATAAAAATATTAAGCAAGCACAACTATTTTTACCATTGATATTAATAATAAATTATAATAGTTTCTTGAGCAGCAAATCAGCATATTGTAATGATCATGTGACACTGAAGACTGGAGTAATGATGCTGAAAATTCAGCTTTACCATCACAGGAATAAATTACATTTTAAATTATATACAAATAGAAAACTGTTCTTTGAAATTGTAATAATATTTCACATTATTACTTTTTTTTTATCAAATAAATGCATCTTTGGTGAGTATAAAAGACTTCTTTATTCAAGACTTCTTATTTATTCAAAACTATTGGCTTGTAGTGTATAATAAATAATATATTTAACATATGAATAAATAAAATGAAATAATATACATTCATATATTAATTAATTAATTAATTAATTTATACTTATTATATGAATTAATTAAGTGGCATAATATTCATTTATGAAAAAATTGGCCTTATAGATTATGATGTTTGAATTATGGAATTATTAAAGTCTAAATAATGAAAACTGCTCAGGTGGAATAACTCTCAGAATGTAGACATTCAGATGAAAAGTCAAGATTAATAGGAGTATGATCTAAAAGAAAATGAAGGGAGCATCTACCTCATCGTACTCTACCTGATGGTGATGATCTGGCCAAAGTCCAGCTCATAGTTGTTGACTTGAGCGATAAAGATGGCCGCCACGGCCTCATATAGGGCAGTGCCGTCCATGTTGATAGTAGCACCCACAGGAAGTACGAAGCGGATGATGCGTCGGTCGATGTGGTTGTTCTCCAGCAGGCACTTAAAGGTGATAGGCAGTGTGGCAGAGCTATAGTAGAACGCAAGAGCATCAAAGTTTGTGGTTTACGTTTGTTTACATTTTCAAGGCTGGAATACACTAGAACCTTTGACCAGATTTGTAGTACATTTCAGATTTTGAGCAAAATTGCCTAGTGTATGATGGGCACAGACTCAATTTTTTATCTTCAGACTTTTAATTCTCTGCAGTTTGAGAATTTCAAATACCTTTGATATTTTAAGCTGATTTTAGAACACATTGTTTTCCTTTGTCATGTGTCTCCTAGCAATGTGGCGCATGTTTCTGCATGAGTTTGTGCAAGTGTTGGCACTTGAAAGTCTGGTAGTGTGTGATTCTCAGTCATTTAGTGTATGATGCCTAGTGTTTTAAAATGTGTTCAAATACGGTTTCGTTTATTATAATCTAGCAGGGCCTAGCTCAAAATATGAATATGCATATAAGTACTCTTACCTGGATGAAGTAGCTAATGAGATGAGAAGGGCCTGTAAAATCCCTCGGATGTAGACGATGGGGCTCTTTTTCGTAATGAAGAAATACATGGAAGGCAGGATGAACAGGCCATGAAGCACAAGCCCCATGACCACAGTGATGGCGTAGAAGCCCAGTTTCTTCCCCATAGCTGAGGGGTCGTCCATTTCCAAGATCTTTCCAGCCACCAGAAACACAATCCCAAACGGGAAGTACCTGCAGTGTTGCATCAGAAACAGCATTCTTAGGGGGGGTTTTATAGCCTGGTTAAAACCAGACCATTCTCAGTTGTAACTGAGTTATGGTCTGGCAAAGCGTAATAGACAAATCATTTCCAGAGGGGCGTCACCAACGGACGTCATGGATAGACCTAAAACCAATCAGAGCGATGAAGGAGATGGCGTATGCAGAGCGGTAGAAACATCTCAGAGTGTTGTTCTTTGCTCGGTTTTTAACAAAAAGGAAACGTTCAAATCGCTTAAAACAGACGCGATAGCTGATTCGAACGAGTGATGTTCGACGGCGGCATCCATCTTTGTAATGTAGGCTACAAAATCTGCTTCAAAATTCCAGCGCTGTCGTCATCATGTAAAGCCCGCCCCAATGTTTCTGATTGGTGCCGCGATTTCGGCGGATTGGAAATGGGCTTGAATGAGCTCTTTGCCAGACTAACTTTCAGAGCAAATCTAAATTTGCCGGAAGTTGTTTGGGTTTTCCCAGGCTAGGGGTTTCACTAAATTCAATCACAACACACTGGTCCAGCCAACCAATCAGAGCATATTGTGCTTTTCAGAAGGAGGGGCTTCATAGAGACAGGAACTAAACAGAGCGTTACTGGCAGACTGGTAAGAGAGGTGCTGCAACAATGTCAAATAAGTCTTTAAATGAAGTCATTGGTATTCCTTTCGCACAAACATGCCTCCTTTCTATGTAAATTAACTCATTATAGATTGTGTTTCATTCAAAAACATTGCCCGGTGCATTTTGCATCACACTTTTACCGCCAAATGAATGTAGTCTAGGTTATATTAAAGAGATGCTTAAGTCGGTCTAGTGATCATGGCAACAGCCGTGTTTGAAAGAAAGGATATTTTGAACAAGAATTTTATAGTTTCAGTTAAATGAGACTGAAATTATTCCATTTATATGTACATTACACTTCCTGTAGTGAATCGGGCACTAAACCAGTGCATTTAATGCATGTAAAAAAGCGCAATTAGGCACAATATTCATTCATAGTGAATCTGCACTTTATAGTGTTTACAATGGGGAGCCTCAAAATTGCGTCAAATTATCTTTTTGACATGTTTTGTGGTCTTGTATAAATATTCAAATGCCCAACTTAAAAAAACCCAAATAAAATTAAACAAATTACTGCCTGTCACTTTATAATAATAAATAAATAAACAAAATGCTTCATACATTTCTCAAAAATTAAATGAAAAACAAATAAATAACAATTTTCAGGCACAATTTGGTGAGCATGAACCAAACATGCATAACTCTCATATGCAGCGGCTCTAGTTATTTGGTTTATTGTCATGCATAAGTTTTGGGATCATGCTTGTCATTACCATATAACAATGGCCACAATTTTCAGCACAGCTTCATTCAGACTCTGGCAGAAGTTGACGAGAGCGCTGCCATTTGGTCCCATTCTTCCAAGCATGATACCTAAATGACAAGAACACTTGAGAATTTATTAAATAGACTGGATTAAGCTGTGAAATTCCAGATGTTGATGCTACAACTCACCCATAGTAGATGAGAAGATCACGATACCGAGGACGTTCATGCCTTCACTGGTGCCAGGAAGCGTTCGGAAGACCACATCGGGAGGAGGCGTCAGGTCAAGGGAGAAGTTCTGGATGTCTGTGCCATTGTCATCCTGGATTCCATAAATGAAGTTCCGTCTGGTGGCGGTCTCTTGTGTGTCCTGACTGATGGTGGCTCTAGGCTTCATGATAGGGATGCTTTTTGTGCGATACTGCAATTCAAATATAATTCATAATTAAGATGGCATGTAAAACAAATTTACAGCAAAAGTCAGGGTATACAATACCAAAAGTGCAGGGTTATTTTAAACATTACGCATGCACCTTTATTAAAATCATACGCTGATAATTATGTCCATGTTATGACCGATAACGATAAATAGCTGAAATTACAATTCTTAACTAATTTGTTAAGATTAAATAAAACACTTAGTTTCAAAAGTAAATTCAGTCATCACAACATTATAATTTACAGTATGAAAAATAGATATTAATTTTGAGAACAATAAAGATTATATTTAAGTGTTCTTAAATTATTAGAATAACTTGAATTGAGCAGTAGATGTATTCTAAATTGGCAAAATGAGCTGCACAATACTGACTGATATAAACACAAATTTAACATCACCAAATAACCAATACGCATAAAATGTGTACCTAAAATGGTTAGGAATAATAGATATATTTTGGAGGCAAAAATACAGATGTTTGGTGTCTCCTGTGCTCAAGCGTTGCAGGAACAGGGCATAAAACTAATGGAAAAACATAAAAACTCACTTGTTGAAAAGTTGCTTGGACCAAGTTGGCTGGGAACATGTTGCTGATGGAGGAAAGAAAGTTTTTTTTTTATGAACATAATAATGAATACTAATGTTTGTTACACAGATAATTCAATGGCGTTCTGAATTTTTCTAACCTGCTGAAATGACCAACTTGGTTTATTATGATTACTGATTTGGTGCTGATCTATGGTAGACAAGCAAAACTAGCTGGATGAAGAGGACGTTTTGCTGATTAATTAAGTTAGCCATGGGACCAACATCCAAAACATAACATTGCTATTGACCAGTCATGGTATTTTTTGCACATTGCACAACAGAAGAAAACGAAGAAGAGTAAATGACAAGTCTTCTCAAAAACAAAGTCCAAAACACATTAAAATGTGTAAAATGCTGTAATTATATTTAAATTTTAGGTTAAGGTAAATGCAAACAACCACAATTAGAAGTGTGTAAGCGCATGTTCTTCCCATCACCAACAAAACGCATTAAAGGGATAGTTCACTTTGAAATTAATTTTTGGTATGTTTTAGCTTACCTCAAGGGCATCCAAGATGTAGGTGTCTTTGTTTCCGCAGTAGTTTCAATTTTGATATTTTAACGTTAAACCGTTCTTGTCTGTCAGTCATATAATGCAGGTCTATGGTCACCACCTCAAAGAGCATGCACAGAGAAGTCCAAATTAAACATGATTTAATGACTCGTAAATGTTAGTACACATTGATGGCCTAAGACACGAAACGAGCGGTTTGTGTGAGAAAATGAACAGTATTTATATCGTTTTTACCTCTTGTAAACATAGCCACGTCCAAGTGATCTGATGGCGCCGGCGCTTCTGTCTTTTCCTGAAAGCCCCGGAAGTGATCTCTCGCGCGTGTACGTCACTCATTGTTTACACAGAACAGAGATTGTAGGTAAGACGGCTAATTAAAATGGTACTAATTTGCGCTTATCCGGGATGTTTAAACCGCCGTAAAAGAAAACAATTAAAAAAAATAAAACAATTGTATGAGTGACGTACACGCGCGAGAGATCACTTCCGGCGCTTTCCCAGCGCCATCAGATCACTTGGACGTGGCTATGTTTACAAGAGGTAAAAACTATATAAATACTGTTCGTTTTCTCACACTAACTGCTCGTTTCGTGTCTTAGGCCATCAATGTGTACTTACATTTACGAGTCATTAAATCATGTTTAATTTGGACTTCTCTGTGCATGCTCTTTGAGGTGGTGACCATAGACCTGCATTATATGACTGACAGACAAGAACGGTTTGACCTAAAAATATCAAAATTGAAACTACTGCGGAAACAAAGACACCTACATCTTGGATGCCCTTGAGGTAAGCTAAAACATGTCAAAAATTAATTCCAAAGTGAACTATCCCTTTAAGAGCGTTGCAAATGAGTGCACATTGTGACACACACAGTCAACTAATCCTAATCCAAGTTTTACCAACACACTGTCTAGTTAGCACAGAGGGACCCAGAAAACGACAATCCAAATAGCCTCCCAGTGGAGGTCACAAACATCACATGCTAATTTGGTACATCTCTTAGTCTACCTGACTAAGACGTTCGTCGTGAAATGCCCCGTGAATAAACTGAGCTAATCGTGTGGCTGTATGTAAATAGTTTCCTCCTCTTTTATCAACCCAATAAGGGCCATATGGTCTCAGGCTCAGATCAGTAATCAGTTTAGGCTTCAGTCTTCAACACACACTCCAATGACACGGGGTCATGCTCTGTCACGCAGCACAGGTGACAGGTGGGGGAGAAATGCTCCATTCCTTAGTCCTCAGCCAACCCTAAACTGAGCCATGTCTAAGCTCTCCTGATCCCTCAACATCACAGCCACTAACATCTCCACAGACATTCAGGCTGAATGAAATTCATTATGCCTGGAAATCAACATAGAACATGTGAAGGTGCAATTGCCTATATGTATAGCTAGGTTTATGTGTAAATGACCAACAGTCAAGCATGGCAGTGGGAATGTTAAAATCTAGGGCTGTCTTTCCCCTCCTGAGAATGGGGACTCACTGACTAACTAACGAATGTGGTGAAAATTTGTGATGGAGAATGAAATGAGTGAGTAATAGATGTGTTTTAGGGGATATGGAAATCAGTAACCTTTTATTTTACAGTGTCATTGTTACTTAATGTTACATTATAATAGTAATATTAAATTGTGCATAATTACCTCCAACTCACCCTAAACTAAACCCTAACCGTAGCACTAACCTCAAGCATGGTGGAAAGAATGTCAATCTATCTGGTGGAAGGAATGTCAAGGTATGGGGCTCTTTCCCCTTTTGAGGACTACATTAGCCTGGGAAAACCCAGACAACTTCCGGCAAATTTAGATTTGCTCTGAAAGTTAGTCTGGCAAAGAGCTCATTCAAGCCCATTTCCAATCCGCCGAAATCGCGGCACCAATCAGAAACGTTGGGGCGGGCTTTACATGATGACGACAGCGCTGGAATTTGGAAGCAGATTTTGTAGCCTACATTACAAAGATGGATGCCGCCGTCGAACATCACTCGTTCGAATCAGCTATCGCGTCTGTTTTAAGCGATTTGAACGTTTCCTTTTTGTTAAAAACCGAGCAAAGAACAACACTCGGAGATGTTTCTCCGCCGCTCTGCATACGTCATCTCCTTCATCGCTCTGATTGGTTTTAGGTCTATCCGTGACGTCCGTTGGTGACGCCCCTCTGGAAATGATTTGTCTATGACGCTTTGCCAGACCATAACTCAGTTAAAACTGAGAATGGTCTAGTTTTAACCAGGCTAGGACTACATATGAATTAACTAACAAAGTAACTGACTGACTACCCTCCAAACAACTAACTAACTAACTAGCCTATATGGTGGAAGGAATGTCAGGATCTGGAGCTGACTTTCCCCTATTGAGAACTCCATATCAACTAACTAACCATCCAACAAACAAGCCAACCAACCATCTAAAAAACAAACAAATAAACTAACTTACTTATCTGGTGGAAGGAATGTCAGGATCTAGAGCTGACTTTCCCCTATTGAGAACTCCATACTAACTAACTAACTAACCATCCAACAAACAAACAAGCCAACTAACTACAATAGTCAAGCATAGTAGAAGGAATGTCAATCAATCTGGTGGAAGGAATGTCAAGATCTCGGGCTACCTTTCCCTTCCTGAGCTATGAGGACTACATAACCTCAATAGTCAAGGAATGATGTGGTGAAGGAATGTAATCCTTGGGTGCTTCTCAATTCTTATTTGTGCATCCTCATTTCCTTTCCTCGCGTCTTAGCTCCACCCCCTGTAGGATGCGATGGAAGGCTGCAAGAAAAGAAAATGAGGACGGAGGAATCGAATGAAAGCTTTTTTATACATTGGAATACTTGATCACTCGAGCGTCACTGTAGCGTCATCAGCTGCTCTCAAAGGATCTGCCATTATGTTGTTAAAGTTTGGTTATTTAAGAAATTCCTAATAAATAATAATAAAGCAAGATACCCTTTTGAAATATGTGAGATGTGTGGTTTATATAAACTGCAAAGGCAAAGTATAAATTAAAATTATTTTGACCAATGTGAAGGGGGAGGAGAATTTATACGTGTGTCATATTTAGTCGATAAAACTCTTCCGCAAAGGATACACCCGTGTGTCCTCGCTTATGGCTCCTCAGGAAGCGTCCTCACTCCTCACTCCTCGACCCTTGTCTCCTCGCGGTGCAATTATAGAATTGAGATGGCTGAGCTCGATCGGTTTCCGGGTCATAGGATAGAGGACGGAGGAGCGAGGAGGGATATTGAGGAGCACCCCGTATCTATAGTTCCCCTTCAGTCGCTCACGTTCGACGTGATGTCGACGTGACGACGTTAGGGGATCACTTCAGGGAGCCCTATCAACTTCGAGTATCTAAGAACAAGCCAATGAACGTTGGCGTGCGTGAACGCGTCACGCGCCCCCGCCCCGCAGCGCGGGTATAAAACAGGAAGCGGGCGCGAGCACCCACCGTCTTTCATTTCGGAGCGCGAGTTTCCTGTGACTGATGTCTAAGATTCATCGCCTTTGAAGACTTCAAGGAAGATCTCTCTGTTCCAGTGTTGGTGTGACGGCGCGATCAGCGGTGGCCGCGAGCAGTGCAGCTCTCAACTGCTGTTCTCACAGCACTATTGTTTGTGTGTGTGTGTGTGTGTGTGTCCACACAGTGGCTACCCCTGGGCGCCTCAGCACTGTGAGAGCAATTTCCTTTTTTTTTTTTTTACTAAAAGAGCAACACAAGCGGACCCTGCGTCTTTTTCAAGATGTCATTCCGCTTGTGCGTTTCTGGATGCAGTCGTTCCCTGGCGCCAGCAGATGGCCACAATAGCTGCATCTCGTGTTTGGGCGTTCGGCACGCTGAAGCAGCTTTTGTGGATAGCTCATGTTCCCATTGCGGGAATATGACTATCACAGCACTTAGATCGAGACTCGCTTACCTCAAGGGAGGTGCAGTCCCCTCGCCTATGCCCCGATCTAGTGCTTATTCTGCCCCGCAGAATAGGCCTACTTCGGCGCATGACCAGGGTGATCTGAGGATTACCGTGAGGGCTTCCCCGCCGAGGCAATCTCCGCGGGCCCCTCACGCCTCTCATGTGCTGTTGCCATCGGCGCCCCTTGGCGAACGGCTCGGTCCTTCTCCGGAACGACCAGTCGTTTCCTTTGGGGCACCAGCTGACGATCAGATGTCGATCGCAGCATCGGAGGGGGAGCGGTCATCTGGAGATGACGACTCGGCTGCGTTGCCCCCTTCGGGGTGTGTAGCGTTGTCCGAGCCGGATCCAGAATGGGCCGCTATGCTCTCCCGGGCCGCCGAGAAGGTCGGGCTTGCGTGGAATCCTCCACCACGTCCCGAACCTTCTCGGCTGGACGATTGGTTTCTCGGGGCGGGCCGTGCTGGTTCTCAGTGCGCCGCCCCGGTACCTTTCTTTCCGGAGGTGCATGAGGAGCTTTCTAGGACGTGGAAGGCACCGTATAGTGCCCGAAGCCGTCCTAGTGGCTCCTCTCCCCTCGCCACCCTCGACGGCGGGGCAGCTAAGGGGTATGTGGGGATCCCCCCAGTGGAGCGGGCTGTCGCGATGCAGTTGTGTCCGGCATCCGCCTCCTCCTGGCGGGGGGACCCACGCCTCCCGTCCAAGGCCTGTAAGTTCTCGTCCGGTCTAACGGCAAGGGCTTACAAGGACTGTGGACAGGCTGCTTCCGCTCTTCATGCCATGGCGCTCTTGCAGGTCCACCAGGCCCAGGCGCTCATGGACATGAACGAGGGTGGTTCTGACCCAGAGCTCCTCCGGGAGCTCCGTGTGGCAACCGACGAAGGAAACCGCACGTTCAGTCGGTCAGGCGATGTCCACCTTGGTGGTCCAGGAGCGCCACCTTTGGCTCAACCTGGCGGACATGAGGGACACCGATAAGTACCGGTTCCTGGATGCCCCTCTCTCCCAGGTTGGGTTGTTCGGCGACGCGGTCGAGAGCTTTGCCCAGCAGTTCTCGGCCGCACAGAAGCAGACGGAGGCCATCCGACACATCCTGCCCCGGCGGACCGCTGCTGCTCCCACCCGCCCGCCGGCCGCAGCTCCTCCGTCTACTTGTCGCCGAGGTCGGCCTCCTGCGACATCCTCCGCTCCCGCTGAGCCCCAGCAGCAGCCATCATCCAGGCCTCGGCGTGGAGCAAGCCGCAGGAAGTCGACCCCGCCCGTCCAGGCCGCTGCCAAGCCAGGAGGCAAGCGCCGGTGCAAACGTCCCTGAGACGGGCGGCCCAGAGGTGGATCAAGTTGCTCTTCAGGAGATGGCGGACGTGCCACTCCTTCCCCCGGTGGAGGGCCGGGTGGAGAATCCTTTGTTTCCTTTTCTTTTTGTTCCGCCACTGACCCACGGGCCAGTGGTACCCACCTTTTCAAAGAAAGAGCAATTTCTGAAACCTCCAGGCCCCAAGAGGGCGCGCTTGGCAGTCGACGACGCTATGCCTTGTCACTCCCGAGCCCCTCTTCCATCGCCAGCCGGCAGCAGTGGCTGTGTCCTGGACGCACTGTCGCCTCCGCACACTCACTCTGCCCTCCGGCGGAAGCAGGTACGTCTCGCACCACACGTTCAGACCCCACTCCGGGCCGCTATGCCGCCCGAGTCGGGTCCCTGCATTCCGTCACGCTGCCCCACTCCAGGTACGTCTGTGGTGCCGTTGGTCCCGCTTGCTCGGTCTCTGGGAGCTTGGCTAACGCTTCCCAGTCCGTCTCGCTGGCTCATCCGTACTGTCAGACTCGGCTATGCGATTCAGTTCGCCCGGCGCCCCCCTGTTTTCAGGGGCATCCTGTTCACCCGTGTTCTGGCGGACAGTGCCCCTGTTCTCAGAGCGGAGATTGCAGTCCTACTGGCGAAGGACGCAATCGAGCCGGTCCCTCCAGCCGATATGAAGACCGGCTTCTACAGCCCGTACTTCATTGTACCCAAGAAAGGAGGTGGGTTACGGCCAATCTTGGACCTGCGCGTCCTGAATCGGTCCCTTCACAGGCTACCATTCAAGATGCTTACGCAGAAACGCATTTTCAAATGCATCCGTCCCCAAGATTGGTTTGCAGCGATCGACCTGAAGGACGCGTACTTTCATGTCTCGATTCTCCCTCGACACAGACCGTTTCTTCGCTTTGCGTTCGAGGGACGGGCATATCAGTACAAAGTCTTACCCTTCGGGCTGGCCCTGTCGCCCCACGTCTTCACGAAAGTTGCGGAGGCGGCCATTGCTCCCATGTGCGAGCGTGGTGTTCGCATTCTCAACTATCTCGACGACTGGCTTATTCTCGCCCAGTCGAGAGAGCAGTTGTGCGAACACAGGGATTTGGTGCTCAGTCACCTCAGCCACCTAGGGCTTCGGGTCAACTGGGAGAAGAGCAAACTCACCCCCGGGCAGAGGATCTCTTTTCTCGGTATGGAGTTGGACTCGATCAACATGACAGCGCATCTCACCGAGGCCCGCGTCCAGTCAGTGTTGAACTGCGTGAGTACGCTCAGACGCAGAACAGCGGCACCACTGAAACTGTTTCAGAGGCTCCTGGGGCATATGGCATCTGCAGCCGCGGTAACGCCGCTCGGATTGCTTCATATGAGACCGCTCCAACACTGGCTTCACGATCAAGTCCCGAGATGGGCGTGGCAGAGCGGCTCGTGCCGGGTTCCAGTAACCCCGCACTGTCGCCAAACTCTCAGCTTGTGGTCGGACCCTTCGTTCCTGCGGGCAGGTGTTCCCCTAGAACAAGTGTCCAGGCACTCTGTGGTCTCCACGGATGCCTCTATCACCAGCTGGGGGGCCACGTACAACGGGCATGCAGCTTCAGGTCTGTGGACGGGGCCTCAACTGCATTGGCACATCAACTGCCTCGAGTTGTTAGCAGTACATCTTGCGCTGGGCCGCTTCAAAACGTCGTTACTAGGCAAGCATGTACTGGTCCGTACGGACAACACTGCGACCGTTGCGTACATCAACCGTCAGGGTGGTCTACGCTCCCGCCGCATGTCACAACTCGCCCGCCATCTCCTCCTTTGGAGTCAGAAGCATCTGAGGTCGCTTCGTGCCGTTTACATTCCGGGCCTGCTCAACCGTGCAGCCGACGAGCTCTCACGGCAGCAGGTGCTACCGGGAGAATAGCGACTCCAACCCCAGGTGGTCCAGCTGATTTTCAGGCGCTTCAGGACCGCACAGATAGATCTGTTTGCCGCCCCGGACACGTCTCACTGCCAGTTGTTCTATTCCCTGACCGAGGGGACCCTCGGCACGGATGCTCTGGCACACAGCTGGCCCCGGGGTCTTCGCAAGTATGCGTTTCCCCCAGTGAGCCTTCTGGCACAGACCTTGTGCAAAGTCAGGGAGGACGAGGAGCAGGTCTTGTTAGTTGCGCCGTATTGGCCCAACCGGACCTGGTTTCCGGAACTAGTGCTCCTCGCGACAGCCCCTCCCTGGCACATCCCTCTGAGAGAGGACCTGCTCTCTCAGAGACGGGGCACCCTGTGGCACCCGCGTCCAGACCTCTGGAAGCTCCATGTCTGGTCCCTGGACGGGACGCGGAGGTTCTAGGTGACCTACCCCCAGCGGTAGTTGACACCATCACTTCCGCTAGAGCCCCCTCTACGAGGCGCCTCTATGCATTGAAGTGGAACCTATTCGTTGAATGGTGTTCTTCTCATGAGGAGAACCCCCGATCATGCTCGATCAGAGCCGTGCTTTCCTTCCTGCAAGATGGGTTGGAGCGAAGGCTGTCTCCCTCCACCCTTAAAGTGTATGTTGCCGCTATTGCCGCACATCACGATGCTGTTGATGGTAAGTCCTTGGGGAAGCACGACCTGATCGTTAGGTTCCTGAGGGGAGCGAGGAGACTGAATCATCCTCGCCCACTCTCTATACCCTCTTGGGATTTGTCTCTGGTCCTTTCGGCACTTCAGGGACCACCCTTTGAGCCTCTGCAATCAGCTGAGTTAAAAATCTTGTCCTGTTAGACAGTTCTCCTGGTTGCATTGGCCTCTATCAAGAGGGTAGGGGACCTACATGCATTTTCGGTCGACGAATCGTGCCTGGAATTCGGCCCGGATAACTCTCACGTGATCCTGAGACCTCGGCCCGGATACGTGCCCAAGGTTCCTACCACTCCCTTCCGGGACCAGGTGGTGAACCTGCAAGCGCTGCCTTTGGAGGAGGCAGACCCAGCCCTGGCTTTTCTCTGTCCCGTCCGCGCTCTGCGTTTGTACGTGGACAGAACGCAAAGCCTCAGGACCTCAGACCAGCTCTTCATCTGTTACGGAGGCTAGCAGAAGGGGAAGGCTGTCTCCAAGCAGAGGATGGCCCACTGGATAGTGGATGCCATCGCCTTGGCTTACGAAGCCCAAGGCGTGCCTTGCCCGCCCGGGTTGAGAGCCCACTCCACTAGGAGTGTCGCTTCTTCTTGGGCGCTAGCACACGGCGCCTCGCTGACAGATATCTGTAGAGCTGCGGATTGGGCGACACCTAACACGTTCGCTAGGTTCTATAGCCTACGTGTTGAGCCGGTTTCTTCCTGTGTGCTCGCTTCAACCAGCCGGTAACACCGAAGTTCCCGCTCTAGTGTCGGCTTGCTGCGCCACTCCCCTCTCCGGAGCGGATACGTGCGCTCTTTTGCTCCAGTCGAGTTCCCCACCCAGGTGAACCCTGTGAGTTCCTCCACACCCCTTCGGCAGTTGGACGTTGCGGAGCGTCCGACGCCAGGCCTAGTGCTCGTATGCTTGTGTAACTTGTACTAGGCTGGGTTCCGTATGTGTGATCCCTGCGGCGATCCCATATGAGTATTTTTCCACGATCAGCTCCCTGCGGTGAGCCCGTGTCTTTCCCTTGGCAGAGCTCGCTCTGCTGTCACTGTCTGGTGTAGCCTCGCCCTCCTTAGGTGGAGCCACCCCAGTGAAATTCCATATGTTGCACTGCCCCAACCGGCCAGTCCATATGTGTATTCTCCACATGGTACCTCCCTTCGGGCAGGATGTGGCTCCAGTGTTATTCAAGAGTTCACTGTGTGGGTATGTGGAACAGCAGGTTCTCCCTCTACGCAGGTCTTCCGCCCCAGCTTTGGGGGTCTGAGAGTCTTGCGTAGGGCACTGGATGTGGCAGCAACCGGTGGCGTTTTCCATGGGATCCCCTAACGTCGTCACGTCGACGTCACGTCGAACGTGAGCGACTGAAGGGGAACGTCTCGGTTACTGATGTAACCCTTGTTCCCCGAAGGAGGGAACGGGAGACGTGACGTCCCGCCGCCACAGTTGCTGACCATTGCTGTACGGCCGTCATTAAACTCAGCTCCTCAGTGAAAAACGGTGGGTGCTCGCGCCCGCTTCCTGTTTTATACCCGCACTGCGGGGCGGGGGTGCGTGACGCGTTCACGCACGCCAACGTTCATTGGCTTGTTCTTAGATACTCGAAGTTGATAGGGCTCCCTGAAGTGATCCCCTAACGTCGTCACGTCGACGTCACGTCTCCCGTTCCCTCCTTCGGGGAACGAGGGTTACATCAGTAACCGAGACGTTTTCTGTAGTCCTTTTTGACACAGTACCTGTTTGTGAAAAGTTCCTGACTAACTGTTCCACTGACTAATTGGAACAGTGACACAATTTCACTGGGGCAATCTTCATGCTCATTTACTCAAGCAAACACTAACTGGCTTATCATGAGCTTTACTCATAAGGTTTAACAGACAGTTCAAAGCCTCAGCAGGTGCATGCATCTGGAACCCTTTATTTTCGATCACTGAAAACATGAGAGAAATAACAGCATATTTCTTTACATAGTTAACTGAAGCCTATGCAATATTTACCTTAGCATATTCAGCAAATATACAATAGGCAGATGTGATGTATGGATGTTTCTAATACCTGATTAGGTAAAGGTAATTTGACTGACATGAAAGCTAGGAAAATTAAACTTCTCAAACTGGTTTCCTCTACTTAATCATAGATTTTATGGAAAATACCATAATGTTGTTGTTGTTGTCTTTTAGTGTTGATACACAGACACACAATAGCACAGGCTTACCGGATAAGGTCCAGTAGCGCATCAGCAGAGCTCATGATGGGCTTCCCGCTGTCCTCTGAGTCCTCCTTCTGGGCAGCTCCACCCGGGTGGATGATGATGACCATGACGATGCCCACCACCACAGCCACAAAGGTCGTCCACAGATAATAAGAAATTGTCATGATGCCGAGTCGACTGGAACATTTAGCATCCAGTGCTGCCAAGCCAGACATCAAACTGAGGAGAGAAAAACAATGTTGGTGATGGGAATACATCAAATTACTCTCTGTTGAATGCAGAGATGATTTTAAAAAAAACAACTATTTGCAAATTCTTTCAAATGCCATACATCTAAAATACCCACACCCAAAATATTGCAGTCGCTAATTGATTGAATTTTTTTAATTGATCATGCTGAAATACTGTATTTATGTACACAAACAAGACCATCAGATGTCAGTCTGACATTGAGTAAAATAATTAACATGAAGAAAAGAAAGAAATGCAACCAAAAAGGCATACAAAGCATTGTTTAAATATTGTACGTTAAATATTGAATATTTGTGTTAAAATTAAATATATTTATTTACATTATTTTTCTGTTATTCATTTATTTGTTTGTAACACCAACATCACTGTCCCTTAATGACAATCTTAGTTTTCAGAAAGTTCAGAAAACAGCCCAACTCACTCTGATGGGCTTAACCAGGGCTCAGTCTTTCAGGTTTTTGGGAACAGTCATTGTTCAAACATCAAGTGGAAAGATGACACAAAAAAAGACATAATGTAGTATCATGTACCTCCAGAGATAGCTGAAAGAAACAGGCAAAGCTTAAAATCGATGTTGCCATCACTGACTCTGTCATTCTTTTAGGGGTTTTTGTCATTCCCGTCTCTCCCTCCCATCCTATTCGATTCTGTACAGCTTTGATGAGCCTTTCACGGCGGCCTAGAAGGCATTGCAGGTTTTGCGCCACTTCCTACTAAAGTAGGCGAGCTCTTCTACTGCTTCTAGTTGCCCTAAGTCGTCATTGACTCAGCAGCACACCAAGCCAGCTCCTGCGCCCGCTCAGCCCCAGCCCAAGGTGGAACCCGAGGTGTAGCAGCGCTTCCGCACAGCTAAGCGCTTCCCATTTTGTAGCAGCCCAAGCAGTCACTGATGCTTTGGCCACAAGGGGAGAGGACTAAGTCCTGCCAAGGCCGGACCACCCTTTAAAGCAACCATGTGTTCACCTCCCAACACCCAGAACTGAATAGGGGGTCGGGAGTGGACCATGGCATATTCCTAAATCGTCTACACCAAACCACTGGAATCACTGACACTGCTCTTAACTGGTTTAAATCATACCTCACTAACAGAACAGAGTACATTTCACTTGGAAGTGCAAGGTCCCGGCAACTCACAGTCACCTGCGGGGTCCTCCAAGGGTCAGTTCTTGGCCCTATCCTCTTCATCACTTACATCATCCCTCTCGGCCATGTCATTAGCCGCTATGGAGTCTCATTTTACTGCTATGCGGATGATACACAACTGTACTTAAAATCGGAAACAAACACCACTGCAATTTCACCAACATCACTTCCGTCTGCAACACTCACCGCCTGTTTGGAGGAGATAAAGGTGTGGATGAAACACAACTTCCTCCAGTTAAACATCAGTGGCTCAGTGGCTCAGGGGCGGCAGCGGCTCAGTGGTTCATGTAGATTGTCTACAAACCGGAAGGTTGGTGGTTCAATCCCCGGTTCCACCTGACCAAGTGTCGAGGTGTCCATGAGCAAGACACCTAACCCCAGCTGCTCCCGACGAGCTGGATGGCGCCTTGTGTGGCTGACACCGCCGTCGGTGTATGAATGGGTGAATGTGAGGCAAATTGTAAAGCGCTTTGGTGGCCATTGGGTCTGTGAAAGCGCTATATAAATGCAGTCCATTTACCATTTACATCAAACCCAGTCTTCCTCCATAACTATCTCTGGTCATGAAATTCCTCTCTCCACAACTGTCACCAATCTTGGTGTAAGATTGGACCCACAACTCACATTCGAAACCCATATCAAAAACGTCTGCAAGATTTCCTTTTATCATCTCAGAAATATCGCAAAACTACGTCCTACACTCACCTTAGCAGATGCTGAAAAACTTGTCCACACCTTTGTCTCCTCCAGACTGGATTACTGTAATGCACTTCTCATCGGGATCCCTAACAAAAGCCTGCAGAGACTGCAGTATGTTCAAAATAGTGCTGCAAGGATCCTGATGAGAGTGCGAAAATACGACCACATCACACCCATTCTCCATTCACTTCACTGGCTTCCTGTTTCCGCCAGGATTGAATATAAGATCTCCCTTCTTACCCACCAGTGCATCTATGGAAACTACTCACACCTCTAACTACAACCCGATCCCTCCGTTCAACAAAGTCAAACCGTCTCCTTCTCCCCAAGACAAAGCTCAGCCTCAGCACCATGGGTGATCGGGGTTTCTGTTCTGCCGCTCCTCGGATCTGGAATGTCCTCCCTGACCATCTGAGGGCACCTCAAACTATCGAGACTTTTAAAAAAGGACTAAAAACATTTCTTTTTAGGAGAACTTTTGACTTTTAACTACTACGTCTATTTTGTACCATGCTTTTATGATCTTAACTGTAGCACCTTGAGATTTGCTCTAAATGTAAGGTGCATTACAAATAAAATCTATTATTATTATCATTATAGATGAACACATGGTCGCTTTAAAAGGTGGCTCGCTCCAATTCGCCCTTAGACCCCCTCTTTAGGGGTGTGACTCACACTTCAGTCTTGGATGCCGACGCTCACATCCTCTGAGCCGAAGTACAGGTTCTGCTAGAAAAGGGTGCAGTAGAGAAGGTCCCTGCACCCTACAGCGATTCAGGCTTTAACAGCCGCTACTTCCTCATCCCCAAGAAGGAAGGCGGCCTCAGGGCAGTCCCTCGGCTTGTGATGTCTGAACCGTGCTCTGATAGGACAGCCGTTCAGAATGTTAACTTTGAAACAAATCCTCTCGCAGATCTGCCCAGGGGATTGTTTTTTATCAGTGGATCTGAAAGACGCATACTTTCATATCCAGATAGCTCCCCATCACAGACTGTTCTTGAGATTCACATTCGAGGGGGTGGCTTACCAATATACAGTCCTACCATTCGGACTGTTCTGACTTTTATGAAATGTGTGGTTGCAGCTCTCTCCCCTCTGAGGCAAAAAGGGGTTTGTGTCCTGAATTACCTTGACGATTGGTTGCTTTTAGCCCAATCGAAGGAGGAACTGTCCGCGCACAGATCTCTGCTCCTCAGCCATCTAGAAAGCCTGGGGTTCAGGATCAACTTGAGCAAGAGCTCGCTGTCCCCCAGCCAAAACAGTGCGTTCCTGTGGGGCAGTATTCGATTAATTTCAAATGCATGCCTGGATTACGCCGTAAAATTCTGCGTGATTCAAATTGGCATTCAAGAAAGGGAGCAACCTCCCCTTAAAAACATTTCAGAAGCTACTGGGCCACGTGTGGCCACTACAATACTAATTGAAGGCCAGCGTCCCACCTCGAGAGTGGGGCAAGGGGCCATATTTGGGTGACCCACGGTTGCGCCAGAGCCCTGGTCCCCTGGAAATCACCCCATCTGTATCAGATGAGAGTGGTACTGGGCTTGGTTTTCTGAAGGAAGGTAGTCGTGACAGACGCGTCCAAGACAGGTTGGGGCGAACTGTGCAATGGCAGGCCGGCCTTTGGGTCTTGGACAGAGCCAATATCAAACTGGCACATCAACCTACCAACTGCCTAGAAATGATGGCAGTGTTCCTGGCCTTCAGGGAATTTCAGCCGGAGCTCAGAGGGCACCATATCCTGGTCTGGTCGGAAAACATGACAATGGTAGCCTAAAGAAATCACCAGGGGGTTCTCAAGTCCTGTCTGCTGAACAGACTGGAGACAGGCTGAACACCTCCTCCTGTGGGCACAGGGAAATCAGTAAGAGCAATACATGTGTCGGGCTCCATGAATACGGGAGCAGATATTCTGTCCCAGATACTTTGGAGCATTTTTTTCCAGGCTGAAGTGGATCTCTTTGCATCGAACACCCGCTGCCGATATTCTTTTCGAAGGAAAAGGATGCATTAGCCCGCAGGTGGCCCTTTCTGCGCCTTTATGCCTTCTTCCCTTCGTTAGTACTGTTCCCTCAGGTTATTAGCCGAATCAGGGAGGACAGATGCTCAGTCTTACTTGTGGCACCACTCTGGCAGAACCAGCCATAGTTCCTTTGAACTATGGGAATGGTTCAGCTGCTGTCTGTAGCACCATGGCCAATCCTGCTTAGAAGGGACCTCCTTTTCCAAGCAGAGGGGTCAATCTGGCATCCTTCCGAGTATTGGAGCTTACACTATATATATACTATAGTTATACTAGCAGTGGCTTGTGACTCGAATTAAAGTTTCAATGGCAAAAATATCAACGGCGAAATGAATCTGCTTCAATGAATGAATTTGGTTTGAATCTCTTTAAATTGTTTATGTTCATTATTATTGTAATGTTATGTGCTTTGATACATGAGGTAATTTAACGACTCTGCTGTGCACGTTCATGTGTTTTGAAGGAGTCGTGGCTTTGGAGAGGCTCTGAAGGGAGGGTGGGATCTAATGCTTTCAAAGCCAGCCTACCCTACCTTTAAAATGTATTGTTACCATTTATATATTGTTTATATCTTATATTGAAAATCAATATCAGTATTTGAACTTGAATCACTCTGTCTACAGTGTTGTGCTGTGTCTAATAATATATACCTATTTCCTTTTATAGTTTAGTATACAGACTGTTGGTTGTGCACAAGCAAAGACTCATATATGTCATTTGTGTATGTACATGCGCCTTAAGCTCCTTGTTGTCTGACCCTGCATGCTTTTCTGCTATAGGCGGGCAGCAGGACTTCCAGACCATCTGGAGCTTTCTGTGAAGCACCTCTGTTTGACAAGAGCATTACTCTAATCCTGCCTGGAGATGGGAAAGTCCAGATAAAGTCTATATGCCTTGGCCTGACCCCACTGAAGTCACATGGTTGCCATATTTCTTAGGTAGGACAAAGCAAAATACCTGTTGAAAATGTGCACAGACATATAGCGTAAACACTGGCACAAAACCAAGCGGGTGAATCCCATGAAAATGTTCCCAGATCCAGTGTTGTTTTAGTATCTTTTAGATACTATAATAGTTTTTATTAATATTTTGAATCAGGTTTTAGTTTTCAATTTTCCATTTTTATTTTGGTACTTTTACAGGTTTTTTTTTTTCTTTCATTTTAGTAGTGTTTTTAATTTTTTAATTATGTCTATATAAAGTTCTGTCATCAATCTTCTTGCAATCACATCATTCTCCATAGGGTGCTGATTGGTTCCTGCTGTATCAGTAGCCAATGAGCTCGCTGCTCAACCTTCAAATATTTGTTAAGCAGTCCCTTAGCAGTGTGAGCTTTTAGAAACCCTCCATCTTCCCCAGCTCCACCTGTATAGATCTGCTATGGGTAATTCATGTACGCTATATTGTACAGCAGCAGCATGTCTTGCTCACAGCATCGTGTCGTGTGTTTATTGGCATGAGCAAGTCTTGTACTTGCTCTGAAACAGCAGCAATAATAACAGCAATAACAGCAGCAGCAGCGTAGCAGATCTATTACGCCAAGACCAAACATATCAACATTGTGATATCCATTACCATGCCAAACACTCCAAGAGTGTTGTCATGACAGAAATATAGATTTTAATGATTTTTATGCCAGTTTCAGTTTTAGTTATTTTAATTAAACTAAATGAAAATGAGAAATGATGCTGGAAACTAGCTAAAATAAAAACATTTTTTAAAAATATTTATATTATAACATGTTTTAGTAAATAGATGTTTTAAAAAAATCTGTACAAAAATAAAACCGACAAGTAATCATGAGATTGATATGCAAATCACTAAATACTGAAGCAAATGTCTCATGAAATAATCATCATTGATCACAAATGATTCAAAATGAACTTAAAAAAAACTGAATTAAACATTTGTCAGCAAGTACATAAAAGCTGCACCTAACTGTCACCAACCGTAACGATGGATCTAATGATCAATAAACTGTTAATTCATTACAGTGCATGGCCAAGCAACAGTTTGTGGTAAAAATTAAAGATAAACAAAATATTCATAATTATTATTATTGTAGATATAATTTTTGAAGCCTAAATGACAATTAAAGCATAAAAAAGCGTTGATGCTCCTTGGGTTTGGGCCCATTTAACCTGAAACCCATTCAATCATCAAATATTGCTGGAACGTGGCTTTACATTGCACATCAAAAAACAACAAACACAAAGGGAGCATTTTGTCTCCTCGCCACCATATGCCACTGCTGAGAATCTATTTTAAAATTAAAAGAAAAAGAAAAAAAGCACACACAACATGCACATTTCAGCTTTTAGGAGCACAATCTCAAAGATCTCATCAATCTGCCACCATATGAGATTCAGCTGAGCTGAAAAAAGACATGCCTTAATCTTGCAAAAGGTCGATTGATTTTGTCCATATGCAATCATTGCGCAATGACATCAGCATCCAACATGAAAATTGAAAAGATGTCTTAAAGCAGACTTTGTTTTTGAGAGGATTATTTGTCCTGCATTAAGTCTATGTATTTAAATGTAAACTCCGATCGACAGGAAACTGAGATTTGGACTTGATTGGGACTCAGAAAGTGCCATGTTATCAAAGGCAATAGGCCAACATTTTTTAAAGCATCTATCCTCTAATTGCCTATAGTAGACCAATGAGCTACATCACATGTCATATCCTATAAACTTCATTCAGAACAACGTGCATGCCATATGGTGACCTTTTGAAACTGTCCTGCGACCCTACAGTTGCATGTCTGCATAGCCATTGATCAAAGATCAGCTTCGTACTGAAATGCACACAGGGATAATGAGAAAGTGCACGGTTGCCTTTGATTGTAGTGCGCTCATCAGATAATCTGGTTTCCGCTCTTGCCTGTAGGCAGATGGCGTTGAAACGAGGACAGTACACAGACCCTGCTTTGGGCCTAAGCCCTAGAATACCATTTGATAAATATGTCAGTTTCATTCATTTTAAACCAGCCGTGACATTGGCAGAACTGGATCTTGAATCTGCAATGTTGTATGTGAAGAGAACCAGTTTCTTACAAATATGTCACTCTGCTTTTCATTCTTAATTCGGTTTGCCGCTTACCACAGTTCAAGCTCTAGCATTTAGGTCAACGTTAACTTGTTTATAAATAGTCATTGGCCATTTTGCATTTGGAAGTGCCTGGGTCTTGGCTACTGTGCATGTGCAGTTGGTCCTTAGCTTCCTCAGATTAGAGGTAATTAACAACCCTGACCCTCACGTAATGACTCCCTGGAGTGTGTGTGTGTGTGTGTGTGTGTGTACACTGGTCATCTGGAACACTGACCCAGACAGAAGTGTGTGTGTGTGTGGAATGAGGATCAACTTCCTCTCAAGACTTTGCTTCACCAGAAGTTGCACGTTCAGCATGTAAACATTTGGTTTGGATAGTTTTATTCCATCTTTGAGGTTGCGAGTTTTAAATAGTTAAATCCTTACCTATACTGGCAGTTGACCCACCGTTCACTTATTTTATGTTTTAGGGGGTTAGTTCACCCCCCAAAAAAATAATTTTCAGTCATCATTTACTCTCTCATGTTATTAAAAATCTCTATGAATTTCATTCTTCTATGGAACACAACATATTTTTTGCAGAATGTCTGAGGTACTTTTTGACAATGAAAGTGATGTATACTGTCAAAATAAATAAAATTTAGTTGGGATATTGGTCCCAACCAATATCCATTTGCAACTGAATTGTCCCTAGGATTGTAACCATTGTTGTAATTTTGGCTGCATCTGAACTGGGTCACACATTACCTGAGAAGTTAAAGCAAATATGCTAGAAAACGGCTCTCTTTCAAGCATGTGCATTTAATGCATGGAGTAAGAACATTAGGTAAGTGTTTAAAACAAATGTGCACAGTCCAGTTGCATTATAAAGTTGACCTTCTTGACACTTTCAACACTGAAATAAGAGCATTTTAATATTAAAACTCAGCCTCTTCATACATTATGTATATGTACTCCGATGCTGATGTATAAAGATGTGGACGACTGCACCATGGACAGGGTAAAGTTGGGGATAGTGAAAATTCTGTCATCATTTACTTATCCTCATGTCATTGCAAACACGTACGATTTTCGTTCATCTTCGGAAAACACAAATGAAGATCTTTTTGATTAAATCCGAGAGATTTCTGTCCCTCCATTGACAGCTACGCAACTGACTCTTTGATGCTTCAAAAAGTTCATTAAGAGATCGTAAAACTAATCCATTTAGTCCCAGGGATAGAAAGCTCTCAGATTTCATCAAAAATATCTTCATTTGTGTTCCGAAGATTAATGAAAGTCTTACGGGTTTGGAACAACGTGAGGGTGAGTAATTAATGACAGAATTAAATTTTTTGGGTGAACTATCCTAAGTTTCTGTTAATTGTAGCCTCTGCTAAATTGGTTCTCAACCTCTCCTGCAGGGATCATAGACAGTATAAGAAGTGGACAGAGCCATCTCATTGGAACTCAGTTGAGACAGTTGAAGCCCATTTTTAGCGATTTTTGAGCACTTCCGTTCCTGACACGCAGACTCAAACCGACTCAAACTAAGCTTGATGACGTGAGCAACCTGTCTGACAGACGTAAATCTTCTAGTAGCTGTGCGTGAAAATTGCCAACGTAAATCTTGCAGAGACGGGGAACTTGAGCAAAGAGTTCTTTGGCGTGAGTGAGCAGGAGTAAGTATTCCGTTGCTTTTATGAACTCATTATCTATGGGCTTCTCCCTTGACGGGACGTCCCCCCGATTGCCTGCGAGCTTCTCCTCCTGTCTGTACGGTCATTTCTGTACAGCGCGACAGAGAGTCGAGTGGTTATGACGCAATCGTTAGCCTATTTTTACAAAAAAAAAATCTACGGGGCCATAATGTAACATAGAAGGTAATGGAGCCCTTTATACATTGTCGTGTTTCTTTAGAAATAAATAATGGACAAATGGAGTCTTTAATCGCCTCAGATGTAAAGTTATTCGCTGTTAAAGTGACGCCAAAATGAATGGGAGTCAATGGAAATGCTAATGCAAGTGAAGTTCTGCTACAAGATGGCGGTACCCGGCCGGCTTCAACTTCCGGTCGATGGATTACCCCCTTGGCAGGGACCCCTGACAGGCCATATTTTTGTTTTAACCCTGAAATGGCACACCTGATTCAATTAATTAAAGGCTCAAAGGCTTAATGTGTAGCTGACTAATTGAATCAGGTGTGCCATTCAGGGTGAAAACAAAAACATGTCATGTTGGGGGTCCCTGCAGGAGAAGGTTGAGGACCACGTGTAATATTGTCCATTAAACATACTGACATAAACAACTCTCTTTATGGGCTATGCGTGTTTTGGCTAAATAAAGCCTTTAGATGACATGAAATTGTGGGCAAAACATACCATCACAAGATACTTAAGAAACAATGACATCAAACGTGGCATTATGTGTCTAGAGGTGCCACACTCTTAAAAATAAAGGTTCTTTATTGGCATCGATAGTTCCATTAACCTCAAACATCCATTGCATTGTTCTTTGGATTAGAAAAAAAGTTCTTCACACAAAGAAAAAATAGTTATTTCAAGAACTGTTCACTGAAGGGTTCTTTGGGGAACCAAAAATGGTTCTTCTGTGGCATTGCATCGGAAACCCCCTTTTGGAACCTTTATTTCTAGGAGTGCATATTTGAAAGGGCATATGTGCATAATCATTTACATTTTGCTCTGTATCCACCAATCCTGTTTGGATTCAGGGGAATTGGAATATACCGTAGTGCACAAGTCACTTTATGGTGCTCTTTCATTGTATGGAACAAATCAGACGTCCTGCAAAAATAGCTTTTTTTGTGTTCCACATAAGAAAATAATATGGTCAACATTTGAAAAAATTCCTGCAGTTTAAACAGTAGAGCATAACACTTGCAACGCCAAGGTCATAGGTTCAATTCTCAGGGAATAAATGGAGTTAAAAAATTGATATCTTGAATGCAATGAACTGTAAGTTATTTTGGATAACCGTCTGCCATATGTAAATACAATGGGAAGATTGATCCTGATTTGAGACTTTTTATACTAATGTATATTTATCCTCATATAGGTGTAAGTGTAAATCGCTAGGGGGTTTTATTATTTTTTTAGCATTCAAATTAATATGCAACAGAAGCTCTAAACAATGAACATTCATTATAATGGATCTGCTAGTCTATTGAAATTATTATTTGTTAATGTGATAAGTGCCTGTTTAAGCATATTAAATGTTAAAATTATGGCTTTCAACTATACAATTGTCCATTTCATCTTTAGAAATGTTCTTTGTATTTAATAGAAGTATCGGTATTGGTATTATTATTATTGGCAACACTGGTAACACTATTGGCTTTTGACACTTGGTAAATATGGTTGTTGACATGTGACATGGTTATGCGATTGGGTTTGGCATATTTGTTATCTTTGACAAAAGTTTACCATTATAAACTAATTCTAAACACAAACTTCATGCTATCTCATTTCAGAAACAGGAGACGCTTATCTCACTTGATTGTACCAGATTCGAAGTGACTGACAGCTAAGTTATTCATGTGAAAAATCTTGGAAAAAGGAACTCTTACCTAGAGACCACTAGTGGCAGGATGAGCATCTTCAACATCCGCATCAGCAACTCCCCAGGGAACTGGAAGTACTTCACCTCCTTTAGAAAAACACAGAACATCTGCTTTGATTCACTGTTCAGAGTTGAGTCCCACAGAGTGGAGCGAGAAATATTCTCCAATCCTTGACTTTAAACGGTCTTGTGCAGATTGAAATGAATCTTTAATATACTCTGGTTTGAAATCAAACAATTCTGCAATTTTATTTATTTATTTATTTATTTATTTTTAGATCTGAGGGGGAGGGGGGTGAATTTACAAAGAAAAACTGATTGAGTCATTTATTTGCGAATATGCCCAAAAATAAGTGCTGAATGCAATTTACCCTACTTTACTGGGACCGTACAGCCTTTCTGCTCTTATTACTTGCTGTACTCCACACATCTTGACATGTCCAATCATAACAATCATTTCACTCCATCAAGACATTTGCAAATAAATCACTGTCATGTTATCTTGCGTTCAGATGCTGGTGTTTGGAAACGCAATCATGTGAGAAACTTCTGAAAGCTCATTCCAACCATTGGGCTCAAGCATTTCAGAAAGATCAAACCAACATTTCAGATGCTGCAATGATATCCTATCACATACTCTGTTGATACGGAGCCCCTAAAGGGACATGGTGATGGAAAAAAACATGAGATGGGAGGAAAAATTATATTTAAATGCTTTTGCGTTCTCTCACAAAAGTTTTGCATTTCCCAGAGATGCTGCGTTTGCCTGTTTAGATGTTATAGTCTTTCGTTTCATCGTTTAGTTCATGAAAATACATTGCTCTTATAATATTAATGTGTTTATTGTCCAATAATAGTCATGTCTTTGAGACAGCACTGCCCAAGGAAGCAAAGTTGCTTAAGAAGAGCCCTTAACTATAGTGCACTGTCCGAATTCTGTGTACACCCTTTATGGACCGGGACCCTAATTGGATTGAATACAATTCCTCAAAAATCACACTATGAAAAACAACAAAGATTTAGATACAAAGTGTAAACTTTTAATATCAACATTTGTCAAACATTACAAAAACATTATATCTGAAAATATGATTTATAAAAATGTTTTTAAACCAATTTTTGCATATACATTTTTTTACTTTTTTTTTTACTTTTTATGCTTTGAACATCGTAACTGAACAATAAAATTTTGCTGTATAATGAATTTTTTTAATTTTCCTAAGTTAACTTTCCCTAGTTTCCTAAGACCTAGCTCCCTAGTTTCATTATTCTCTCACAGGGAAGTGAGAAACCACACATAACAAAATCATACATCAAATAAATGTTTTTTATTTATTTTTTGGCTCTGTGAAGCTGCCTTTGAAAATCCTACATAAAAGTTTAGGTTAAAAGCTAGGTATTTTAGATATCTTGAATATTGAAATGAGAGCTTATTTTACTATCTGTGTCTGACAAAGATTTTCATCTGTAATTTGCAAATAACTCTAATCCTAACCAAACACACTTGAAAAAGCTCAAATCACAGTGTTTAGAGCACCTTCTAGATGCACTTGCACGTTAGAACTGGAGTTGAAGTGCCCTGACATACAGAAAATAAATGTTTTTATTTTGTGTCTGTACAGTTGCTTTTGAATGGCTGCCTGTGAGGGTCAAATTGACCCGCGAACATCACGAACGTAATAGTAATTTTGTTTGTATATGTCAAAACACATCAGCATGTTGAAACTTTGCATGCATGTTCATCATGAGAAAATGAGAAAAAGTCACAAAATATCAAGAAAAAAAACAAAGGCTAACCAGTATTTCCAACAACTAGAAAATCGAAACGGGTCAAATTGACCCGCAACATAACACAAGGGTTAAGCAAGAGCAAGACTTATTGAAGACCACATTGTGTTGAAGGAAGCTGAGAGACATGATGCTGGCGTTAAAGCGCTTAAAGGCCTGCATTAAGGAGGGGGCAGGGACATGTGAAGCTTAGATCAGGGCTGTTGTCCAGCAGCATCAGGATCAATGCTGACAAGGCATGGAGCCGCTACATCTGCCAATGGCATTCCTGACTTGGGCCATGAAAAGTCTGAAAAAGCTGCCATGTGGCGTAATCTAAACAGGGCTAATTGCTAAACATTGGTGTAATGGCTGATCGAAAATACTGCGACTATTAAACAATCAGTTGCCAAAATCATTTTTTTTACTGTGGATAATGGGTTGGTTAAGTTAAGTGGTTGTTAAAGCAGTCGCTCATCTCGACCTAAAGCTAGCTTTTTCAATGTCTGTACTTCCTTTGGTTGATACTGGAAAGCAATAGCTTGAATGTACCGTAAGTGACTCAATTTAACATACTGCAAATGTGCCCTCAACAATCTGTTTATATTCCTTCATTAAAAGTAACGCTGAAACTCCAGCTTCACCTTTTTCAAGAACACTGTATCTTCTATAGATCATGAGGTAACCCTAGTTCATTAACTTCTTTATGGGACTAGCGAGAAATGTTCAACTCAAGATGAATGAGAAGATGTGATGAGATTTTCAACTTCAGGTCCTCAATGCAATAGTGCTTCAACAGTTCAGTTGATTGACTGGTGATCCCTCAGGACAACTAGATGTCTGGTTTACTTGTGTCATAATGACAGAGCTTTGAGGGAACACATCTCACTTAACCAATGAATCGGCTAATGAAATGAAAAGACAATACTAGACAGAATATAGTAAAATTTTATAGAAAATGTATCATTTTATTTAGGTCAAGTTTAAGATCTCTTAAGGGTCTCAAAATTGATCAAAGATTAAGATGTCACTCCTCACAGCTATATGCAAGGATTGAGACAGTGATCAATGCCAAATAGTGAGTGTCCGTGATAAAGTAAAGGAAAATCTTTTTCAGTTTAAAACACATTTGCCAAGTTTTTAGTAATGCGCTTTTTGTATTTATGTTGGTTTTATTTGGTTGTGAAAAACTTATAGCATTTTCAACAAAAGTATCCATTTAAAGTTAACGTAGTATGGTGTAACCATCAAGTAAAAAAAAAGTAAAAAAAAAAGCATGTAGCCTAGACCTTGAGACAACTGATTTAAAAAAAAAGTTTTTAAATATGTACTGGATATATTTTCAAGGTATTATTATTTCACAAATACCAGGTTGTTGGGATGTTGCACCACATGACATTTTACAACTGGAACCGGAAAAATTATATGATTTTTTAAGAGAGGTATTGACCTTGACACACAGTAATGATATTATTTTCTATTTTTTCCTGCATGTTGGTTGCACCACATGACTGATTTGGTGGACAAAAGTAAAAGAAATCAATATTTATAAGCAGTGAAGCAATTTTGGGGAATATATCTACACATATATATTAAAATTATAATTCAGAGCTTAAAAACATGCTAGTAATTTTATGATTTGCATCTTAATTTAATAAATACAGACCTTCCGGATCTTCAACTGCTGTCATTCTTCAGCTATACTATTCATCTTTGCCATTATCTAATGAAGATAAAGTGTACTCTCTCTCTCTCTCTCTCTCTCTCTCTCTCTCTCTCTCTCTCTCTCTCTCTCTCTCTCTCTCTCTCTCTCTCTCTCTCTCTCTCTCTCTCTCTCTCTCTCTCTCTCTCTCTCTCTCTCTTTTTCTTCAGATAAGCCATTGAGGGACATTTTTTGGTTCTCCAAAGTAAAATTCAGCAATCAGTTCTTAAAATAATCCACTATAAAGAACCTTTTGCGCAATGAAAAGGTTAAAGGTTCTTTAGGCAATCATTGATGCCAATAAAGAATCTAAGAACACACTCTCTGAAAAATAAAAGATTTTTTTCAGAGTGTGTGTCAGATGGCAGGAAAGTTGGGTCATTTCATGGAAGACAGGGAAACTGTTATTGGTAAGTGTTACACCAGGTAGGGGAAACCAAAACTAACCTGCTCGGAGAGGTGTTTGGAGCGCAGGAAGAATCCCAGCAGGCATCCGATAACCACGGCCAAGACTGACAAGATGAGGAGGCCGTTCTGTTGGCACACATTTTTAACGCGGCTCCACACCGCACCCAACGCCATGGTGACCTGTCCACTCCCCACTCAATCAGCCATACAAACACCCTTTTACACCCGAATGCACAAACCTTCCGAGGGGGCGAAAAGAAACATGCAGAGAAAGAAGCAGCAGGGAGGTAGAGCAGCTTGTAGAAAGGGTGATAATGAAGGTCCCTCCAAGAAAAAGCACTTGTCAATCCACCGTTGGTCACTACTAAAGCCCATCACCCTTTCCAGTCACTAACACACTCTCCTTCTGTCTCTCTCTCTCTCTCTCTTCGTTCTGCCCCACCACACCCCCTTACCCTGTACTTCAGCATGGCCAATAGGGGGCTCTGGGACAGCTGGCGGTATTGTCCCAGAGGTTAATACCAGCGATCCTATTAGAGCCGCACTGCATTAAGCCGATCTGAAGATGGATTAAAGATCTCTGAACAATTGGAAAGGGGATTTCTTCATGTATGTGTGAAAGAAGAAAAAATAACACAGGACAAAAACATAAAGATGAAGCAACTGACATGACTCAATGTAGATGTCAAACAGTGGGGGGTTTAGACAGATTTGGCCAACGTGGACACGGGTTGCTGTGTCTCTGCCAGTGTTGGCAGGTGTGTGTTTGTCGTGCCTTTTCACCCTCCAGTGGATGATGGAATATCTAACGCCTTTATCTCAGTCTGCATTATCTCAGATATGGGTGATTTTTAATGCCAATCTCACCACCTGATCTTGATTCAGGGGAAATGTACGGAAGGGTTATTAATAAATGCCTCAAATTACTAGTAGTAAGGTAGGCTTCTATATAAATTCTAAGATTCCCACGTCTGTAAAAAAAGGGTTCAAAGTACTGTATTAATATGATATATGGATTTTAATAATATGGATTGTTCTGTATTAAATTGTATTGCTGTTTTATATATATTTTAATATTCTGAGGTTTTTATGGTTAAAGGAAACGGAAAATATTTTCAGTTAAAGGCAGAAAATATTCTGGCAGTACATTTTCCTTTTTTTCTTTCTTCTTTACAGTGGGAATATTTGTTTTACTACTTTTAATGGTAATAAAAAATAAAAACTGAAATATTAAATTATTTAATAAAATATAATTTTTTATTTCTGTTTAATTGTCATGAAAATAAATAATTTTAACAACCCCAAAGTTTAATAACCTATTTTAAAAATCAACCCAAAATTTAATTATAAGAGCTTAAACATAAGAACTTAAATCAACCCCAAATATTACATTTTGGGTTTCTTCAATTCCAACCCAATATTAAGTAACTATTCTTTACTTTTTGCAGATTTAAATAAATAATTGTACCAGAGAATTTTGAATATTGTATATTTAAAAAAAAAAAAAGAATTAAATGGTAATATAATGGAAATCACCTTTGGGAATAATGGGAATTACAAAAAAATAAAATAAAAAAATAAAATAAAATTTAATAATAAAATTAAATATTAGTTTTTATTTCTGTTCAATTATCATGAAAAATAAATATTTTTTAACAACCCCAAAAGTTTAATAGCCTTTTAATATACACTCACCGGCCACTTTATTAGGTACACCTGTCCAACTGCTCGTTAACACTTAATTTCTAAGCAGCCAATCACATGGCGGCAACTCAGTGCATTTAGGCATGTAGACATGGTCAAGACAATCTCCTGCAGTTCAAACCGAGCATCAGTATGGGGAAGAAAGGTGATTTGAGTGACTTTGAACGTGGCATGATTGTTGGTGCCAGAAGGGCTGGTCTGAGTATTTCAGAAACTGCTAATCTACTGGGATTTTCACGCACAACCATCTCTAGGGTTTACAGAGAATGGTCCGAAAAAGAAAAAACATCCAGTGAGCGGCAGTTCTGTGGGCGGAAATGCCTTGTTGATGCCAGAGGTCAGAGGAGAATGGCCAGACTGGTTCGAGCTGATAGAAGGGCAACAGTGACTGAAATAACCACTCGTTACAACCGAGGTATGCAGCAAAGCATTTGTGAAGCCACAACACGCACAACCTTGAGGCGGATGGGCTACAACAGCAGAAGACTCCACCGGGTACCACTCATCTCCACTACAAATAGGAAAAAGAGGCTACAATTTGCAAGAGCTCACCAAAATTGAACAGTTGAAGACTGGAAAAATGTTGCCTGGTCTGATGAGTCTCGATTTCTGTTGAGACATTCAGATGTTAGAGTCAGAATTTGGCGTAAACAGAATGAGAACATGGAACCATCATGCCTTGTTACCACTGTGCAGGCTGGTGGTGGTGGTGTAATGGTGTGGGGGATGTTTTCCTGGCACACTTTAGGCCCCTTAGTGCCAATTGGGCATCGTTTAAATGCCACGGCCTACCTGAGCATTGTTTCTGACCATGTCCATCCCTTTATGGCCACCATGTACCCATCCTCTGATGGCTACTTCCACCATGTCACAAAGCTCTAATCATTTCAAATTGGTTTCTTGAACATGACAATGAGTTCACTGTACTAAAATGGCCTCCACAGTCACCAGATCTCAACCCAATAGAGCATCTTTGGGATGTGGTGGAACGGGAGATTCGCATCATGGATGTGCAGCCGACAAATCTGCGGCAACTGTGTGATGCCATCATGTCAATATGGACCAAACTCCCTGAGGAATGCTTCCAGCACCTTGTTGAATCTATGCCACGAAGAATTGAGGCAGTTCTGAAGGCAAAAGGGGGTCCAACCCGTTACTAGCATGGGGTACCTAATAAAGTGGCCGGTGAGTGTATATATATATATATATATATATATATATATTTTTTTTTAAATATATATTTCTTAAATAGCTACCCTACACATTTTTCCCATGAAATGCAATCATATCTCCCCATACTTGATATTTTCAGAGGTTGCTCAAAGTTTCTGCTTGAACAACACAGTGTACAATAAGATAGGTATTATATGTTCACAGAAAGGCAAGATTATGTCCATAGAAAATATACAGTCTGATGTTCAGCCTATCAGTCAAAGGTTTCTATTTGTAATTGCTAATTTAGTCAGGAACTACGGTGGTAGGCTATTTAAAGATGAAGAATGCAAGGAAACATTCTTTTAATTCAATAATCCACAGAATACAGGGCAGACACACAGGTCAACACATCCACTTCACAAAGACGAGACCGGACAAAGAACTGAACAAAACAGGGAGTATGTAGAGTAGACTATATACAAAGACTAAATTAAGTAATTAATGAACGACAGGTGAGCGGAATCATTAATCAAACACTAGAAAACTGGGTCAAATTACAGGGCCCACAGGCAAACAAAAACTAAAACACAAAGAAACTAAGCCTAAACCGAACATATATGTGACACAGAGACCCATCTGCTCTCACAGGAGATATTTAATGCTGTGCTTACTCTTCCATGTACTGTCTTTATTTGCTAAATCGGAAGGTCTGACCCTCCCCCATCTCATTTACCTTCAAGTGAAATCATATTCCCTGCATAAGTCCCTCTATTACTTTACAATGACAGAGGCTGCGTTCGAAACCGCATACTCACTGAGTAGGTACTTAATTTCAATAAGTTCTTACTTAACGAGTTCTAAAAGAGTAGGTACTATATACCTGAAATATAATAGAAATATGTATATATACTATATACACCCTGAAAGCGTGACTTATGAATGCAATCCGGACATCATCCGCCATGTTGACGTTATCACAAGCGCAACAACTTAAAGGCCCACTGAAGTGCCTTGAAACGTGCAGCTTTGTATGATGTGTTGACGCAATTTCCACTGAAACAGGAAGCTAAGGCGGGACATATTGAATGGCTCCTCCCCCTTTTCAAATAGCCAATAGCGTTTAGTTTACCTCACTGACTGCGAGTCGTACTTGACAACGCCATGGAAAAGAATTTGAGCGCTGATGATACGTTGGATTCAGAGGTGGGCCATCAGGGCCTTCTCTGCTGGCCCTGTCAAAATGTAAAATATGTATATATTATATAATATATCAAATATATTTCCAGAAAGAATATGGTTATTTTTTGTGAGGCTGAGCTGGATTTTCCATATGGTCATCTAAACGGATCACAGCTCCATGGACCAGCACTATAGCTAGCCTTCCGTTGAAGCTGCCATTTCCCATTTGATCATAACTTTGACTGACGTTCATCATTAGCCAATCAAATTTTGATGCGCCGTGACAGAACGCGCCAGGGGCCCAGCGATGTGTCGGCGCTAGCCCCCGCGGATGTCATCAACCGTTTGAAATTTTGGCGGATTGGGAGCAATGTCAGTGAACTGAGCTATGGCCGATGCCTTCACACCTCTTACCGATCCTGTTTCCGATCTCCTTCGTGTGCCTTTTTCAAGGCGTTCGTTTGGAGAGAAGAAAGAGATCATTTTAAAAGGAAGATCTAGACCTAAGCTGGATGGGCTGACCAAGGCCAAAAAGGTTTTGTGCGGCACTTCACTGAGGATTACTACGACCGCTATGACTGGCTAACAGCTAGCACAAGCTATTTTGCTGGCCGTGTTTGCTTTTTAATACCAGTGAGGGAACATGGAACAGCACGGGCTTTAACAGCCTTAGCTTCACCAAGGCAGCTATCAAACACCAGGCATCCGAGCGTCACCTCACAGCGGTGGTACATTTGAAGACCTTTGGTGAGTCCAGGGTGGATTTGCAGCTGGATGACCAGCGGAGACGAGAGACAAGCCTGCACAGGGCCGGCTCTAGCCCTTTGGTTGCCCTAGGCGAGATTGAGTTTTGCCAAAGTCCTTTTAGGCAAGTCATGCCACTCGGCCGCCATCTTGGCAACGCCTCCGGGCAGCTATTTCGGACTAACAAGACCAGGCTCCTATCTAAATGAATGGGCAGAGAGTCAGAACTGCAGTTTCACTGGTCACCGGGACATAAAAACTGCATGTATAGAAACAGCAGTAAAATATGATAAAAATCGCTGAAAAAGTTTGATGACTTTGCCCCAAAATAAGGTTTAAAACGCCTTTTCCCCCACAGGTTATCCTTTTACTGCGCATGCGCAAGGGTTCTCTCCCTCTGTCGTGTGCGCGCTACACAGTTTGAAGCACAGTATGTGCGAGCTCTTGCTCGCTCGCTCTAGATTCCGGGAGATTTGAACTAATTTGCGGGCATGCAGGGAGCCGCTATCAATCTGCGGGAGACTCCTGATGTCTGATATTTACACAACTCACACATACACTGCATATCAAATCTGCCGCCTTTTCAAACAGTAACATATTTTGCGCTGTCGCAAACCTCAACTGTGCGCATGCGTCAGTGGAACCAGACGATAGGCTTACATGTTTCCCGGCTTGACTGTTAAAAGCAGACGATTGGCTTTCCAGCGGGAGGGGCGGGACATGTGCATACAACCGCCATCTTTGGCGTTACAGGTTTTCCCTATATAGTTGTATTAAGGATTGATGAAGTGGCATGTCTCTATATAAATAGTCTCTGGTTTTGCACACTAAATATGGGTTGGAGCTTTTAATTTTGAACTCTCAAAGTGCAACAGATTGATGAATTTAACTCCTGTACTTTGGACTACTCTGCCTCTTGAACTTAGGGAAGCCCAGTCTTATGCCATTTTTAAAGGTCAACTTAAGACATACTTTTTAAAACTTTTTTTTAAACTGTTATATTTTTTTAACAATTGCCTATTGTTTAGGCCTACAGCGCTTTGAGAAGCTGCTTTTAAAGGCGCTTTATAAAATAAAGGTTATTATTATTATTTTGTTACAGTGTCTGTCTACATTACACTACTGCATAATAATATAATATTAATCCCATGACAGTAATAGCCATATATTGTAAAACAAATGCAATAATAAGGAAACTTTATAGCCTAATAAGTTTTGTACACATTTCTATACTTGAAAGCAAGTTATAACCCAGCGCCACCAATTAAACAAAACAAAACGAATGGGCCGCCGATGTACGAGTTTTATGGGCCGTTCAGACAAAAAATAAATAAATAAATATATAAAAGTATTCGAGATGTATCGGCCCAAAAAGCACGTCGGCCCACCGGGAATCTCCCGGTAGTCCCGATGGCCAGTACATGCCTTTGCACAATACTAAGTAAATTTATTTCGTTTGACACCTTAATGGCTGAGATGAGAAGACTTACCTCTATACTGGGCTTTCTTTTTATCTGGTTCCTTTCTCCTTTTCTTCCCTGTGCACCAGAGGGTTTAGACCGCTTCATTTTCGATCAACGCGCCAGCACTTGCCTTGCCTAACCTAACGTAACGTAACGCAACGCAACGCAACGCAACTCCCCCTCCCCCATTAGGAAATGATCGACAATAATCATCAATTCAATCTAATAATCAAGTTGACAAGTAATTAAACGTGTGGCTGAGGGACGCCTTATGATGATCATGTTTAATAAACATGTTTTATTTCGCTTGTCATTCTAATTCTATGATTAATGGGAAGTAGGCAAAGAGCGACACTAGAGGGCGCCTGCGCCCCCAACACATTTGCCGCCCTAGGCGATCGCCTAGTTCGCCTATAGCAATCGCCCGCCCTGAGCCTGCACAATGAGGCCCTGTCCACACGGACACGGGTATTTTTATAACCGTGACTTTTTTTACGCGGTTCGGCCGTTCGTCCACACGAAAACGCACTGAAACCGAACATTTTTGAAAACCCCTGCCAGGGTGAGGATTTTCAGAAACGCCTGTTACAGTGTTGTCGTGTAGACAGTGAAACCGGGGTTTTTGCCTTGCGACGCCAGAGTTTGCGCCGTTATCCGCTGTGTTTGACGTCAGATTTGCGCTTCTGATTGGCCAACGTGGCTTTACGGTTAAGGTTTATATCGCCGCCTGCTGGCATGGCATGCTCTTGACCGCGCTTGATAGCGTGTTTTTACGTTTTCATGTAGACGGAGACCGAGCATGTGTGGACGGGATTTTTTTTTAAACGCTGTAGGAAAAACTTTGGTTATAAAAATACCCGTGTCCGTGTGGACAAGGCCTGAGAGAGTGAAGAAAAACCGTGAGGATTTTGACCGTGAAACGGTACATTGTGCATCAGGACACTTTGACAGTCAAAAAGCTTTGACTTCTGTTTTTTTTTTTTTTTTTTTTTTTTTATTGACATTTTTGACTTCGCTGATGTGCTCTTCGGAATACTGCAAAATAAGAGCTTAGATGTGCAATTCAGTCTGGCCAGAATTGCAGATTTTTGCCAGATTCTTGAAGATGAGTGCGCACTACAGACAGCTACACACAGCGCTGATCGACAGCATCATCGCACAAATCCGCAATCGATTTGAGGATCACAAGCGACTGTTTGTTGCATTACTGATGCACAGCTGTTTTAAAAAGTTCAAGCAGACATTTCCCTGAAGCAGAGCTCAGGAGCCTGGATGAGAGCTACGGCGCACAGTTTGACCTGGGCAGACTCAGAGCTGAGCTCAAAGTGATGTACAGCATGACAGTAGTGTTACAGTTCACATTGTGTCAAAATGATTGATGGCCCTATAATTAATGATGATTGATGGGTTTGCATGACAAACTGACAAAGTGGCCTACTGACATTTCTGAGGAGCAACGTGTGTATGTCACAGCTTTATGCCCTCACATGCTTGATCGTTACTGAAGGCCCTGACTGAAACCCCACGGTACGCTACTGGTTGGATTCAATAGTAACGTTAGAGGTGTGAATAAATTCTAGCCATTTCATTAAAAAAAAGGTGTAAAACTCGAGCGTTTGAGCAACCGAACACACATCTCCAACCCATATTGCTCCGTGACGTGACAACGGTATATGTCCGGTTCGTGAACGAATCGTTCTTTTGAACCGTTTCTTTTTTTGTGAACCGGTTGAACCAGTTCACCAAATCGAACTGAATCATTCAAAACAGAGTCAGCGCTCGCTGATCCAATTTTTTAAAGTTACTCGCTTTCGGACGTGCCTAACAGTCACTCTGACTCGAAATAAACAATATCCCGGAGTATATGTTACTACAGTAACTCCGTTAACTGATGGAACTGATGCACAAGCAGCTGACACTGAGCATGTGTTTACTGCCGAACATACAGTCAGGTATACAGCCACAGTCGCTTTGGCCAGGTGGTATTTATAGCATAGGGACGCTAGAGAGCATTCGATTGGACAGGAGATGTGATGAGAAGCAGAAGTCCACGGTGACGTCATAAAAATCCGTGATCCATTTTAGCGGAAGTGAGAGACTGTAAGTTTTGAATGCTTATATCTCCTAAATGCGAATTTTGTCATTGTTTTGGAACACACCAGCTTATTAACATTACGGCTAACATATTCATCCTAAGAGCTAAAAAACGTACATTTTGATTTCAGGGGGCCTTTAAAAGATATGAATGACAGCTTTATTTAATCTAGCTTATCTGTAAATATTTTGATATTGATGAAACTTGCTCATTTTGTGGTCTTGTTAAAGAAAAGAGTGCTAATTTGTTTTGTGATTATAGCCTAACCAATACATTTTGGGTTGAAGTTCTTATATTTTTAACCCTTCTAATGTGACCCACAGTATTATCCTTAGAGATATTGTTTTTTATTACGAAAACCCAAAATCGTTACCTCTTGAGTATGTTGTTAATTTCTTTATTTTATATGAAAAAAATGTTCATCCACAAGCAATGGCTTAAATCTGCTTTATGTTTTCCTCTTTTCCTTGTTGAATTTAACTCTCTTGTTTCATCCCTCAGACTTATACACTGTAAAAAAATTGCTGTAATTGTGCAGCTGTTTGCCAGTAACTTACTGTAGATTTAAATTGATGTATATTTACTGGCAACAGTTTGTTCAAAGTTAAATGAACATTAAACATTAACAAGTCTTTGTCTTTACAGAATAAAATTATAAAATAACAGCCTCATGCAAAGCATTCTGGGAACCAGAAATCTTCATCAACCTTTTTCTGTTTTTTTTCCTTCAGATTTTGGTTCCCAGAATGCTTTGCATGAGGCTGTTGTAAGGGGTATACAGTCAAAGACCCAGAACCAGATATGAAGAATGAAGACCCGGAGTCAGAATTATAAAAAATTAAAGAAAAGTTTTACTGAAGATAGTTTGCATTTTCATCAGCAGAAGTCAGCTTCAAGACTCACACAGGAGTTCGTAGGCCGCCCCCCTTACAGTTACAAAGATCACAGCAGTTATACCATTTCCAAGGTCTAAGCTACGTCATTGCTTACAGGTTGAATGATTCTCATTGGCTAAGAAACATGAAAGCCTAAACAATTTAACACATGTGAGGAGATAGGGGTGCCTATCGCCATTAGTCAAGATAGTTGTCGTCCACTCATTAGATTTAGGTCTGTGGTGGCCTCGCAGGTTCGAGAAGGGCGCCGGGTTGTCTGGTCCGACCGTCCAGAACCTACATAGAATGTCATACGCACACACACACAAATAACAGACACTAGCAAATAACAGCTCCCATCAAGGCTGAAGAGAGTCTGAGCTCCTTATTATCAGTTAAAACATAATGCTAAAACATTCACTCGTTTGGGAGAAAAACAGATCACTGGCATTCACTCCCAAGAAAGGAAATATACTGGAAAGAATACATTTTAATACAACAATTAAAGCTTGATAGTAACGCTCAATATAGCTTGACCATATGTCCAGCGAAGGATCATATGTGTCCACGCTGCCTTTAGGACCCTCTAACCTTTCTACTGATCCCAGAGAAAGAGACAAACGGCCTTGTGGGTTACGTGGCCTTCGTGTCCTGCGTGTACTACGTGCAATCTCAAAGTAAGATTGGAATGCACCTAAAAGAAACTGGTTATTTACATCACATGCATTTAAGAAAATATAATTTCACAAGCACAAAGAATATAAAAATTATTATGTGATAATGAATATATTTGATTATTGATTTTTATAAAGGAAGTATATAACCATTCAAAAGGATATATGATTATAGATGTATTTGAAGAGGCAAGGGATTTTGACCAACCCTTCACTGTTATTTTAGTTTTATTCTGTAAAGATAAAGACTTGTTAATGTTTAATGTTCATTTAACTTTGAACAAACTGTTGCCAGTAAATAACATCAATTTAAAACTACAGTAAGTTACTGGCAAGCAGCTGCCAGTAATACTGTAATTTCTACAGATTTTTTTTTTTACAGTGTAGCTAAATAATGCAAAAAAAAAAAAAAAAAAAAAAAAAAAAATGCATTATGGCGAATTATTCAAAGATATTAAACCTTGTCATTGTGTTTTTTTTCTCTCATACTCATACTGATGTACGCAAAACCATGATATTTATGTTTTCTGTTCCCCCCCCCCCCCCCCCCCCCCCATTATGATTGTTTGGGATGGGATGGAATTGTTTGGGATTCATTATGATTGTTTGGGATTATGATCTTGCCCTGATCTTGTATGTAATTATAAGTTCTGCAATAAAAAAAGATATGAACGCAGGTGCACTAACACCTCATAGCATCAGCAACCCGACAACCCTAGAAAGGTTTTCCTCAGCGTTTGCAATGTTTGTAATGTCTGCAATCGGGCTGCTCGAAGATCTCGCCTTTGGAGAAGATACTCAAAAAATGTAAGTATCACTACTTAAAAATTAAGATTACCCCAGAATGAATTGCATTGCAAGCCCACCCCAACACTTACGCACAATAATAACGATAAATGCTGATCTATACGTAATTACATTAGCCTATTTTTTTTTTTTTTTTACTGAAAATGCATAGGAGGCCGTGACTGATAAATATTGCATGATATGAACTAAACGTTTTTTCAAGAAACAGTTTTGGATTTAGAACAACAGTGTGCCGGATAGCTTACATTTGCATATCTCCATTATTATATTGTGACATCGGAACCTGTAGCGCCCCCTTCTGATCTCACTAACACCTCTTCCATCAGCAATATAGGTTCTCACTGTAGTTTGGAAGGCAGTTTCTGTAGACTAAAACATTACATGCAGTTCACTCTTAAGTATATTCTTTTCAAAGTATATTATTTTGCATAATAAGTACTCTTTGTAAAAGTATACTAAATTGTACTCCTTTTTCACAAGGGAAAACACATTTTTTTATGTAACTTTTTACAAAACAGACTGTTTTAAGCCAGTACTGTTTTTAAATGTCAAGTGTAGATCAGATGACAGCTGCAAATACACAAGGAAATAGAAATGAGTCAACAGATAATAAACATTACCCATTAACCTAGCTGAACAGTTACACCTCTTTCAACCTTTGCTCAAGATGCTTCCGTTGTGATTCACTCCGCACTTTTCCAACATGATGCAAAAATAATCAATTACGCTGAATTATTGTATTGCACCAAGTACCAGGTATGTATAAAACATTTCTTATTTTACTGTTATTTCAATATGTTTTTGACTCTATGATAATGTATTTCTCTTTTCAATTGATCACATGATGGCCATTGTGCATTGCGTTGCACGAGTGCACATTCTTGTATTTAAGCATTAATGCTACAGTAACATGACTTAACATATTATCAAGTAAGATCTTGTCTATGTGCCTCAAAATTAGTTATTACTTCTAATTTAGAGAAAATGTAATGCTTTGACTGTTATCAGGAATTTGATATGACAGACTAAGGGTGATTTATGGAAACAACAAAAATGATCATGATATCAAAATTATTTTGTTTCTTCTAAATAGGGCATCATGGGAAATATCATGCACCACAGAGTTAATATGGTTCTAATTACATATTTGGTTATGGCAATGTCTGCACATGAATGTCTGACTTCTGAAGAAAAACAAGTAAATTGTTCATCAGAACTTCATCAACTGGAAAGTTCTTCAGAAACCCAGCATAAGGACAATGGTTAGTGCATCCATTTAATGTCCTTCGTTCATTAGCATTAAACGGTAACAAACATTATCTAATGAATGCCTTAATCACTGTTTAGCCCCGTCAAACATAAAACATGCATCATATACAGTATATATATATATATTCTTGTCAGATTATTTGCATGGCAAAAACTGTGTGAAATTTTATTTTAAAATACAAAAAAGCAAATCAATCTCTAATTGAAGCTGATGACAGTACCAAAATTGAGCATTAGTAATTATTTTTTAAATAAAACATACACATTACACCTCTTAAAATCAGCACAGTGATAATTAAACAATAATGTTCTGGGATCAAAACATTGATATTTGTTTTATTTTACACAGACAATAAATTATTATATTATATTATAATTATATTATTTAGTCCATATATACTACACTGTAAAAAAATTATCGTGATTTTAACGCTAAAAGACTGTAAAAATGCTACTGTGAAAAACTGTTAATTTGTTAACAGAAAGTTTCCTTAAGGTAAATAACTGTGATAGATCTAACGGTACTTGTAATGTAATTTTACTGTAAAATACCGTTAAATTTACAGTTTTTGAAAGTGGAAAAACAACAACAACTCATTGTATAATTTACAGTGAAAAACCGTAAATTGACATTCCCACAATTCCCTGCGTGACACTTCACATTTGATGTATTTTTGTTGAAATAATATGTTTCTTCTTAGTTTTCTTAGTTCTTTTCTTATCAGTTATGTACATTAGAGTTTTATGTTACATTTAATGTTGTTAAATTAATGTTTATTGCATTTTTTAAATTTCATGTTACCATGATGCTGTTTAGTGTTTGTGCGAATTACACTGTGCAGCTTAATACTATCTTTCTCGTGGAAGAGCTGCTTGTGATGAGCTTTGATTTATCACGTTACTTTAATTATTGCAGTGATGATAGATGATTGTAAGTGAATTACAAAGGTACAAAACAGATATTAATACATAAATAGGTTGGTAAATTATATAATATCAGATAATGAAATACGATTTATTACTGTAAATTTTAAGTTAAGCATGTAAAACCAAGAACGTCTGTACCATATTTTTGACGGTAAAGTTCTGGCAACCACAGCTGCCGGTATTTTTACCGTAAAAATGGCATTTTATTTTTTACAGTATGTAATACTGCAGCTTAATTATTTGGTTACACATTACCAAACGTAATTCACGTTGAACGCACTAGGTTAATGGCTTTGATGACAGGAACTGCAAAGACAATATTAAGCAAATGTATCACACTAGGTCTTGTGGCTATATTAATGTTTAACCTCATGGAATGCATTGGACCTTAAACTTCCATTAAATGTGAATTATGTTTGTATATAGTTTGTACAGTATAAAAATCATTATGTCTATGGAAAGTCCTCATAAAAAAATGGAAACTCAATGTGTGTGAGTGTGTGGTAAGGATTCTGTCCATAGAGCTTTTATTTGACTGAAACTTGACCTGAACCAAGCTCTGAAATGTATGGTTTTGTGAATTCATAGAGACACAAGCCACTGCCATCAAAAACAATAACTGTGTATTCCTGATGTACTGTAACCTCTTTGGTCAGACACAACAGGAGTCGCTGAAGGGAACTCCACCTGGCCTTCTGTGCTCGGTGCTTTGACAGCTGTGCTTTCCATCGGATGCCTCATAGCACTGGCCGTGAGATACCGTTTCTTCCGATGGTGCCTGGCCGGAAACAGTCACGCTTTATTACTGGACCAAGAAACAGCCAATCAGTTCAACCAAGACGGAGCGCTGGAGGGAGAAATCCCAGTGCGTGGCATGAGGGGTAGAATGATACATACTGGAGAAAGTTCAGATGAGGATGATGATGGCTTCATCGAGGACAACTACATCCAGGCAAGTGTGAGAGAGATAGAAGAGGAAGAGGAGAACCAACTGGAAGATGCTGAAGACAGTGATGATGAACTGGTCATTCCAGAAATTATATAAACTGGTTTTGTCCGTGTACTGCTATGTCCCCATAAAGTTTGGAATTACTATGACATTTTTTTAAATGTATGCTTTTTAACCCAGACAGTAAAGATGTTATATTGTTACACATTTCTATTTCAAATAAATTGTTCTTCAAAGAATATGCATTCTAGCAGTCAGTTTATTAAAGCAATATTCTGGGTTCAGTACACGTTAAGTTTAATCAACAGCATGGCATGATGTTGATCCCTCCTTTTGTTTAAAAGAAGCAAAAATATGGCAGTTGCAATAGAAGTAAAAGCAGCAGAAGCCTACATTAAAGTACCTTGAAACGGAAGTTACAATAGACTTTTTTTATCCATATTTTGACATATATCCGAGTGAAATGGTTTATCAAACAAAAAAATTTAGGGTGGGACGTGATTTTGTCCATGGTGAATTGATTGGATGGTTGTGGATTGCTATTGCTGTGATGTCATGTGATTGACAGGTTGCCCCGCCCTCACACCAGTAAACACATCATCAGAGAAGAGAAGAGATGATGTCGCTGCAAGAGGGAGCGGAAGTTATTTTGATTAAAGATTACGAGGACAAAACATGTGCAATATTCCATAAAAAATAGGATTAAAGTTGTGCTTTTTACAATGTAGCCCAAATGCATTTGGCATTGTAAACACTCTTTGTGGATTGGTGGCCCTTTGTACCAGTCGCACTGAGACTTTTCAAATGATACCAAACATGTATAGTGTTGTGATAATTGTTCACATTAAACCATATCGATTTTTGGGTGAATTTCAGATGGTTTCAGCATGTGAAATTGAAGAGATGGGGGAAGAGGGGGTGAAGGGAAAGAAATGTAAATTAAGACAATACTGAGGTGGTTGACTTGAGTGTGTTTTCGTCTTGGATGGAGATGCTAATTCTTCTAGAACATCTTCCAGTTTTTCCAGCCTTACAAAAGAGAGGAAGTAGTAAAAAAGGAAGAAGTTGAGGATCAATGAGGATAGAAGCAGAGATAAAGAATATAAGTTATAGATTGTTGTGGAAGTCAGGCATTTTGTTACATTATCCTATGCCAGATTGGAAGATGCCAGATAATCCCATACTACAACCAGAGGTCAGGAAAGATGCCACTATTGGCCTCTCTACACTGACAAGCAAATACTCCAAAATATTTGCTGATGATACTTCCTATTCTTTTGTTTTCTGCCTGTGGTAACTATGAGTGAAATGTCACTTCATCATTGTGTATCTGACATTGCCACCTTGTGGAATAAAGGTGAATTGGACTTATTCAGTCATCGAAGATTCAATTATTGTTGTGCGGAAAAAATATACTTACACTGTTACATACCTCGGGTCATTAGCGACCCTATACCATTTTTTACAAAAAATGAATGGGAAAACAGGTATTCTTTTACAATTTTATTATTTTTTTCTTGTTATATTGTTTCTAATGAATGGATTGAGGAATACGAAGACGGTTGATGTCTAACTTTAAAAAATAATTGAAGAGGGAAGTGAATGACGTCCCGGGTCACTAAAGACCCGAGGTAGGCATTTAAGGGTTAATGCTTTTTGAAAGTCTAAGACATGGTTTCATACTTTACAGGCAGAGAAGTTGCATCTGAATTTGTGTCAAGTTTTTGACATTTTCACATGTGAGTTCCGAATGAAGCACAAGAATATCAATACAGCTTTTTTGATGTTTTTGAAATTAAGGCCTTTTCACTACTTTTTAGATAGTGAAAATTAGTTTTGAATGTGTGTAAAGTTTCAGACAATTTACCAAAAATAATTTACCCCATAGGACAAAGTCAGTAATAAATGACGGCACATCAGCAACCTAAAAGAAAAGTTAATGGACAGAAAACTAATTTTGGAAAATGATTTTAGCCTTAAATATTTGTAAAATATAAAGTCTTTTATTTTTTCTCGCTGTGATTTCATAATTAGTTCAATAGAGAAGTAAGTTATCTCATGAGACCGGGTTGTCATCATCGCGACACATAACACCTGAAACCCTGAAAATGACTGTAAACATGATGGTTTAAACAGCTTTATATAATACACAGGTTTTAACAGAAGAATAAATATGTGCTTTTATAAAATTATAAGCTTCCCATTTCTACTTTTGAATCCTCCAAAAATTGGCTACATCCTCCATTGTAAGTGCCTCATTTAAAAAAGAAAAATAAGAAATGTATGTTTAGTGGTAATTAACATAAGTTTTGCCACAAATGCTGTTGAATAATCTTAACTTTTCATATTCAGGTGAATCCCCAAAGATTTGTTTTCTTAAGATCACACACAGTTCAAACAACAGCTCAACACCTCAAACTTATCTATTTAATCCACCCATAATAATTGTTTACCATATTGTTAAGTTATTTAGCTCATTCTTCACTGTTTGTTTTATTTTCAAGTGTAGATGTTCCTTTACAAATCTCGTTTAAAAAGAAGAAGAAGAAGAAGAAGAAAGAAGGTAACTTGTGGTGTCTTCAATTCAGCAAATGAAAAAAAAGACACTGTCATTCCCACACTTAATGGAACAAAGATGCTTACAATGCTTTGTATGTACATATATTTCACAATAAAAGCATTTCTACATTAACTGCTTAGCATCAAATTTGTGTACAATTTATTTAGTTTAGGTGAAATAAAACAATCATAAAGATCTCCCAACAGTAGCCTACTTAAAACATTAGTCAATCAACATATGCGAGTTGGTTCAATGAACAGCTAGTCTGGAAAAGAAATATAAATATAGAAAACAAAGCGCTATAGACATAAGATTAGACGTTTAGACATAACAGCATCACTTCAAGTCAAGACAGAGCATGAATTCAGAATAGGACAGGCATTTTGCCACAGAAATAGTATGAGTATTGTGCCAGTGCACTAGCAGTTCTCCATTCATCAGATTGGAAATGCAAGGGGAAGTCGAACACATTGCATTCTGGGATATAGTATTGAGTGTGCTCTGCACGTTTTGTCAAATGTCATCCAGTTATTCCAATCCTGCCTTCCATTCAGTCTTTTTATTTCTTTCTCTCTTTTTTTGCAGCACTTAGATTTGTTTTCTTATAATCACAAAGTTGGCATGACAGCACACACCTCCAATGTATGTAATTGATCCATCCATAATAACTGTTTACCATTCAATCTTTATTTGCCATTGTGGCATTTCTTTTTAATATCTGCCTTAAAGTCTTGTAAAATCAATAAAAAATAAAATAAAAATAACTTTTTTCAATGAAGTATTCAATACTTCAGATCCGACATGAAAAAAATACTGGTTGCATCTGAAATCAATACTTCTGCCTATAGCTAGTTGGGGGAAAACCAAAGTGTCTGAATTCACAGTAGGCCTATTTAAAGCTGCCGTCGGCAACATTTTTTTGATCATATTCAGTGAAATCGACACTATAATCTGACAGAACAACATAAATAAAGTGGTTTTAGAAAAAAACCCGAGCTTCTAACTCCACCTGGAGCGTGTTATTTGTTTTGCAAAAATCCACAGCTCCCGGTTCATCATGTCCAATCAGCGCAGGGGGGTGTGAGATCTGACTGTCAATCACAGATCGGGCACACGCCACCCCTCGCGCACGTTACAATCACATGCACACGCCTGAAGTTCGCGGAAGTTCGCGCAGTAACGAAGAGTGATGGCGGAAAATCAAGTACGCTCATTTAGAGTATAAATGACGTTAGCAATTGCAATCTATCGGTAGATTAGCCAGGACAGCATACCTCCAAATATTCCATGGTGTTGATGGATGCTGATGAGACGGGCGTGTTCCAGGGCTCTCAAGTTTTGAAGACAGGTAAGAGTGACACCCAGCCGACGGGGGGTTGGATACATTTTTGTCATTGGTTGTTGCGTTAAATCTTACCCAGATACAATAGTGCTATTTTCTGATTGGCTATTGTGTAGCTTGACGAACAACACCAGAGGAAACACGCTTGATTCATGCCGGTTCCACAGTGAGAGCGGCGCGGCCAGAGTTTTGGGCGCTGCGGCATATTAAATATATTTCAAATAGTTTTTCAGCGTGAGAAATACAATGTGTGGCGGGAGAGCGTGACAAAAGACCGAAATGAGTGACTGTCACGCTCAATGCGTGACACTTGAGAGTCCTGGCGTTCACTGAAAATCTGGTGCACACGCACTGACGAGCATGAACTGGGTGGGAGGGTATCCGTTGATAGTGGGGGAGGGGCATGAGAGTTGTAAACATTCAAAATTTTCCTAAATCCACTCAATCTGCCAGACTTGCCGACTGGAGCTTTAATAAAAGAGTAGGCAGAAAGTACCCAGAAGACATACTAGGCCACTTCTACTTCTACTTCTACTTCTATCCCATGAGGACAACAAGGGAGAGGATTTATGAATGAATGATAGTGAATAAGCGACGTATCTGACGCTGATAGGTCACATGATAATGACAACATGGCGAATGTAAGTCCAGATTGAATTCAAACTACACACATTCTATTTAGAACATACTTTTTTAGCGGTCGTGAAGTAATTACTTATTCAAAATTAGATGCAACCTCTGTCGTTTCCACTCTTAATAGAACAAAGATGCGTATTTCACAAAAACTGCATAGCATAAAATTAGATTAGAATGTATTTAGTTTATGTGAATTAACATAATTATGAAGAGCGCATCACAATTTACTTTACTGCTAAACTTCATCACATGTCGGCTACCACTTATATTTTATAGAGCTGTATATAGATTTTATAGATTTATTAATTATGCACACTTAAGTGTGTATACTTATTGTTTTGGCCATTCGACAAATATGAGCTGGTTGATTTACTCTGGAACGTGTGTAGAAATAGCTGTTGAGTGTTGACACAGTTGGTTTTGGTGCTATCTGGACTGTACACAGCTGTGTGGAATGACACACTTCATGTGAACAACAACATTACACTTACTTTTTTTGCCACCGAAATAGTGCGAGAAGTAGGCCAGAATTCATCAGATGGACGGTGAAGTTGAATGCATTGCATTTTGGGATACAGTATTCAAAGGCTTGTACTTTATTGTAATCTACTGCACATACTGCTTTCCATTCAGAATTCTTCCATAGGGATATGGGATATTCCTACTTGTTATCTTTGACTTCCAACTATAAGGGCGATCCATTGCCTGGCGCTCAGAAAAAACATAAAGCAAGAAATGACAATGCTATTATTTGCTTTGGAGGTGTTTGATTGTCAAAGATGTCTTCTAGACAAACTGCAGAGAATACATGATGCCATTTATTTTGCAGGTGTAAAATTAACAGAACAATATGTGCAAATAAGTTGTATCAGGAACCAGGGGCAGAAGGAATTTCCCATTTATCTCTCATAACAAATTCGACTGACTAGATGTTGAATCCCTCCATGGACGGTTCCTTTGTCCCGTCACTGTATACACTCTCCCCCTTCGTCGTCTTCGCCTTCTCGCATTTCTCTTTCCCTGCACATAAACTATCACTTCATATGCCATCACACCTAGCACCACAGCGCCCCCACTGGCCAGGAGGGTCACACCAGAAAGCAGCATGTCTGACTTAGTGAGACTGAGAAGCGTAGTCCCACAGACCACCAGCGCCAGGCCAGTGAAGAGCAACAGCACGGGATCTGCCGTTCCTCCACTCCGCAGCTGCTCGATGCGTCTGCGGTTGTGTATGCAGCCCATGTCTTGCACAGCAGAGCTGAGCAGCTGCTTCATGAGGACCACCAGAGCCAGGAGACAGAGAGTAGATCCTACGCCCAAGCGCCACAGCACCGAGGCCCCAACAGCAGAAGAGGCGGTCGAGAGGAGCCCCACGCCAGCCGAGCCCAGGCTCAGAACCATGGCCACTGAAAAGCAGTAGCACACAAGAGAGACGTGCGGCTTTTTGAACCACCACAGCTCCACCTGGTCCTCCACGGCTTGGCGCTGGAGCCACAAAGGGTCCGCTTGCAGATGAAGGTGAGCTCCAGGACTCATCACACTCAGAGGGAGAAGCTCCATCTCAAGGGTCGTCTGGCGGCTTGCTGTATGGTCAGACATGACACATTTTACAGTTATTAACACTTTACAAAAAGGTTCAATGCATTAACGTAAGTTAAGTTTACAGCATTTATTTATCTAGGTTGTTATTAATTTATAAGTATATTCATTATATTATTATATATTAGTTGAAAATAGATTATTCAAGTGCATTTTACAAAAAAAAAAAAAGTTTTTATACTTCAGAATTTCATGTTTCAAACAATGTATTATTTTGTGTCAAATCGATTAATTGCAATTAATCAGATCTAACATAAAAGTTTGTAAATATATAATATATGTGTGTATATACAGGCTACACACACACACACAGCACACACGTTGACTTGATTTTGATCTTATTTTACAGGTCGTACTTCATTTGTAAAAGCAGTTTAGATCAAAGCCTTCCCTTCATACATCAAAACTGGTGTTCCCCAGGGCTCAGTTTTGGGTCCTCTTTTATTTATTATTTATCTTTTACCCCTTGGTAATATTTTTAGTAAATTTGGTATTCAATTCCACTGTTATGTCAATGACACCCAACTTTGAATGTCCTCCAAAGTTTGGAGTCAAAACCTACCTCTACTTTCCCCCCATTTATCCTCTCAGATTGTTTAGCTGAGATTAAAGAGTGGTTCACATCAAATCTTCTTAAACTTAAAACTGAAATACTTTTTGATTTTTGAACCAACATGGCCAAATATAAATGTTCCTCTGTGAATATTGATAATTTTCCAGTGTTTGTTTTGTTTCTAAACAGGTTAAAAGTTTGGGTGTCATCTTTGACATTAGTTTATCATTTGAAGGTGAAGCCCATATAAACAGTGTCATTAGTTTGAAATATTTCCACATACGTAATAGTAATCGACTTCGTCCGGCTCTCTCAGTAAAGAGCACTGTGATTCTTGTTCATGCTTTAGTCAATACATATATTGATTACTGTAATGCTTTTTTATGGCCTGCCGTCAAAGGTTCTCTCCAGACATCACACATTGCTCTCATACTACAACACTTGCATTGGCTCAGGGTTAAATATTTTATTGATTTTAATTTCTTGCCTTACAAGGCACTACAATAAATTTGCCCCTTCATACTTATCTGACCTTCTTCACTCCTACTCATACTTTAACATCATCTTCTGCGCTCACTCTTGTTCTCCATCAAACTCACGCAACGTCCCGAGCCTTTAGTCATGCAGCTTGTTATTTATGGAACTTGTTGCCACAGGATGTGCGAACAGTGAAAGTCTTCTTTTTTAATATCTCTCCTTAAGACTAATCTTTTTAGGCAGGCTTTTATGTGATTGCTTTTATGCTTGTATCCAGTCTGTAATAATGATATGTTGTATAATGCTGGTTGTTTTATTGTGTTTGTAAGGTGTCCTTGAATGTAATAAGGCGACTATAAATAAAATGTATAATAATAATAATATATATATACAATATATATACACACAAACTTTTATGTTAGATGTGATTATTGCGATTAATTGCTTTGACAGCACTAATCATTTGCTGTTTCTTTGTAATTATTTGTGAAATTTATTTCGAAGTAAATTCTACACCAGTTTCTTTTCAGTGTAATGGAAACTGCCGCGTGCACTCATCAAGAAGTTCTAATTTTGTGCAAAAAATAAGGTTTTAAAGTCCCCCTGTAGTCAATAATTGTATCCCTTAATACAAATTTTTGGTCACCAAAATTACATATTTAAATGGGGGGGTTTTTCTTGAAAAAAAAATAATACTCCATGCCTTAAAATAGCTTGAATTCCTTCACAACCTTAAAAAGCATTAAGAAAACTTGTGAAGAGACACTGCAATGTCTCTATAAAAACTCAATCTACTTTTTTACTTTAGTAAAACAATTGTGTTAAAACATTAAAAATGCAAAATAAATGCTTCAGTATGTGTAACCCAACCTGTTTTTTTTTTAAACAACTTTACCTATCCCTCTATTACTTAAATTAAGTGTATACTATTGAAACAGTTTTTCAAAACACTGGAAGAAATGATGAAATCCATCATTATAAACCACAGAGATAATTGTAACTAATGGAGATTTTCCTCACCTTTCCTCAGTGCATGCTTCCAATCCTTGATTCAAACTTTTGAATCAACATCATCAAATTTCCAAACGTGATCCTCTTGTATCCTGAACAGCAGATTTCATTCATCGTCCTGCTTTAGAAAGTGAAATTTTAGTAAGCTTAATTCTGACAAACACACGCACACACACCATCCTCATTTGCTTTGGCTGTAGCGCAGGACTGGCAACTGTCACATCTCTCTTTCTTTGTCATTTTGTTTACCTGTCTCTCTCATTCTGTGGTGTGTCACAGTGCAAGCTGACTGGACATTGGTGCCAAGCACTTGGGGCGATGACATACTTTCCCCGTTGTCTCCTGCCACATTCCACCAAGACAATAAGAGGTTTCTCATTGTCTTCTTAGCGACACACTAAACAGCATGTCCGCAAATGAAGAACACACACAAACGCTCACACTCACACATGTGTGCGCCTAGCAGGCAGGCTGACTGACACTGAAAAGCAAGGATGTCTTTCAAGGCATTGTGGGAAAGACAATAGGCCGACTGGAGGGACATCCCACAAAGTGAATCTCTGATGTCACGCTTGCAGCATAATGGATGTTTTGTGACTGTAAGGATGGTGTCATTCACATGACAGAAGTTTACTTCGCCTCAGCAACAATAGAGCCACTCTTCTCAGTGTTTATATGTGCTGATTGTCCAGAAAAGCATGTGTGGCATGTTATTCTTCATAAACCTCATTTAGAATCATATTGGAAATTCATACGCTGTGGAGGACTCGGCATATCGAAGCCGTGCCCTAAATTTGAATATATCCTGCTCACTTTTCTACTTAAAGTAGTATTTAACTAGTATTTAAGAATGTTGAACACGTTTACAATTTATTTTTGATTCAGTTTATATAGAAGTCTATGTTTTGGATGAATATTTTATGTACAGACGAGCGGCGGCTGCCCTTGTTTCAAGAGTTGTGAGCTAAAATTCAAATTTTGTACCATCACACCAAGTTTGAGATCTCTACGACTTACGATCTCTGACGTCCTGCTGCTTGGACCTTTGCTTCTGCGTCGGGTCAGAGGTCGACTCGGGTACGGCCGTTACCGAAAGCCATTAATTATAGTTTATAAAGTCATAAATATGAATATTTTTCTTACAAAAAAGCATCACTTTGCTTCAGAAGACCTTTATTAACCCCCTGGAGCCGTACGAATTACTTTTATGATGAATGGGTGTGATTTTTGGGATTCAAAATCACAGTTCCCGTCACTCAGTTCACTATTCACTCCCATTATAAAGCTTGTTGGAAAAGCCAGGATATTTTTAATATAGGGCTAACTCCAATTGTGTTTTGGCTGAAAGAACAAAGTCATATAAGCACCCAGGATGGCTTGAGGGTGAATAAATTATGAAATAATTATCATTTTTGGGTGAACTAACCCTTTAAATAGAATTTATTTATAAAGTGTAAGGACAATGACAAAGCCTTCAGTCTGATGAGGAAAGCTACAGGTAGCTAGTGATTTTCTGATGTATTAGAATGAATCATGTTCTGGTTTTATTGTAATAAAAATCTGGGTTGCTTAATTTACCGTGTTAATGTTGTCACATGACCCTCTTTTACCATTGTGGCGGCTCAAACGGTGGCATGCAGATGGAGATCGAGCACAGAAATGAATAGTAGAGTATCAGTGATGCAGTGATTTTTCAGACTTCATGAATTTACAGTGTTCATTTATCGCAGTTCAGTGTTCAGTGATATTTTCCGCTGCGGTGACTCAGACATTAACGTTAACGTGTAGATGGAGATACATGCACAGCTTGTACATCAAGCTTATCATATAAACATATTCAGGCTGAATGTTTGGATCCAAACACAAGCAGCAGAGCATCACTGAAAAATAAAAGACCTCTAAACTCCAAAAACATTTTAATTAATAATAACAAATGAGTTTCTTTGCATTTTTAAATTACACGTGAAGCTATTCTATTCATGGATGATCATTTAGAAATTGCTCTGCGTTCCGTGTATTTGTTCAAATTATTCTTCATAGACCTCATTCATACAGGTTCATACACGGAATTCATAGAGTACAATTAACAAACCCTAAGTTGAAAATATCTGGAACATTTATTTAAATCTGTTTTTCTCGTGTTCTCCGTCGTTTCATAAAGTAACACCCATATGACATATATTTGATACACTTTATTCAGCCATGGAGAGCAAGAAGTACATTCAGTTGGCAAGCGGTGGTAGTTTTGTTCTGGATGTGGGTGTCTGGCCGAGAATCTCCTGCTTGAGTCTATGGATCTCCAGTCGCTGAAACTGGATGATCTTCTCCGTTTCTTCAAAACTCTGCTCCGTCACCAAGCCAGCCCTCCCCGCTGAAGCTGCACCTGAGGCATGACAGAAAAAAGGCAGCTGAGAACCTCCAACATGAACATCTGAGTTGGTCCATTGTAAAGATGTAAAAAACGCACCAAAAACCATCAGTTTCAAGTCAACATGGGTCACCTCTTGTGTTAGCAGAGCCCTTGATGTTCTTGTTGAAGTTGGTTTGACTCTCGTAGTTGTGCAGCTGCGTTCGGACAGTGCGCAGTTCCTGACGCAGATCATTGATCTCTTTCATAAGAACTACGTTGTCCTGGACACAGATGGCAGATGTGAGAACCTTCACACAAACAGAAACTTGAGGAAAATCCGGCCCACATCTGGACCACAAGGAATCCACATGTACCAGATGCAGGCAGGATCTGGGCCAACACTATGTTGCTGTCTGGGATTGTATTTCTATAGGTAGACGTGGATCAGCATTACTGACGCGAACTAGCGCTACGCTTGATTTCTACATGCACGTGTCCGATTTAGACTGAAGATACTCATTTCCACACTGTCATATTTTGTTCCTCTCACCTTCATGAGCTTCGTATTGTTGGCCTGGAAGACGTTTGCATCTCTGCTAATCTGTTTTTTCATAGTAGTGATAATCTTCTCATAGTGCTCCCTCTGTCTGCTGTTTTCCCTCTGCATGTCTGTGTGCACTGCCACTTTCTCCATCTACAGACAAACACCACACAAGCTCGCTTCAGTGGAGGTCAAAACAGACCGAAATATGAATAACAACCCCAATGTCTAGAGCTTACCACATCTGATGGCTGAACGTAACATTTATAGAGCTCTCGAATGTTGTCCTTCAGCCTTTTTGGGTCCTGAATGCATTCCACACATGTGTGAAGGTCAGCTTTAAATCTCTGTACCAGAACCCCAAAGTCCTGCACCTGGAGAAGACAGCAGGACAGTCACTCGTTAAAAAAATTATAGGACATTGGTATATTTATATATTTAATTGTCAACTAATGCTCCCATAAAGGGCAGTTTTAAAGACAATTTATAAAAATAATAAATAATACTGGTAAAGGTAATCTTTAGCAAACCTCAAAATGAATATTTTCACATTTTCCGTACTGTATATCATAATGTAGAAGTAACATAATTTGTTGCCTAAATTCACTTTTAGTACTGATTTTAGTTTATAGTATTTTATTTTTTAGATAAATCTGTATAGAATGTACAAAACAGCCATTTATTGGTTATTGGCAATAGCATGAAAATCATTTCTGGCAGGGGTGTACAACTAAAGAGTACATCAAAATGAATCTAAAAGTATGGATACTGAGTGAAAATTTTACTTAAAGGAATATTTCTGAGAATAGCCAATCAGCAGTAGGGGGCGTGTCCACTCATGATGAGAGAGAGTGAGCATTGAGCAAGAGACCGATTTGAAGAAAGACTGTAGAAAGAGAGATGGCTGAGAGACATTACAAAAGAGAAAAGGAAAAAGAAGGGTTATAATCAGGCAAGAGCTTTAGCACCCGCGTTATTATTAGATGAGCTTTCCAGCGCTTATGTGGAAAGGCCTGAAAACGGACGGCAAGGTTGCGTTGTTTCTGCTTCATACGTGAGTAACATTGGATTTGCTATGTTTCACAGAACCAAGATATTCTGTTTAGCTCTAGTAACAGGACAGGATTGAGTCCCATTGTTTGTCTGGAGCTGCTGTGCTGCTGGCGACCAACAACAAACTCTTGCTTGTACTCTTGTGTACTGTATGTTCTACCTTGTCATTCATTCATTCATCATCTCTTTATTTTTCGGGAAGCATTATTTTGCTTCACCTCAGGTATGATAAAGAGACATCCACTCTTGCATTGCGTGTTTGTGCTTTTTGGGGGAGGGGAAATGAAGGGAGGGGTGTGTTTGTTTGGGTTGATTTCAACAGTGTTTCTCAGAAACTGCTTACTGCACCTTTGATTAAAAGTATCTAGTCAAAAACATACTTGAGTGGAAGTAAAATGTAAAATTTTCATCTTCGGAACACAAATGAAGATATTTTTGATTAAATCTGAGAGCTGGATCACTGCTACATAGGCTGCCAAAGGGAATGATACTTGACGGCCCAGAAAGTCATTAAAGAAAATGTTTAAATATTTCATGTGCCTACAGTGGCTCCACTATAAGTTTATCAAGCGACGAGAATACTTTTTGTGCGGAAAACAAAACAAAAATAACGACTTTATTCGACTATTCCATTGCTTCCTTGTGGGCCTGAGACGAGAGTTCAAGAGATTTCCAGGACGCATGCGTGAGAACTGACATTCTTCTTCTACTACTATGTACAGCACGCGTCTTCCTCTGCTTGTAAGACGCGCGCTGTGTAGTAGAAGAAGAATGTCAGTTCTCGCGCATGCGTCCTGGAAATCTCTTGAACTCTCGTCTCAGGCCCACAAGGAAGCAATGGAATAGTCGAATAAAGTCGTTATTTTTGTTTTGTTTTCCGCACAAAAAGTATTCTCGTCGCTTGATAAACTTATAGTGGAGCCACTGTAGGCACATGAAATATTTAAACATTTTCTTTAATGACTTTCTGGGCCGTCAAGTATCATTCCCTTTGGCAGCCTATGTAGCAGTGATCCAGCTCTCAGATTTAATCAAAAATATCTTCATTTGTGTTCCGAAGATGAACGAAGGTCTTACGGGGTTGGTACAGCATGGGGGTGAATAATGAATGACTTAATTTTCATTTTTGGGTGAACTAACCCTTTAAGATACATTTTATTTGAGTAAAATCAATGAAATATATTTTTGTTCAATGATATTTTTTCTTTTCTTTTTTGGTGTTTTGAGATAATTTTATGATTTATAATTATTATTTATGCAATAATTAAGACCCATTTTTTCCCATTGAACATAATAGAAAATGTATATATATATATATATATATATATATATATATAATTAAAAAAAAAATTTATTAAAGCTATATTTCATTTTAGAGTCAAGTCTAGGCCTCATGAAAGCAATTTTTGAAATGAGATCGGAGCCATCTGGTGGACACACTGAGCATTTTTATCACGCAATAGCACATTTTTACCACTAGTGGATTTACAGCTCTCTGTAGAAACCTATGGTAGAAACACTCTAGTGATTTTTTCACATTTGTTTAATTTTTTTCAGGTTGTTGATTTGAATATATAATAACAGATTCTCATAAACTATTTTTGTCATTTTTTATTTATTTAAAAATTTTTTTTTTTTTTTTGGTTGGTTTAAATGGTAATTTGAAGTGGCAGTTTTACTTTATTATAATACAGTCAAACCTGAACATTGCATTATAAAGAGAACAAATGGAAAACAGTTTGTCACCCATTGTTTTAAGAGATTCACCCCTTCACTGTTGTGTGCTTTTTTTCTGCATCCTGGCTGTTTTGTAGATTGTATGCACAAAAAAACTCTGTATTTTCACATTTTTGCCAATTTCCCATTCATTTCCTATGGGGGTCATTTTTGACCCGAAGGTCCTGAGTGTGACTATTTTGTTTTAAGACCACTCCCTGGTAAAAACGTCAATAAATATTCACAAAGGATTCAACATTTTATAATGTTCATTTAAATGCTAATTGTTTTCAAGGTTTAAAACCTCTAATAAAAAACATTTAATAGTGGCCAATATGAATTTTCAGTAACACTCTAGTTTGGGGTCCAATTCTCACTATTAACTAGTTGTTTATTAGCATGCATATTACTAGGATATTGGCTGTTTATTAGTACTTATAAAGCACATATTAATGCCTTATTCTGCATGATCATATTCTATATCCTATACCTAAACTTAACAACTACCTTACTAACTATTAATAAGCAGTAATAAGGAGTTTATTAAGTCTGTAAAAATTCTCAATGGCCAACTTATTTTATAATTATGACTTATTAAAGGAAATATTAAATATAGACAGTGGGTTCTAAATTTAAGGGACAGTTAGTTCGCAGTACAAACACAGCACTAACCTTCTTCATTTCTTTGTGTATTTCTTTGTCTTTGGTTTTCAATTTTAAGTTCAGTTCATCAATTTTCAGTTCCAGTTCTGTGTTCGTCTTATGGAACTCCTTCAACTCTCCCTCCATCTGGAACACACACACACACACACACACACACAAACATCTTTTATCACACTGTGTTCATAACAATAACCTTGCTTATTTTTTATTTACATCTGACAATGTATTCTGGATACCACTTTATTTCGATAGTCCTCTTTGGGCATTCTACTAACTATGTACTAACATGTAGTTGCAAAGTCACTTATAGTTGTGTATGGCTCAGGCAGAAAGAGCTGAATAAAACATGACCGGTTGAAGGGATGATGACATGACATATATGCAGTAAAACACCTCCTGCATCTGCTCCTTCAGCTCTTCAATTTGATTCTCTTTTGGTGCAATCTCCTCCTCCATGAATTCAGCCCTGTGCTTCATCACTTCCAGCGCTTTGTTAAGTGTGCTATTCTTCTTATTCAGATCATAGATGCTCTTTTCCTGTTGAGACAAAGCAGATATTCCTCTCATGTACAGTCCCTTGGCATGAGTACAATACTAAATCCGTTTTTGCCAATATTAATTAAACTAATTGAGGCTCTGTGATTGATTTTCTTAAACCATAATACATTTATTTATCAACCATGTTTACTTCAAATGCACATCTTTCACTCATTCATGCTTTTATCTTCTTGATTATTGTAATGCTATGTACACTGGCTTGCCTAAGGGTTCTATAAGTGAAGTAACAATTGATACAAAACGCAGCAACCAGAGGACTATATTATGCATATTACACCGGTTTTAATGGAAATACATTAGTAACCAGTTCATCAAAGGAATGACTTTAAGGTTCTTTTATTGGTTTTTATAACACTGCATTTCTGGCATCTTTATACATTTCAGACTGTCTGTCGAGATACGTTCCAATTCGTAGTTTACGATCCTCTAAGCGCTAATCATAAACAATCTGGTGCTACTTCTTTTAGCCACTCTGCTCCAAAAATGTGGAATTGTCTACCAAATGAAGTGAATACATAGCATTCATATTTTTAAAAGGCGGGTTAAGACATATCTTTTTAAATCAGTATAGCAATATTTTACCTTCTGATTCTCTTGTAGTATCTATATTCATTTATATTGACATTGAGGTGAAATTATAAGGCCAATTCTTTTATTTTACATTGTGAACCTTTTATAGTTGCATAAATGTTGTTTCTTTATATTGACATTGTGTGAATTATTGTATTCCCAATATTTGTTTTGGTAACACTTTACTTGAAGGGGTGTGCATAAGACTAACATGACAGTGACACCTTCATAATCATGACATGACACATGTTATGAATATGAAGGAAGTTTTATGCATGTTTGTGACAACTGTCATTAAGTGTCAATCGCTCAATTATGACATTTTTAATGCAAATATGACATTGTTTGAGATGTCTTTGTTATGACACCTTGACATAAACCAATACATCATAACCTGTCAGTGTCTTTGTCATGACAACTTGACATTACTAAGACAACAAAACCTGTCATAAATATGACATAGCAGATTAATTATCAAACTTAAGAAACCACTTAGCTTTACTGGTTAACATTACATTAAACTGTCAGGTGGTTGGTTTTGACATTGGCTCTCATGAAGCCATTATAACTGTTTAATGACAAATTCAATTTGTACCACTGTAGTTGAGGTCAAGAAAAATATTCATGACACAGTTATAATGGCCTTATGACAGCCAATGTCAAAACCAACCACATGACAGTTTAACTTAATTTAATGTCAAGTTGTCATGACAAAGACACTGACAGGTTATGATGTTATGGTTTATGTCAAGGTGTCATAACAAAGACATCTTAAACAATGTCATATTTGCATTCAAAATGTCATTATTGAGCGAAAGACACTTAATGACAGTTGTCATAAACATGCATAAACCCTACTTCATATTCATGACATATGTCATGTCATGGTTATGAATGTGTCATGTCAGTCTTATGTACACCCCTTCAAGTAAAGTGTTACCTTTGTTTTAAAGCTTGTGAAGCACTTTGAGTTGCATTCCATGTATGAAAAGTGCTATACAAATAAATATGTCTGTATTAATAATAAAGATGATGGATGCATTACTTGGAGTGGTTTCTATGACTTTGGAGGGTGCGAAATTAGCAATTTGTAATCCGTCTTCAACTGCTTAGACAGGCAAATGTTGTTTAAGGAACAGGGATAAAAAGTGACAAGAGTGTTAATGTGAATTTTAGTTCTAATCAGACTCGACCGTTAGTCACTTGATTTCTACAGGATTGCGTCTGATAGCCGTGCCCACACTGAAATATCACTGGAACAAAGTGCTGCTCCTCTTGAATATTGATCATCAAATATGGACGAGGAGAGACGTATGATTTGTGATTGTGTCTTGTCATTCAGAATGATCAACGTCAGCTTAGAAAGACAAACTGCTTATTGCAATATGAAAAGAGCTATATGTAAATAAAACTGACTTGACTTGCTTTTCCTCATGTCATTATGAACAGGGTTCATGTGCGCTCACCTTGTCCTGCATAATTCCATCTTTATTCCGAATTGCGGCCTTCAGCCCAGTGATGTCATTTTCCAGTGATTTGATCACCGACTGTAGCTTCTGCACTTCCTGCTTCAGCTTCTCGATCTCCAAGTTCCTGTTATCAATTTCCATCTGGAGGCCATGAAACTATACGACACAACCCAACCTACATAAGATTCAGCTCACTGCATATACAGTATGTCATCTTTTATACACTGTACTTTGCAGGATTGAACTCAAAACCGAATTAGAGTCACTCACCGACTTTGTTGTGGTGTCTAATTCCACTTTGAGCATAGCGTTGGCCTTTTTTTCTTTCTGAAGATCTTGCTCGTATTTCATACGGATATCATGGATTTCGATATCTGTGTCCTCCTCCTCTTGCTTTATGTATTCCTCAAGTTCCCGAACCTGCTGCTGGGATTCGTCCTGAAACTGCAAGGTGGAAAGAGAAGGGCAAGATATTATTCTGTTTCAATATACTCCTTACACAATCGTAGGACTTCACAAGACTTATATAATGACAATCACACTAATATGGATCATATGGTGGTCTTTTTTTTGGAGGTTGACAGCCAAAGACTGAATAATTAAATTATTAAACATACAGTAGTGGTCAAAAGTGATGTCCAGAGGGGATTTTTTAATTTTTTTTATTAAAATATGATTAAACCATCAACATATGGGGAAAATATTTATATATACAGTATATATATATATATATATATATATATATTAGTGCTGTCAAACGATTAAAATATTTAATCGCGATTAATCGCAGTAATGTCATAGTTAACTCGCGATTAATCGCAATTAATCGCACATTTTTATCTTTTCTAAATGTCTCTTGATTTCTTTTTGTCCCATTATTTTTTTCTCATTTTAATGCTCTTATCAACATGGAAAAGTGGATCGGCTTGCTTTGTGCAACTGTATTTTTTATTGAAAACAACATTGACAATACTGTGTTCAATTTCACACTAACATTCTCACTTGGAGCAAATAATCTCTCACACAATGTAACACTGTCCATCAATAAAAGGGTGAAAGAAATACTGACCAGGTCTTGATATTGACTAGGGGGCGGAGAATTCGAATCAGCTGTGTGTGTGTGTGTGTGTGTGTGTGTGCTTGGCCATCATCAAGTGGTATTTCAGGCTGGACGTTCTGCGATGATGATAGCTCAGTTCACAACGACAAAACACACAGATCAATTTGGTCTCGTCAATGGAACCATTTGGCAACTTTTTAAAAGTAAACTTTCCATTCAGAATCTTATTGGCATCCATTTCGGAGTCTCGCGCTCGTCATCCACTCAAAACGTAACGTTAACCTATTATTTGGCCGGCTCGCAAGCCCAAACAAGTGTGTGCGGCGTGTCTGTTGTTTTGTTTCCGGTCTAGCTAGATCCGCTTGCGCTTTCAAAACATCCTCGCGCGGCGCAAGCCATTGAAATGAATGGGTTTCATAGCGCAGCGCCGCGCATGCCGCGTCCTGTTGCAAAAGCATGTGAAAAAAACTACAAAGTTTGCTAGGCCAAAAAGACCGTTAATCGCGCGATAAAAAAATTAACGCCGTTAAAATGGGTTTGCGTTAACGCCGTTAATAACGCGTTTAACTGACAGCCCTAATATATATATTTAAATATTTTAAATATGAGTGAAGAACAAAACACTAAAATTGGTTAAGATATTTATCTGACTAAATTATTTGGCAAAGAGGCAAAAACTACAGCAACAGGTTTTATTTTACTATGCAAAAAAAAAAAAAAAAAATGCATAGAAAAACAAAAAGCTCACAGGAAAAAGCATACACTGACCACAACATAATCAGTGATTAATATATCATTGGTTCTCTGTTGCATTTGCATGTGTTCATAATTTCTTTGTATGACAGCCTGGGCAAAAATGATGTCCACACAATTTGGCATGTTTCATTGCGTTATCACAAATAAAACAACACATTTTGAATAATATTTGAATAAAGGGTGAAGATGTCAATTTTCCTAGGCCGGACATCACTTTTGGCCATTACTGTGCTTCACATGGTTTGCTGGTCACCAGCATGGGAAACAGTTTTGCTTGAGAACACAATGAGTATGTTGGTCCACCAGCAAGACCAGCACTATAATAGCTCTAACCAGCATAAACCAGCCTGGACCAACATGGAATTCATGCTGGATTTTCTTAAGTGTTCGTAGTTGCCTTTACCTGGTTCAACAGCATCATCTTCTCCTCCAGCTTGGCCTCATAAGACTGCATCATCTCCTCCAGGGCTCGGGTCTTGCTCTCCTCCATGCTGTGCAGCTGCTGCTCACATTCCTGCTGAACGTTATGAAGCTTCAGTTGTAGCTCCTGGTATTTCTCATATTCCAGCATGAGCTTCTGGTTACTGGTTGACTCTGAGAAAAACAGCTTCAGTTAGCCTGGATAACTCTGAGAGGGGAACGGGCTGCTTCTGAAGATAGTAAACTGGTTTACATTACAAGCACACTAATAGCATTATTATTTTAATTCAGTCTTGATTTAAGTTGTCATGAGCTTGTCGATAAAACGTTGTACATAGGAATCTTCCAAAAAGTTTTAGACCTACATATACCAACATAAATACTACCAAAAAAAAAAAACTTTACGAAGCCTAGAAATTAATAATAAACAATGAATAGAAGAGTAGAAGCCTAATAATGTCAGAAAATATATACTCTTAACCTCTTAAGGCCCAAGCTGATTTTTTACATGCATTTTTTAATTCTCTTTGCTATTTGGGCTTATTGGAACCTAATTAGAATAAAAACTAAGAATCATCTTTTGATATGATGTACTTTTAGAGAAAAATGATGTCCACATATGTGGACTCATGGTCCGAATTTCCATAAAACACAATAAAGTCACCTTTGTGTAATAGAATGAAAAACCCTTTATTTCTGCCTTGAACACAGCAGTTTTTTTCCTGACTGTTTTTTAATGTATTAATAACACATACACACATATTTTTTAACATGTTTTGACTATCAGAGAGTAAAAACAACATGGAAACATTGCAATATTTAAAAATGTATACGATGGTTAATAGGGAGCCAATGCAATGTTGACATAACCGGGCAATATGGTCATACTTCCTGATTCTGGTAAGAACTCTAGTGGCTGCGTTTTGAACCAGCTGAGGTTTGTTTATTAAGCGTGCAGGGCAACCACCCAGTAGAGCATTACAATGATCTAGCCTTGATGTAATGAACTAACTGTTCCACATTTTTCATTGAAAGCACATGACGTAATTTAGATTTTTTTAGTTTTAAAGTTGGTAATTGCTAGTCATCCAGTTTTTATATTGTTGCCATGGTTTTGGGAAACCTATTGGCTGTATATGAATTAGGTCAAGCAGAAAATTGCTATTTGTGCATCCATACATTTTTTTTTACATTGATTTACATTAAAAACACAGACAGCAGCAGGAATATTAGGTTGCTTTCACTTTAAGAGCTAATGCATGGATCCAATATATTGTTACACATCTATCTATAGATTACAGGAACGTCTTTCTGTCTGTGTTTGTGTGTCTCTGTTATTCGCATATCTCTCGAACCGTTAGTCCGATGGACTTCAAACTTGACAGGTGTCTTGCTACGGGCATGAGAAAGTGCAGTGCCAAGTTTGACGTTGTTTGAATTAGAAATGCAAAAGATATCGGTAAAAATGTAGATAAAAGAAGCACACATTGGCTTTTACCGCTCTAGCCGCTGGCCACTCCCCCTCCTCTCACACTGCACACTGAGTGGCCACTCTCTCTCTCACACTGCACATTGAGGGGCCACTCCCCCTCTCACACTGCACACTGAGTGGACACTCCCCCTCTCACACTGCATACTGAGTGGCCACTCCCCCTCTCACACTGCACACTGAGTGGACACTCCCCCTCTCACACTGCATACTGAGTGGCCACTCCCCCTCTCACACTGAGTGGCCACTCCCCCTCTCACACTGCACACTGAGTGGACACTCCCCCTCTCACACTGCACACTGAGTGAACACTCCCCCTCTCACACTGCACACTGAGTGGACACTCCCCTTCTCACACTGCACACTGAGTGGCCACTCCCCCTCTCACACTGCACACTGAGTGGCCACTCCCCCTCTCACACTGCACACTGAGTGGCCACTCCCCCTCTCACACTGCACACTGAGTGGCCACTCCCCCTCTCACACTGCACACTGAGTGGCCACTCCCCCTCTCACACTGAGTGGCCACTCCCCCTCTCACAGTGCATACTGAGTGGCCACTCCCCCTCTCACTCTGCACACTGAGTGGCCACTCACACTGCATACTGAGTGGCCACTCCCCCTCTCACACTGCACACTGAGTGGCCACTCCCCCTCTCACACTGAGTGGCCACTCCCCCTCTCACACTGCACACTGAGTGGCCACTCCCCCTCTCACACTGCACACTGAGTGGCCACTCCCCCTCTCACACTGCACACTGAGTGGCCACTCCCCCTCTCACACTGCACACTGCACACTGAGTGGCCACTCCCCCTCTCACACTGCACACTGAGTGGACACTCCCCCTCTCACACTGCATACTGAGTGGCCACTCCCCCTCTCACACTGAGTGGCCACTCGCCCTCTCACACTGCATACTGAGTGGCCACTCCCCCTCTCACACTGCACACTGAGTGGCCACTCCCCCTCTCACACTGAGTGGCCACTCCCCCTCTCACAGTGCATACTGAGTGGCCACTCCCCCTCTCACATTGCACACTGAGTGGCCACTCCCCCTCTCACACTGCACACTGAGTAGCCACTCCCCCTCTCACACTGCTCACTGAGTGGCCACTCCCCCTCTCACAGTGCATACTGAATGGCCACTCCCTCTCTCACATTGCACACTGAGTGGCCACTCCCCCTCTCACACTGCACACTGAGTGGACACTCCCCCTCTCACAGTGCATACTGAGTGGCCACTCCCCCTCTCACACTGCTCACTGAGTGGCCACTCCCCCTCTCACACTGCACACTGAGTGGCCACTCCCCCTCTCACACTGCACACTGAGTGGCCACTCCCCCTCTCACACTGCATACAGAGTGGCCACTCCCCATCTCACACTGAGTGGCCACTCCCCCTCTCACACTGCACACTGAGTGGCCACTCCCCCTCTCACACTGCATACTGAGTGGCCACTCCCCCTCTCACACTGCACACTGAGTGGCCACTCCCCCTCTCACACTGCACACTGAGTGGCCACTCCCCCTCTCACACTGCACACTGAGTGGCCACTCCCCCTCTCACACTGCACACTGAGTGGCCACTCCCCCTCTCACACTGCATACTGAGTGGCCACTCCCCCTCTCACACTGCACACTGAGTGGCCACTCCCCCTCTCACACTGCACACTGAGTGGCCACTCCCCCTCTCACACTGCACACTGAGTGGCCACTCCCCCTCTCACACTGCACACTGAGTGGCCACTCCCCCTCTCACACTGCACACTGAGTGGCCACTCCCCCTCTCACACTGCACACTGAGTGGCCACTCCCCCTCTCACACTGCACACTGAGTGGCCACTCCCCCTCTCACACTGCACACTGAGTGGCCACTCCCCCTCTCACACTGCACACTGAGTGGCCACTCCCCCTCTCACACTGCACACTGAGTGGCCACTCCCCCTCTCACACTGCACACTCAGTGGCCACTCCCCCTCTCACACTGCACACTGAGTGGCCACTCCCCCTCTCACACTGCATACTGAGTGGCCACTCCCCCTCTCACACTGCACACTGAGTGGCCACTCCCCCTCTCACACTGCACACTGAGTGGCCACTCCCCCTCTCACACTGCATACTGAGTGGCCACTCCCCCTCTCACACTGCACACTGAGTGGCCACTCCCCCTCTCACACTGCACACTGAGTGGCCACTCCCCCTCTCACACTGCACACTGCTCTGTGCACATTTCTGAGTGAGCACAGAGAGGGTCGAAGAAAGCAGCGGAGCTTAAGTAGCGTTTTCTTCACTGTGTAGTCTGCTCCCTGAATCGTGTAGTTCAATTTTCCATATTTATTGTATGTCATTATGTCAGTATCAGTATTTGCTTTGTACCATGCACAAATAAAAATGTCACTGAACTTTTGCTGTGTAATTGTAACAATGAGCACTCAAACACACCAAACCAACAATTACTAAAAACACACAAAAACTGATTTTGCACGGGCACTTTGCACTAGTTCATTTTATTTCTCAACTGTTTTCATTCATTTAAGGCATTACTGACTATGTTTACAAGAATACTTGCCAAGACGGGCATTTTAACAATTTTGTTTGAATATGTCAGTTCAAACGCAAGAAGACGTGAAAGAGACCTCAATTCAGTATTCTCACGCTGTCTGAACCTACCTTCGAATACGTCTTGAACAATGTTGAGATCCACTGCTGTATCTGGTAGTGTAAACGTTTATCATTAAGATTGTAAAAATGAATGAAATATGTTTTGTTTACCCATGTCCTGCAGCTCTTTATCATGTTTCTCTAAGATTTCTGACAGAGCTTTAACATGGGCTGCTTGCTGTTTCTCTTTTTCTGTCTTCAGGACCTGTAATAGAAAATTAATTATAAGTTTAAAAGGATAGTTCACCCTTCTCATCATTTACTCACCCTCATGTTGTTCCAAACCTGTATGAGTTTCTTTGTTCTGATGAACACAAAAGAAGATATTTGAAAGAATGTTGGTAACCGGACATTTGACGGCATCCATTGACTTCCATAGTATTTTTTTTTTTCTAATATGGAAGTCAATCAGAGCCGTCAACTGTTTGGTTACCAACATTCTTTAAAATAACTTTCGGTTGTGTTCAACAGAAGAAAGAAACTAATTCAGGTTTGGAAAAACATGAAGGTGAGACAACATTTTTAGATGAACTATTCCCTTAATAAGCCATTTGTGTTATGAAATAAAAATATAATTTTGGGTCTCTTGAAACTGACCTCTTTCTCAGCATTTAGTGAATTGTTCTGTTGGAGACATTTTTCAGTGAGTTCATTGATCTTCTCCTTGTAGGTCATGTCCTTGAGGCTGATCTGGTGCTTGATATCCTCCTGGAGCTCATCCACTTTTGTGTTCAGATCCAAAATCATTTTATTCTGCAATATGGTCCAACATGTTCATTTTGCCATTCAGCTTCACCATATCAATGACATTACAAAATATTTCCTAAAATTTCTCTTAAATGCCCTGTTTTATGCAGCATTGAGATGGTTCAAGAACACAATTACTGATTTGAAGACCTCAATACCAGAGCTTAATGTTATTTTTTTTCATTTAAGCATAATCAATGCTACTTTACATCAACAAAGTATTACAGATTTTGCTGATTTTTTGCAAAAAATACAAATGACCAACACAAGGGAAAATAATGACCAACATAAAAATGAAATGATCAACACAAGGGAAAATATTTCCTCAGATTACCTTTTCTTCAAGGTCTGATTTGGTGACGAGGATCTCTTCTGTGTATTTTAATTCCTTCTCTCTTTTCAGCCCTTGTCCCTCTTTATCAATGATTTTCCAGATGAAAAGACAACCGTCTTCTGAGACTGTTAGGAGGAACTGGTCATCAAAAGTGATAATCATCTATAGACAAAAGATAAATGCATACATGCTTGACTTCTGACTAGGAGCTCAAAGGAAACTTAATTCCAATGACTTTTAGCAGTGCAAACCTTAGTGACAGGTCCAGCATGGGCCTGGTACTCTAGCCAGGCATTCTGGATGGGTAGAGGGTATTTGATGGCCCTCACCGTCCCAGTGGAGGTTCCAATGAAAAGCGCTCGTCCTGAACGAGACATAGCAACAGTGGTGCAAACCACATCGCCTGAAGGCACTTCCCTAAGGATCTGCAGCAAAAATATCAACACACAGTTTTATTTTGAGGGATCATTGATGGTTTCCGTTTAATCCAAAAGATTCAAATATGCTGCGCCACAATTGTTCACAAGAAATGCGACAACCACTTGACTCCCCTGATGTCAAACCTGGTGCAATGTGCTGTGAGGGGCTATATTTAAAGGGGCACTATACAGGATTTTCACAAATAATCAAGTATAGAAAAATAATGCCTCTCAATCATTACTTATGGTCTACTAGAAGTGTGTGGTGGTGCAACTGATATATCATGTCAGGCGGCGTGGCTTCTGGCGGTGTTCAGTCTGTGAGGAGGGGCCAAATTTGAATGTTGAGTTTACAAACAGTAACTGAAAATCATGCAAAGTGCATCTTTAAATATACAATTTCTGGTTAATTTGAGCTTTTTCCTCACATAAAGCTATTGTAAGGCAATTGGTCCGTCCTCCCCAATTAATTGGACGAATTGGAGCTAAAAACAGGGCTATGCTCCTTTGTAAATATCTGTATTGGTGTTGAGCTTGACAGTTAAGAATCTGTCACACTCCCCAATTCGTCGATTGAGGGTTTAAAGCATGGATATGTTCTCTGGCAGATATCTCTATTAAGTACAGAGCTAGACATGTGGAACTGACATATTTAAGTTGCAAAACCTAAAAACCAGGCCTACTCTCTCCCGTTACCCACCGCAAATTTTCAGATTAAGGCTCACAGGTTTACATGCTCCCCTCTTAAGGGCTGGTCGCAGTGTACTCTATTTCATTGTAGAGCTTGGCAGATGAGAACTCAGATGGTCAAAGTCAAAAGAAGTGGGCCACTTTCTCATCTTTCACCATCCCCAATTTATTCCATTGGGGATTAAAGCAGGTTCATGCTAATTTGTCAAAATGTTCATGAGTGTAGAGCTTGATAGATGAAGGCTGGTGTGGATTAAACTGCAGTAAGCGGTCAGCACTCTCTCATCTATCTTATAAGTATTGACCTTCGACCTTGGACATGTCACATCCTCCCTCCCATTCATCAGACGGTGCTTTAAAGCAGAACTATATGCTCCCCTCTGAAGGTTCAAATATGGTATACTCTTCTGCAATGTGAGCTTGGCAAATGAGAGTTAAAGTGGTTAAGTTGCAAGAAACACCCAGTCTCTCATCTGTCACCCTTCCCAATTTATTAGATTGGGGTTAAGCAGGGTTAGGGCTGGTTCACACAGAACCAACAGCAAAAACCCGAGGCGCAGGTCAGTGGAATGGAAAAAAGAGTGCAAGGTCTAGAAATGTGTTTTTTAAAAATTTGACTTCTTGAGCGGCGCATTTTTAGGACGCCTGGTCTAATGCAAAAGTTCATTGAACATGGAAGCTTTTTCCTAGCGCCTATAACACTGAGGCTAACCCTTGGTAGCAAGGCTAGAGAGTCACAGGAATGCGTCCTATTGGGAACTAATGCTTATGTTTAACTCTTGGTCAAGGCCAATTAAGTTCTTCAGTGCTTGGCCTGACAAGATTGTGCTTGGTGACTTCACAGCTTACAGGAAGGCATTGGTCAGCATACCCATAGTGTCAACAACTGATGCAGCATGAGTTCCCTCGAAAGTGAACATCTTAGGGTTACATATGTAACCCCGGTTCCCTGAGAAGGGACGATATGCCATGCATCAAGCATGCCTGCACATCTTCCTTCAGACAATTCATATCTCGTTCCCTTCACATAATAAATCAATTCTGATATATACTGAAAACCCTGGATTTAAAGGACTACATTATACTGAATCAAGTTCTGCAGTGAAAAACAGTTGTTTTGAGATGTCAAATGAGTCTTTCGAGACTGCATTCATGTGCCCACCTGACAGTCTTGGATTTCCTTCAAAGTGCAGTCTGTCCCGACAGCAAAGAATGTCTTGGCATCAGGGGAGATGGTGAGCCCTGTGTAGCTGCAGGTCTTGAGCACGCTGTCGGACTCTCGGGTACCGCTGAGAGTATTCCACTCGTACACCGCCCCGTCCATGCCACACGACACAAGACGACTGTCATCTGCACTGAACGCTACGGCTCGCACCTAAGGCACAATAATATGGACTGTAACACTGTTTAAAGAGCCAAGTTTTAATAAGGCAACACTACATCTGTGGATTTCCTCCTTCAAAATATCATATTCCACATAAGAAAGAAATACACATATGATTGGAACAACATGAGGGTTGTTAAAAAATAAATACCGGTATACCAAACTGTATTTATGAAAAACATTTATTTTATGCTAAGTATCCTACAAATACAATTACATATTTATGTACTTAATATAAATACCCTGCAGTAGTACTTTTTTAGGGTACTAAACTGATAGTTTAGATATGCTGATATAGTCCGATTTAGTCTGCTAAATTGAACAACTAATTTTAATCGGAAGTTATCCTTTAGTTATCCGGAAATAGTGCTGAGGTATATCTAAAGCTATACTTAAGTTTATTTGATTGTGCTAAAGTGGAACTATTGCAAGTATACTTTAGGAACATTTTAAATATCTTGCATTATTATACAGTGATCACACTATCCATACTAACGCTGATATTAGAAATGTCCATTGTGCAATAAAGAAGTACTCCAAATAAAGTTTAATTAGAATTTTTATTTATATCAGTTAGTCTCAAGCGATATATGACGGTACCGGTAAATATGTTAATGGATTTATAGTCTACTTAGTATGAAATAAATGTATTTTAAATACATGATGGTATAGGTTTTTTTTTTTACCAGGTTGATTTCCCAGGGATAGATTTTCAAATCTAGGTGAACTGTTTCTTTCAGAAAACATACTTTTTCATTGTGCCCCTTCAGATTCAGGATGTCCTCAAACGTGGTAGTGGAGTAGATGTTGATCACATTTCCATTGACAGCAGCAAACAAGTGGCCCCCATTACTGAACACACACTGGGAACAAATGTATGGAAAATTAGCCACCACAGTCAATCAACAAGGTGTATAGGAATGTGATGAATGAGAACAATGCAGACTTTCTATGCATGAATGAATAGATAATAGCAAATTTGAACGGATACGCAGAGACGCACCTCACGGCAACTGCGTACGGTGAACTCCTTCAAAGTCCTGATGTCATCGATGAGCAGAGTCATGAAACGGAGTTTGTCTGAGAATCCCACCAGGATGAAGAGTCCAGTGGGATGAAGAGCTACGCTGTAGGATTCCTCCTGGAACTCCATATACATCTCTAAATCACTGGACGACAAACACTAACTCTATTGGATATCCAAAAGCATCCCTCCTAATAAAGACCTGACGGCTTAGACCTGGGGCTAGTTGCATAAACTGCTAAGACGGGGGACACACTTAACGACTGTAAGGCCGATTATGAATGTAATTTGATACTTATGACTTATGGCTTCATTTATTTGATCAAAAATACAGTCAAATTGTAAAATATTATTGGAATTTAAAATGACTGTTTATAAGATTTGTTTATAAGACACAATTTAAAAATGTATAGATGTGGATATTTTCGCAAAGTGACCATTATCAATCATCATATTTTATTATGATAAATATGATAAAAATATGATAATTTGTAAATATTGCTTTTACAGACTCTTACAAGAGCATAAAGAGCCTAAATGAAAACAATGTCTCTTTAAACAAAACTATGAGACAAACAATGCTTTAAAGCTCACTGTGAGAGATACTGTGACAAAGCTAAACATACTTGGTCTCAAAGTTCCAGATGCGCACTGAGCGGTCCAGGGAACAGGTGGCAATGAGCGGTTTGCGGATGCAGGTGGACAAACCGGTGACAATGCTGGAATGGAATGATTGAGACAGGTACTCAAAATGAGCACGATCACCCTGATAAAAACAATGGGAAAAAGAGCAGAATTAGTCATGACTGGTATAATGGATAAATACAGAACTGTGTGTAGATCATCTCTAAGACCGGTTGGTCTAGATTTTGGTCTTGCCCCTTACAATAGCTCTCACACAGTTATAAAAAGAGCAGAAACTGATTGTTTGCTCATTTTAGTAGTGAAGTTTTGTTGAACACAAAACTACAGTAAAGACGGGCAAGGCAGACCAGGGTAATCATTGTGAACTAAAACTATTAAAAACAAGTTTGTTTAATATACCTGAAATAAAATATAATATAAATATTCATTTATTTATTTATTATTAAAGTTAAGATACAATTAAAGATGAAAACCTAACTAAAACTAAAATTGGAATAACATAAATGGTAATATTTAACTGATTATGCGCAATACCTGCAATCCTACACCAAAATGTAGCCATGATAGTATATAAATAACATTAAAATAACACCGAGACGAACAAACGGCACCTTTTCTAACTCAACGACGGAGAGCTGGATGCTGTAGAGCTGCCCGCGGTCTGTACTGGCGGTCAGGGTCTCTTCTGATGGACTGATGCACAGAGTGCTGATTTCCTGATGCTCTGCAGAACTGGAATCATTACCGAACACCTCTGGAGGAATCTGAGATGACGAGACGAGGAAACAGTGTCAGGATCAACCGGCCCCGAAACACTATCGTGATCATTTGAATGGGGGATAATGTCAAGGCACCGCACCTTTATGTCTTTGGTCTTCTTGTACTGGTCCTCCTCCTCGATTTTCTCAAACAAACACACCGTTCCAGGGCCAGCGGAGCAAACGAATCCACTAGAATAACCTACAATGGCCGTCACCCGCAGCAGGGCGGAGGAGGGCTCGTTTGAGTCCTGCTTTTCTGACTGACTGCGAGATAAAGACAAGAATAGACAACATACAGTACAAAAGGTAATCCCCATTCATAGCATCATATATGTTAGAGTTTAAAAAATATTGCAAATAGGCCTACTATAGACATTGTTTTGCCAAAACAATGCCATAAGGAGACCTGGTGGTTATAGATCATAATTAAATGTACCAGAAAGTTAAAACACTGATAATAATCAAAACAATCAGGACATATTAATACTCAATAAACTTATGTACTATGCTGTTACAATTATAACACATTTTTTCAACTTTTGTGACATTTTGTGACACTTTTATGTGCCAGGGTGTGATTTTTATATAACAGATTTTGACTGCTTACTTTGGAAATTTGAACGTCACATTAAAAATGCCTTAGAAACGTTTCAAATATTTTCACACGTTTTTAATGCCTTTTATGTATCGATTTTATTGCTCTCAATCTTAAAAGAATATTTCATATTTCATAAAAATCCGATTTATAGCATGTTTAAACACAATAAAAACAATAACACTATGAACATTTACTGTTTTGAAATGATTTACTGTATATAAATGTTTCTAAAAATCCTTTCATGTGGGTCATTTCCACTACAACATTTCCCATAATATTTAAATTTGAAGGTTTTTTCTAAGGTTACTTGTACTTGTGTACAGGTGTCAATAAAAAGCTTAAGATGAAATACTTGTGTGTATATTATGTGTGAAGAAAATAAAGAAACGGAACGGAATGTTTTTCTTACATATCATTAAGGTGTACATTTGTCAAGAGATGCAAAAAGTGTGAAAATATTTAATTGAATGTATTGATACATAAAATGCTAGCTATGAAATTGTTCTTAGCAAGACAAAGAAGCCATTTTGTTAAAGGGATGTTAAAAACACTATTTTCATAACCGTCATTTGTCAACCAAATGTTATTAACCATTAGCCTAAACAAAAAATTATACAAAAAAAGCTTCAAATTATACATGAACTATAGTAAAACCAGTAGGGCACAAGAAAAAAGTATTGTATCAATAATTATGAGAAATTAAAAACATATATATATAAATATATATTTATGAAATTAAAAAGGACTTTTAATATGAGAATTACCTCTAGTATTATTACTCTGAAATGTTTTCTAACAAAATATACTCATTTTATTTGCATAAACCTTTACTTTTTTGATAAATAAATGATCAATTTTTCATGCTGCAATTGTTCATCGATAAACAGAAACAGATTGAAATGTGAATTTTTCCTTTTTCAAACTTTTTTATTTTTAAAAATAGTTTTAAAAGATCTGAAAAAATAAAACAAATGATGTGTATTTTGTATGATATGTATTTTATTTGAATGTACTATTTCAGGTTAAAAAAATCACCCGGGATGTGTTATAACAAGGTTTAAGAAATCGTGAGATAAATGACAGGATTTCTCCTGTAATTGTTAGCAGAGTGCCAAAAGAGTGTTTTAAGAGAAGAGAAGTGCCCTAGCACGTGACCCTGCTGATGTCATCAGCACATGACCTCACAGCTCATTCCACTCACCTCTTCGCCCTCTGCACAGACGCCACGTTTATCTCCCAGCGTAGGCGACTTGATTCAAACATCATCAGCTGACCTGTCTCTGTTCCGGCCACCACCTTCTCTGTGGATATCCAGGTGTGGCACAGGAAGTTGTGGGCGTCTGTTTTAAATGTGCTGGACTGTTTCAGGGATTCTCCAGCATAGCGGAAGATCTTGAACACCCCGTTGCCGCTCACACAGATCTGTGTGTTGTCCTGAGGGTTGAAGCTGACCTGTGAATGGGAATGGATAGATTGTGTTAGGAAAGCTTGAACATTGCAGTAATTCTGACCTGTCATCAAAATAACAGTTTACTTAAATAAATAATTCTGTATTACGGTAATGAGGATATGAAAAACAGGATGAATTTTTTTGTGCATATGGCATAAGGGTGTGCTTTAAACATTATAATAATTTGTTATTTTTTGATGTACGAAGTACGAACTATCATATTTCATGTGGAAATGCCAGAAGTTTATTCCAGGGACTACAGACCAATATTTTATTATAGTAAGCATTAATCTTTATACAATATAGCAATTGTCGCGGTGGCTGTAATGAAGTGCACGAGGAAAGAGATAGAGAACAAAAATAGTATTTAATAAAATAACGCATCTGATCAAAATCTTGATTTTTATATATATATATATATATAATATTTTTTTATTAGTTTTTATTAATTTTAAATGAACTTTTATGTTTATATTTCCATTTCTCATTTAGTTTATTTAAGTAATTTTGTAAAACTTGTTCATCTAATATTTATATGAATTATAATATCTATATGATTTCTGCTTTAAAAAGAGGGTTTTAATATTTTTAGTTAATGCCGATACCCCTGATTCTAATATACCATGTGATAAGATTTAGAAATCATAATTCATTTTAATATAATTAATAATATCTTGATGACCAATGTCTAGGTGACTCAAAACCATCAAGAACACATGTGGGTCATATATTTCTCCCCAAAAATCGAAAGAAATAAGAAATCATATTTCGCTTAAAGAACATGACCAATATTTTTAGGACCATATTATCTCTTTTTATTTTCATTCTTTTCATGAAAATTAACCATAATTCTCATGTAATGCAAAATATTAAATACTTTAAATAGCAATGATAAGTAATGGTAACTATTCTACTACCTTTAAAAAAAATAGTTTAGTAGGTATAGTATTAATAAAATTTAATTTTAATGATATTACATACAAAATATATATTTGTATTACATTATCACAAATTACAAAATTATTAATTACACAAGCAAACACCCTTTGAAGTAAAATGCCCAGCATTACGGTAATGAGAATTTTGGTTGCTTAGGGTTATGTTCGGTCATTAAAATAATGGCACAGTGCCAAAAATATTAATATTATCAGTCCTAAAAATAGACTTCATCTTCTTTATGGAAAATATAATGTCTTGTGCTTCTCATTTGATTTGGGGGTGAAATATGATCGTTTGAAGGCAGCTGTGTTTACCTGGTTTATGGGGCCGCTGGTGCTCGTCTTCACAGTGGCCATCAGCTTCTTCTTTTCCCACATCCAGAGGAAGAGAGTCCAGTCTGGTCCTCCTGCCTGACCGATCAGATACTTGGAGTCAGGAGAAAAGGCCATGCAGACAAACTCATCCGCTGGGATCTCTCCTCCAGTCAACACCTTCCTCTTCCTGTTCTGCTCGTGCTGTAGATCAAACACAGTGATGGTGGCTTTCTCTCCACATTCGGACACAGCCAGATAACGCCTGTTTGTGCTGATGGCCAAAGCCTTCATGCCCTGACTTCTCTCGGTACCTGTGCCGACACAGACAAGACAGTAGAACACAGGAAACACATGTTGGTCACCAACATACAGTCTGATGATCATTCTCACAAAACATGTCCAGGGTCAAATTTAATCATAAAGTCAAAATAAAGAAACAAGAAAATATATTTTGCATACAATTTTAGAAGCAGTTCAACCAAAAATGAAAAATATGTTATCATTTACTCACCCTCAAGTTGTTCCAAACCTGTATGAATTTCTTTCTTCTGCTGAACACAAAAGAAGATATTTTGTAGTAAGCCGGAAACCAAACAGTTGATGGTATTCCATAGTATTTTTTTCTCTCTCCATACTATGGAAGTCAATGGGGCCCATCAACTATTTGGTTAGTATTCTTCAAAATATCTTATTTTGTGTTCAACAGAAGAAAGAAATTTATACAGGTTTGGAACAACTTGAGGGAACAACCAGTTTAAATTTGGGAGAACTATCCCTTTAAATTTGTTTGTTTGCCTTGGTATGTTATTTGCATGACAGTTAAACAGATGGAGAAGAAAAAAACCTATCCTGTAACACAATTTTTTTTTTTTTTAAATCATTATACATTTAAGTAGTAGATTACATTAACCCTACTGTATAGGATACATTTATTACAATAATATTTAACATATTTAAACATTTTATTTTATTTATATCTTATTTCTTTAATTTGATTTTGGGAGAAATATGACCCATTTGTGTGTATGAGTCAGATATTCACAAGAAATACAGTTAATAACCAGTAATATTTATATTAAGACTAGTGAGACAAGTGATAATGATATAGCAGCTAATTGTATCATAATGATATATGAGCCTAGCTTTATAATATAGGCTGCACTAGGCCTATATATTAGCCTACATATAAGATATAGCCTATTAAAATACGTATGAAGTATGTAAAGATGAATGTTTACTATAATAAAGTACCTGGAATAAACTTCTGGCATTTTTGGTTGATATTATAGCGCACACAGTTGTTTCCGCACGGAAATATGATGGTTTGCTCATCAAAATACAACAAATTATTCCTCACTCCTGTCCGCAATCCGAATACATAATGAGACTGTGCCACTACTGTAGCCATCTGACAAAATTATTAGCAAACAGTTTGTAGAAAAGTAAGATTTAAGCGCGTTGTCTGGTTTGTTTGCTGTGCATCTGTATAACGCTGCCGTGTTGATTAGTTACTAAGGTAACAACAAGCTAACGGAGAGAGAGAGAGGTCAGTCACGCCCGTTACACCGCCCACAAGCTAACTAAAACTTTGACGGACTAAATAAATAAATAATGGTAGAGTAAAATGTGCAAAAAATGCTGAACTTCTAACAGAAGTTAGACATTAACGTTATTTAAAAGGGAAAGTTTCACGCGTCCTAAATTGGGGGTAGGGGTGTCTGACAACGTTGGCGTGGTTTGTAGTGAGAATCTGTAATGAGATTTTTTTTAAACGAATATTTATAACCAATTTACTATTTCTGAAGTAGGAATGGTTTTGTCATGTTTTAAGATGATCAAAACGCAGCTGCATTTCTCCATTAAGACCACGTGATGGCGCCCATACAAAGCACGATTAAGTCATGACTCATGACGTGACAAAAAAAGGTATCCAAATAATTTATTAATAATTTAAGTGGCCTGACTTTGGCATGGAAGCTTTAAAATATGGACACAGTTACAGTTAATTTAAAGTGTTTAGAGATAACAGAAAGAAAAATGTTTTACAGTATTGTTACATTTGAAATGTTCCTCGTATTGTTTTTTGTTAGCCTATTGGTTCAACTCATCTTTTATTTATAAAGCACTTTCCAAACCATTAGAATGGGTCACCAGCGTGTTGTCTATAAATAGTAAATAACTCTAAAATACATAGAAACATAAAATAACATCAAGAAATGACACCAAGAATTGAAATCATACAAATCACTCACAGTTCTCAGTTGAGTTAATTTTCATCAATATTTTCATCAGATTTCATAACGATGTTGTTGATGAATGTTGTTGAACTTTTTTTGTTAGAAGTGTTAATAAACCATGTGTTTTTATAATTTCTAATTAAGACACAGGATGATTTTTTGATAAAACATCAATGGCCCACGAAAGAGTGCATGATCCCAAAATGTTTATTGTAAATATTAAAGCAAGGCAAGTTTATATGGCACATTTCATACTATGGCAATTCAAGTGCTTTACAGAAAGGAATTAAAATAATCACAAAATAAAAGCAAGGAAAATTAAAACAGTTAAAAAAATAATTAAAAGAGATGTGTGATACAGTTATAAAATGAATTAAACGATTAAAAAGATAAACTTATCATCTGGCAAAATACCGGTTTATCATATTTTTCACAACTCCCAGTTTTACTCTGAGATTTTCCCATGGTGATTACACTGTGTCTGTGGTGTTCTTTTAATAACACATTATATGAACTGAATTCAATGAAAATATTAAAGCGGGACCTTAAAGTTTACAAAAGTAATAAAGAAAAGTATAAATTACACGTTTAACAGCAAGTGGCTCATTTTACTTGAATTCGCCCTATTGAAAGTATCGAGCAGCGCTCATAAGCGACTTTCAAGGTGGATTTATTTTATCATGACTTAAAATGCTTACACAGCACACGCATTTTATACATGTATTATGATGCCATGCTTTAAATTATATATATGATGTATATATTTTTGCACATGGGTTTTGCAGTAGACGTCCCCTGACCTATTTTTACCTGAACACTGAGGGGGCTCCTGACATTTAAATAACTCTTGGGCTTAAACGTTTGTTATTTTGTTACATATATTAATATAAACTTATAAATTATGCACGTATGCCGTAAACTTACCATAAATACGAAAAAAGCAAGTCCCCCAGCAGCGGAACCATTCTTTGTCGGTTTCTGTTTCCGTCAGGATTATAATATTCCGCACACCCACAAGAAGCAGTTCTCTCTACACGTGAAGCTTTTGGATGCTGTGAAGTCCTCTGTTGCTTTATTTATTTGTCTAATTTCAGTTCTATATTATTTGATTATGGTAGAAATAGATGAGGATCCCCAGTTGGGGCTTGATTCTGACGAAGACGACGAGGAATTATCAGACGACGGGGTGAGAATATAGTGCATTTCACGTGTGAAATGTTTAGGCAGTTTTACATTAGAACACAATTTCATGCTACGAATTAACAACACAACCAGTGGTCAAGAAATAAAGTATACATGTGCGTAATTACATTTGTGTCATCTAATTCTCTTTGATCAGCTGCAAGAAGCTTTCGCCAAGGGTTTGCTTAAACCTGGAATGAATGTTCCTCTGGATGAGCCAAAGAAAGCCGTCAACAATGTGGTGAGTTGACCAGAGCTGCCTTTACACATTAACATACATTACACATGACCAACACTTAATAACTCACATAATTTGTATGATGATACCATGTAAAATCTGACATGAAATAATAGGTACAAACATTTTAAATGGAACTGTTTACCGAATCTTTAGACTGTAGACCGAATATAAACAAGTAAAAAAAAGAAAAGAAAAAAAAAGCTTGCATATGTTTTAGGTTTTGTATCATATTTGATAAATCAGACTTTTATGGCTCATACAGTATGATATCATGATCAAGGCTCTTGATCATACGTGTGCTGTATAGGCTGTCATATAGGCTACATAAAATTATAATGAGAACATTATAATTGTGTGCTTGGGACATGGCTTTTAATTGTGAGACTTTTGAATCAAGCGCTCAAAAATTATATAAAAAGTTTGATTTAGATTTATCAGCCAATATATAGGTTATAGGCTTTGAAATATAAATAATTATCGGTATTGGGCAAAATTTTTATATCGGTGCATCCCTACCGAAGTTACATTAGTCCATTAAATCTTAATATTGCTAACAAAACAAGTTTTTCTTGTTTACTTTATAACAATCTTTAAATATTTCACAGCAAAAAGATACGTTTACTATTACCTGAGGGTGGACATTTTTAGATTGATACTAATAGGCCTTTTACTTGCTAAAAATGTTCATCTATCAAATATGACATTATCGTACAGATACAGGCTTTATAGGCTTAGTATATGAATTGTGATTTGTTGAAAAATCTAATCCATAATCAATGGTTTTCATTCAGGAGGGTTTGAAGAAATGCCTTGCTGAGTTTAAGAAGAGCCTGCCCTGGGCTGAAAGGCTTGACCTCACCAACCTCCCAGCTGTTGACCTCATAGCAAAAGCAGAGGGCAAAGCACAACAATCAGAAGGCGGGGAAGACATCAATGCAGAGGATGACTTTCAGAGGGAGATGTATTTGTAAGTGTAACTTGGGTCATGTAGAACAGTGGTTCCCAACCTTTTTTTGTTATGAGACCCCCTTTTTCCCAAGAAAATATTTTAGGGCCCCCCTTCACATTTAATGATATTATCGCTCTTGTAAGCTTGCAGTTGCAGCAAGGAGGACAACATTTTTTTTTTCAAACAAACGGTATGTTTATGCACAAATAATATCCTATAATATTGAAAATACAATAACAAAAACATCAGTAGGCCCTTTGTAATTTAAAAACGTAAGCCTAGGAGAAGCCTATAAATTGGCCCTATTTAAAATGCAAAAACAAAAATATTCACACTGGTGTGTAGGTAAAAAAAGAAAGAATATAGGCTATTACTAAATGACTGTTGTCTGGGGCCTCAATACTTGCATGTTATTTGTGAGGCTTTATCAATGTGAGGCTTTATTTTTTACGCTTTTGGCGCTATAGCGAGCGATGATAAACTTGCGTTTATTAACAGAATAATGCGTCTTTCGGAAGAACATTGTAGCCGGAACTACTTCTCTCTGTGTACGTCTATGACGAGTCACGCAGGTACTGGGCTACTCCGCAGCGGCAGCGATCCGAACCAGTGTAAAATAGTCCCAATGTAAACACTTATTATAGGTGTACCATAGTGGTTCAGTATAAGACAAAAACACGGATTGGAAAATGGATTCATGATGAACTCGCTCATTATATACATTTTGTAAATTTTAAACAGAAATAAGTCAAGGGCTTTTATTTAATGCTCATTGCTCAAACCTTTCAAAATATGATGCGACCCCCCACAGAGCTCGCTGAGGCCCCCTTGTGGGCCGCGACCCCCCTGTTGGGAACCGATGATCTATAGGACGTTTCCTGTCAGCAGCGCCTGCATACTGGACTAATCTTTCGAGTCTTATTGCGCTGATACTGTCAAATACACACAAGGTTTACATAAACAAAGTTGGTTATGTCTAAAGTGAAAGCAAACAGAGAAAATCTGCTTGTCAAATGCGATATTAGACGCGTCGCGTGCATTTCTTAAAGAGACAGTAATAATATGCTGCCGCTTGTCCTTAAAGAGATACTGCACCCAGAAATAAAAATTCTGTCATTATTTACTCACTCTAATGATGTTCCAAAGCTGTATTCATTTCTTTCTTGTGCTTAAATATACTATGGAAGTCACTGGACAGGGTTCCCGCGGATCCTTAAAGTCTTAAAAAGTCTTAAATTAGATTTTTAAAATTTAAGACCATAAAAAGTCTTATAAAGTCTTATTTTTACTTATGAAAGGTCTTAAATTTTAGATGACACTTTGACTTAGACATATCTAAAAGCTTTCCAAATTAAAACTATCTAATTAGCGTACGTATTTTTTTATTTATTTATTATTCTATCTTTGTGGATTTACTAGTTCACGTGACATTTCGCGTCACTCACGAGTCGCGGCAGCATAACTGTCTCCTGCACGCGAGAGGAGAGAAAGAGAAGAAAGGTCGTAAATGTCAGTTCAGTTGTAAGTTCATTCTTTATGTGCGTATGGTGTGCGATGTGTATTGTCTATTATGGTATTGTAATCATTGTTTTAACAATGTACGAGGCACTGCGAGCTGACATCGCATTTCTCTCGTGCTTTCACTGCGTGATGTGTGCAGTGTAACTGTTATGTCCCCAAGTTAGTTTTTGTCTTATATTTATATCATATTATGTTCTTATATTAGAATATCACATCAGAAAGAGTGCCGTTTTCCCGTGCACGATTCCAAGTGTGATATTTATGTTATACAACTGTTAAATTAACAATAAGTTAACATTGAAACTACTTTTTAGACACAATATTGTTAATATTGTTTGTTTTTGTTTGTTTTCCCTTTATTTCGCCGACTATAATTTCAAAATGAAACCGTAGCAGAGTCTCAATGCAACCGACAGCGATGATTTCTTGACTGAAATCCGCGTTTTGAACGAATCACTTGCTTCTTTCCCGAATGAATCAGCCGTTTGAACGAATCGGTTGAACGAATGACTCCCTCAACTCACTTATTAAGACAGTGATTTGCCGCTGCGGTTTCATATTTAAAGTACCCTTTAAATAAAATGTTAAAATTAGAAATCATTTCATATTTAAATATTGAATATTGATTTAAAAATAGGCTATATATCTCATAGCTTTATTTATGCAGTTGTAAATGGAGTGTAAATATATTAATGCCACTTCTGATGCCGCTTCTGTCACCTCTGCAGTCTGCACTGCAAAGATGGATTTTGATTGAATGATTTAATTTGACTGGTAACAGTGGTACTGTATGATTATTATATAATTAAGTATTATTGTATAATTACTGTATAATTTAATTTGAATGATAGTATTTGACATTAAAGGTGATGCATAACTCTAAATAAGTTTAGAAAAAATGTCCATATATAGGTGAAAATGCCCCTGAAAAAATCAATTTAAGGTGGCAAATATTGCCCCTTAATCAAAATATTAATTTCTGTCACTGCTGTGAACTGACCATTGCATAGAATATGAAAAATATTAATATCTTCGTGAGTCAGCTGTCAACAACAGACCTAAACCAGCCATGGCACCAGCACAAAAACACAATCAGTAAAATATCATCTAATTATTATCAACAAAACGTTGAAAATATCAAGATATATTTTTGTCAATACTGCACAGCCCTAATGTACGGTATTAATTTTGATTTCTTCAGGTCTTAAAAAGCCTTAAATTTGACTTTCAAAAGTGTGCAGGAACCCTGCTGGAGTACAGCAACAGTTTGGTTAGCCACATTCTTCCAAATAAATGAGTCTTTGGAACGACATGATTTTTTGGGTGAACTATCCCTATAACTGTTAACTGTTGCGTTACAGCTACAGACAGGCCCAAGCAACTGTTTTATTGGCGCTGCCAAAGCTGCATAAGTTTAAGATTCCTACCAAGCGACCAGATGATTACTTTGCAGAGATGGCCAAGAGCGATCAGCACATGCAGAAGGTAAGAGCATGAGCACAACTGTTGACTTGGCACCTCTGCTTTATAGAAATGTTTTGTCCACTGCACAATGAGAGTAGGAGAGCCCCTAGTCTCTCAATCCCGTAGGCAAGCTTTCAAAAACAAATGATACACGAATATATGCTACCATTCGTGGGTCAGTAAGAATTCTTTTGTTGTTGTTGAAAGAAATGAATCCATTTATTCAACAAGAATGCATTAAAAATTGATCAAAAGACGTAGACATAATGTTGCTAAATATATCTATTTCAAATCAATGCAGCAAAGAATCCTGAAAGAAACGTATCAGTAGCCATATTTCCATCCACCTTTTTTATGCTCATTTTGGTATAGTGCATAAAAAATTGCTGGATGGAAACGCCAAGATGCGCATACATTTTAAAAATGCGCTTAAAAAAATGTATATTCCAGAAGTTTCCCCTGCATCCGAACGCAAGATAACATGACAGCGTTTATTGCGTTTCGTCTGCGTGCTCTGAGACGCAAGTAATTTATGATAAAAGAGCCACAGTGATTTCAGCAACTTCCATTTTTATTACAAATGTTTTGTGACAGTTTTGTTCTCTTGAACACATGGGATGGAAACGGCACTTTATTTGGAAATTTTGCGCATAAGTAAAATGAGCAAATTTGCATGAAAGCATAGCTACTGTTTCCACAAAAATATTAAGCAACGGTTTTCAACATTGATGACAAGAAACAAGCATCAAACCATCATATCAGAATGATTTCTGAAGGATCATGTGACACTGAAGACTGAAGTAATGATGCTGACAATTCAGATTTACCATCACAGGAGTAAATTACATTTTAAAATGGATTAAAATAGAAAAGTTATTGTAAATTGTATTATTATTTCTGTTTTTACTGTATTTTTGATCAAATAAATGCAGCCTAGATGAGACTTTTAAAGCATTAATCATTTAAAAACATTTTTAAAATCTTAGACCCCCAACATTGAGTAGATGATAATTTCGACAAGGGACGCAAATCTTCATCCAAGACGGATACATTTAAAATTGACTGTCAATGTCAATTCATAATCTACATTTTCCAGGTTCTTATTTGTTTGTTTGCAACAGGTTAGGAAAACGCTGCTTATTAAGCAAGCAGCAATGGAGAAGTCAGAAAAGGCCAAGAAGCTCCGAGAACAGAGGAAATATGGCAAAAAGGTCAGTTTTTCTCTCTAAATGATGTTTTTAGGGTTTGTTATTGGGTGCTGGACAGACATTTGCTTTAAATCTCTGGCTCTACAGGTTCAAACACAGGTGATTCAGAACAGGCAGAAACAGAAGAAAGCTATGCTGACAGCTGTGAAGAAATATCAGAAAGGTACATTTTCATCAGAGCAACATGTTTTCACTTTAGCACATATCATTACCAAGGTTATCTGAGCAAAGTTTTATATTCCTTACACTAGTGGAGAAAAATGTCACTCATTGTTTATGTCTTACAGGAATGACAGATAAACTGGAATTCCTGGAAGGAGATCAAGATCCGAAACCGAAAGGGCCAGCAGCAAAAAAGCAAATAAACAAAAAAAGGTAAGCAATGACTCTTTATTTGCTGTTTTTTAGTAGGATTATAATTCAGCTGTTCAAACTCTATATTGAGGTTGTTTTTCAACCGGTTACAAATAACTGATTTAAAGACCTGAGAGGCATAACCGTAAAACTTCAAATAATAGCCCGGGCTTTTATTTTCCCAAATCGTTGAACTGCACCGGCTTGTATTTGAGACAGGCGTCTATATGAGACAGGCCTTTATAATTTAGCAGGGCTTGACATTAACTTTTTGAGGCACTTGTCCTTCGGACAAGTAAATTTAGGTTTCTCTTGTCCATGCACAAAAGTCACTTGTCCGGGTAAAGATTTATAATTTTATCTAGGGCTGCACGATTTGGGGAAAATGTCATATTGCGATTATTGAGTTCAATATTGCGGTTGTGATATGCGATTGCGATATAATAAACAAATGGTTTCATGAGTCAACTTGTTTGGTTCTAAACCAAATGCACACACAGATTAGTGATAATTCTGAAATTAGCAATAACAACTAAATGATTGATAACACCTATAATGATCAATAAGCCATTGATGTCTGGATAAAAATTAACTGTCTAACAGGTAGGACATATACAGAAATTTAATAAAGTTATCAAACAGTCTGGGCTGCATAAATTATAAATTATATATAGACTACTACTTATTGAAGCTACACAAGTTCTTTAGTCAAGAGCAGTGAGTAATTTTCTCTGTTCCCTTTGTTCTTTCAGTAACTTTACTGACAGAACGCTTTATTGGTAGCTGGCCCTTTAAGAGCAGCCGCTGTGGACAGAGACGCGGATATCACACGCGCCTCATTCTCTCACGAGTCAACTCTTTATGTCCATCATAAGACTGTTCTTATGTTATGAAGATACTCGACAAATGACATTTTGGCTTAATTGTGTGTGTTGTTGATGTTCGTTCAAGCGCGAAAGAGAACTTCTGGCGCGCGGTCTGTGCATGCGCATTATACTGGCGCACGTCTTTCTGTGAGTCACATTCAGGACATTCACAGGCAGCGCGAAAAAATGTGTTCGTTTCAAATCGGTAAAATTAAATCTGTAAAATAGACGTAACGAGTGGCACATAACGTGAAGTAACATGGCATTTTATTTTGTTTGAAATTTAACTTGTCCGGTCGGACAACTAATTTTCTCTTCTACTTGTCCTACAAAAAATCCACTTGTCCCGGACAAGCGGACAAGCCTTAATGTCGAGCCCTGTTTAGTGTTGAGTGTAGGCCTAGAGTAGCCTGGTTCTACCAGACTCTCGTACATTTCATTTGTACAGAGAGTCTGGCCTCGCTCCATTGAGAAACGTTTACTTCCTTGTAGGCGGGTTCTCTGTTAAAGTTCAAAACTATTGGATCTGCCCAGAGTCACTCAGGATCTGCCATAGCCAATCGCTAACGTGTGGTCGTGACGTATGTCATGCGCCGAAACCGGCTGGAAACAACAAGTCCGAATTCCATATTCATAAATCTAAATGCTAAACCTCTCTTTCTTATATTTGTGAAAGAATTTTAAAAATACCTCTTTTCAATTAAGTTGTCTGAGAACAAAAAAAGCCTTAATAACATTATCTGTTTGTAATTATTTTCCTTTTTTCAGTGTCATTTAATTCTCTTAACTTGTTAATGTTTATTTTATATTATCCCCCTAAGGTTTTTTTTTTTGTTGTATTTTTTGTATTATGTTTTCTGTTATTACTTGTGTATTGTTTTAAGCAATAAAAAAACAAGTCCGAATGATCAGAGGATTATGTTTAGAATAAGATGTCTGTCAACGAGAGCTGCATGTTTTGTTCATCGAATTTAAGAGTTCAAGGAACAATTCTAAATTCTAAATGTATATTTGACACTATAAGGACAGTGATGTATTCAGTCAACCGTCGAAGCTGGGTGTAATCATTAACAATACGCCGCTGCGGTCGTTTCGGATCTGCCGCAAATGCTGTAACGTTACAGTGATCATCGTGCACGCCGAGCTGCCCAGCACGAACTCCTAACCTTTCTGCCTCCCTCACTTGGTCCTCCATTAGTGCAACAAGAAGAGACGACAACAACTATAGGCTTTGCATCCCTATCGTTCGCCTTAGCTAACTCATTCACCACTAGCGGAGTGAGCTGGAAAATTAAACTTTTCCCGAACCCCGTGGGGAGGAGGGCCACAACATCATGGCCACCAACAACACTTAGCAAACATTGATCTTGCTCCGGCTTTAACTTCTGTATATTCGGAAGTTTTGCAACAACGGACCGAATAGATTTTCTCACGTCTTTCTCCGCTGCCGTTACTGAACTCCAACTCAAACTGACGCGCTACATCAACGTCATTGTTCTCAGCCACTCCCTCTATTCGCTAATTGGTCCTACAAAAAATTGATTTCTGGAAACCTAAGAATACACAGCAGTCCCAGACGTAGTACTGAAGGAAAATGAAATTGAGCGGAAGTGCGTAGGAGGGCGGAGCCAGGCTAGGCCTAGAGACTCTAGTCTCTAAAAATCTCCAAATGCTCCGCGTGAAACTGCGGTCTTCCGACCTTTACTATCGCGTCAATTGATTTTGATTAATATGCGCGAGGGAGAGAGAGCAAGATAGCGCTTGTGTTGTTTGAAGACGTGAGTGCGCACGGCCGGGGTTCTCTCTCTCTCTCTCTCTCTCTCTCTCTCTCTCTCTCTCTCTCTCTCTCTCTCTCTCTCTCTCTCTCTCTCTCTCTCTCTCTCTCTCTCTCTCTCTCTCTCTCTCTCTCTCTCTCTCTCTCTCTCTCTCTCTCTCTCTCTCTCTCTCTCTCTCTCTCTCTCTCTCTCTCTCTCTCTCTCTCTCTCTCTCTCTCTCTCTCTCTCAACGCGCCCTGTCAAGCGCAGCAGTCATTCTATTCTACATCACTCACCGATCAAAAAAGGATTTGGCGGGACAAAAATTTGCTTTGCCGGCCGCCAAAAAGCGGACGATCTGACGGGTTTTAGAAGATTAAATAAAACCCGAAACTAAAAAAACAGAACCGGCCTTTATTTACCCAAACCTGCAGCCACACCAGGCGTGTAAAAGAGACAGGTGTCTATTTGGGACTCGGCTATTATTTGAAGTTTTACGGTACTTTGGGTCTTCATTTTATGGCAAAATATTTAGTTAAATGCACCGTTTTGTAACTGTGTGTGTGTAGGCTTGGGAATCGGTTCCAGGTTCCGGTTTGGAACCGGTTCCAAGCGTTCCGATCCATCGGAATCGTACACGTCCACACGTTAACGATTCCACTAACGATTCCGAATGTTCTGTTCCATCCATTCCCGCGTCGCGGCACGACGTTACAGTATGCGCCTGGATTTTTAAATCCCCCAAAAGCGCGATGTCTACGAGACGTATTTCAGCTCCAATGACGGCATCAAAACAATGAAAGCATGGCAAAGCGGCTCTCCACTGCTCTGCTTTCCTCGGCAAAAAAGTTAAGAAACTCGACGCTATAAGCCCTCAGTACCGTACCGAGCCGAGCAGTTCGCACGTGACTTTTATGCAGTGTTTCCCACACATAGACTATGTGTGGGAAACACTGCATAAAAGTTCAGCACAAAAGCACAGCATATTCTTTTCGTTGTATTTCCTTTCCCCGCTCTCCCTCCGTCTCTCTATCACTCACGCGTCTCTCTCACATACACGCACACACACACACACACACCGCGTCTGTCTATGAGGCGCCGGACTGGACAAAAGCGAAGCGAACTCCGCGAGCGACTCTGGGTGAGAGAGAGACAGAGTGTGACTTTTATTTAAACTTATATAAACTAATATAATTGATTTTACTGGACAGTTTAAAGCTCATAACCATATTTTGTTGTTACTTGAAGAGTGCAGTGTTATGTTGCATCATGCAGTATTTGTCCTGAAAAGGCTACTCGGTAAATGTCTTTAATTTAAGGTCATTCCTATTTTATTTGTATACATTTTAATCATTAACTTTAAGCACACTCTTTTATGTCTAAAATAACAGTAAAGGGTAAAAAAAAACGAATTCCCAAAAATTAAAACGGAAAAAACGGAATTTGGAAAAATAAATAAAACTGATTTCATAGGGCCCTAGATATTGCACACTCGGTTTTCATTTTCTAAAACCACTTTAAATTAGGGATGGGCATTTTTCTAAAATATTGCATTCGAATATTCGGGCTCATAAAAATCTAATATTCGTTTATTTAAATGACATTTAACGAAAAAGACGTTATTTTTTAAGTTTAATTTTTTTTACGTTTTTGTCACCATTTCTGAACACGCTTACAATTAGGCAATATACACAACAAGCTTACAATATATGTTAAAGTTTTCTTTTAGTTGAAAACATTAAACAGTAGGCCTATGTGTAAACAAAAAATATAAAAAACAAAAGCATTAATAAAAGCGTGCTCAAGCAGCGCGAACGGGAAAAAACGCCTATAAAAAGCATATTGCGCCAGATATCGTACAGAACGCACACACACACACACGAGTCAGCATATGATTATCGTGTTTATATTGTTTCACGTTTATATTGAGAAAAACGATATCCACATGCAGGGGCGCCGCCAGCAATTTATGCTCGAGGGAGAAAAGGCGCTTTGCTGACAGACGCTTCAGAGACACAAAGATAACGGTGTTTCTAACAGCACTTTGCGTTTTCTGATCTTAAACCTGTCTCCCTCAACGAAACTTAAAGGAAGTATATGTCTCAATCATTTTGCTATAAGATAAGTTATCATTTCGGATCACGCGGGGTCCAGCTGCGCTTACCTGCAGTCGTGAATGCAGTGATGGACAGCTGTCTTTCCTCATTCGACTGTTTGGATTTCATGTGATTTCTCATTGTGTTGATGATATTATAACTCAGATTAATTAATTAATTTGATCAAAAGTAATTCCATTTAGTAAGATCATTTTCAAGTAATTCCAAACTTCGCGAGGCAGACGACAACATTATGTGATCAAATACACACAACTTGTTAACACACTCCACAGCGCCACCCAGTGCATTTAATTATAACTGCGAGTTAGTGCTTGGGATTTATCATGGATTCACTGCATTTACGGCCAGCAAAGCAACGTAGTAAAATTCGAATAGTATTCTATTTTTCGAATAATAATTACAGATCGAATATTCGAAAATTCAAATATTCGTGCACATCCCTACTTTAAATTAGACATTCAAAGCCAACAACTCTCAAAGCCACTCTGTAAGTGTTCAGCAAATGGTACAGGAATCGATAAGTAATGACATCGATAAGCAGACTCGACAATGGCATCTATATCGATAATTTCTTAACGATGCCCATCCCTGTGTGTGTGTGTGTGTGTATATATATATATATATATATATATATTAGTAGGGGTGGAACGGTACACAGAAGTCACGGTTCGGTTCATACCTCGGTTCAGACATCACGGTTCGGTACGATTTCGGTACAATGGAGGGAAAAGCAAAACAAAAATGCAGAAGGCATTATTTTTTTTAAATAAGTTTTATTAATAAAGGCATATAACCAGTTTATTTGTAGTGCACTGACAATAGTTTAATTAAATAAATTAATAAAAAGACAAAAGGACCTTGCAATATGTTTGGTAATTGTACCGGAATTAATTTAAAATTAATTTGCTATATTTCAGATCAATATATTTGTTTTCCTTAATTTTAATTAACATTATTAATTAACCATGTAACATTATTCTCATCTGAATTATAAATAATTGATTTCTGTAAAATAATACTACCATTAAAAACACATTCGATTTTCTTTTTTAATCAATGTAGAATGTGTAAGATTAGTGCTCCGAGAACAAGAAATGAAAACCAATGCAATATGATGAATGTCCAAAAGATGGGACCCACAGACTGTTTTGAAATGAAGTTGGATAAATATGTTTTGCTTTTAAAACTGTGTATGTGTGTGTGATTTTGGTTGGGTGACAGTTGTAGGTTACAGTTTGACAAGAGTTTACAGTGTGACAAAAGCACAATGTTGTGTTTTAATTGCGAGTGTACACAAATATAAGTAAACACTTTGCAGGTTTAATGATCTGTATGAACAAAATGACGGAGTAGCCTATGTTTTTTGTCTCCACTGTTCGATCGCTCTCGTCTCTCTCACACACACAGTTCGATCGCGCCCGCGCCTCTATCTCTCTCTCTCGCGCACACACACACACTCCAGCATTGCAATCTTGACATCGCTGCCTGTTCATTATGCGGTCACACCAAACGCGAATAGAGCGTCAAATTCGCGTCTATCTATTCGACGCTAGTCCAAAGCGAATAGGACGTTTGAAGTGAACGCGCGCTCAGAGCTAAGCCGATGGTACAGATTATGTGTCCCTAAAGAACCCGCGTATCTAACAGTAGTTCCGCATTACATTAATTAATTTGCACGCGAGTTTTATTTATTTTTATACCGTGTATTCTCCGTGTAAATTCGTGCACCGAACCGTTTCGGTTCAATACGAATACATGTACCGTTCCACCCCTAATATATAGGGCTCCAGACTAACTTTGAAGCACTTGAAAGTGTTCCTTTAATGAATACTGTAAAAACGTTCGACTATTTCTGCCATAATACAATGGTTACAGTTAGCGTTACTACATTAAATCCATGGTGATTGTTGGTGATATGTGGACTAGAAAGCCTTCTATATCTTTTTCATTTATGGCACATTGTTTCTCCTGGTTTACACGTCAGCACTGTTTGATTTGATATGGTTTATAACGAAGTTCTGCACTGAATTTGAATGCTTCTCACTAGAACGGTCTGCGCATCTCAAATGGTGTTTGTTGTTTCTCATATGCAACAGAAATGGCAGCTCTTATCAGTTGGGTAATGTAGTGGTGGCAACCAGAGCGACCTCAAACTAAAGATAGTCAGTCTGGAGCCCTATTATTTATTTGTATTTTTCTTGATATTAAATGTTTGTCCTGCTGTCTTTAGTCCTAATGCTAAGAAGAAATACAAGGATCAGAGGTTTGGCTTTGGGGGCAAGAAGAAGGGCACCAAATGGAACACCAAAGACAGCCACGACGACGTTTCAGGATTCAAGGCCAAAATGGCTCACGGGAAAGGTGGGAAAAGAAGCGGCAAAGGAGGCAAGACGAATGTAAGTGGGGTTTTTTAGTTTTTTTTTTTAGTCTGAATCTGTTAATCCAGATACTTTTGAAAATGACGTTTTTTGGTCCACACCAGCATTTTTAAGCCTTTTTTCAAAAAGTTTCTCGTCCACACTGAAATGTCAGAAAATGCTCAAATTATCTTAGTGTAAAACATAAGTTCACAGAGAGACCGGGGCCTGTTGTATAATCTTAGCCACTATGTTACGACTGTCACTTAAGAACTAGTCCGACCCACTAGCAGTTAAACAAGTAAACATCTCAGTAATCAGTCTTTCTTTTCTTATTAAAATTAAACCAATCTACCTTTTTATGTAACGGACTTTAAAAAAGTTAAGACCAGTCTTGAAGACATAAATGAATGACGTTTTTCTCAGAATATCACAGTTCTGACTTTATAACTCGCAAATCTGAGAAAAAAGTCTGAATTGTGAGATAAAAATTACCTTTTTTTTTTTTTTTTTTTTGTGGCGGAAACTAGCTTCCATATAAAGCTCCTTTTTCGCAGGACAAAAACATGTCTCAGTGTGGATGAAAGACCATAACGTAAAGAAAAATAAGTTTTCAAATGTATCCAGATCAGTGTAGATGTAGCCAAATTACTATAGTTTTGTTGTAACATTTTTTAAAGATTCCACATGTTTTCATCTCTTTCTTTTTTTATATATATAGAAACGGCCAGGGAAGGAGTCAAGGAGAAAAATGAAGGCACGCAAATGAGCTGTATCTTCCCATCCGTAGCTCTCACTGAAATGGATTGCGCCATTAAAGACTTTTTTAATCTCCTCTATTTTTTATTACTTGGGTGAAGTCAGGGCTCTGTTCTTTTTTCCCCCGTCGAACACCTTTGTATATTTCAAAAGACTTCGTTACCTGAGAAGATTTTTTTAAATGTTTGTATTTAGCAGACTAATGTTAACACCAAAAATAAAACCTTTCAGAATGGTGACACTGGAATCCATTTATGATCACCATAACATAATAATTCTGAAAAGTATACCATAGATTTACATTATTTTGCCCTTGTAATGTTTTTTTTTTTTTAATGTAGAGACAAACAGTGACTGTAAAGTACTCTCTTTTCGCACCAGTATTTGTATTCGCAATGGGAATAAACATATTGCTTACATTCGGTACAAATTTGAATCTGGCACTCGCTGGATCTGAGCTTCACATTCAGCAATGCTCTGTGCCAGAGGAATACATTAATATTCATGAGATTGTAATTAGTTTATCTGCCCACTGGTCCTGGTTGTAGTATTCTGACAGTGTCGTTCCTGTGCCGTCTGGGTTCAGATAAGCAAATGAAGTGGGATGTTCCTCCCGGGAATCTTAATGTCTCTTTTCAAGAGAACAAACGGGATCTCTGAGATGCAGAGTAGAAAATACTGATTTAAGAGTCGAGAGCTGCTTTGGTTGAGTTTTACAAAATCAGAAAGACAGCGAATCTTCAGAATGGAACAGTTTATTCATTAAATATTTTAAGATTTAGGGAAAAACGTCCTAAACGTCATTACTGCATCATAAAGCCTAAACAACAGGCCAACAGATATAAAAAATATCAAGCATAACTGCTTTTAACATTCAACTCTTCAATCTAATCAATTGGAATTATAGGTGTCAAGTTCAAAAACTGTGCAACAACACAAGAAGACTGATACCATAATCGACTACTGTAAAAACAAATGTTAAACTGTTGCCTATACTGGAACAAAGACAGCAGTGGTTTCAGCTGTATCTTCTGAAAATCCCTCTTTTCAGGGTGTGTTCCTTGAGGAAAGACTTTCAACAGGTACAGCATCTGTTTCCTGGTTACCACCGACTTGGCTTTCTGTATTGAGCAAGCAGAACGGACATCTTTATGAAACAAAATTAGAAGAAAGTTTTGATCTTTTTATTTTTTTGGCCACTGGCACCAAAGAAATTCTTTTGTCATAAAAAACGACACCAGCTGAATGTATTACAACATGTAGGCTATCTATGTATTTTTAATCTGTAAAATATGTAGTGTGTATTTCTTTTTCTAGCTGAACAATTTTAATCTGATTAGACTATCATATTTGAGTAAAAAAAAAAAAAAAGATATTTTACACAAAAATGCATTACAAATCAATGCATCTACCAAGACACTTTGAAATACAGCAGAACGCTGAACAATCATTTCAGGTTATGCTAGGTTTCATGTACTGTCATCAAAATTATCCATAATATTTTAGCTGCCGAACAGTTAAAATCACTGATTATTAGTGATATTTAAGTTTGCTGTAATACATGCAGCCAACACCTGGTCATATATTGATATGGAAAAAATATTGGGTTCATTATTTTGTTTATTGGGTGTGGAATAATAGGTTAACGTGCTTTAATGCCATTCTGAACATTTTTGCAGCACCTCAATTTCCAGTCTGTCTGAAACGCTCTGATTATATTCAAGATTCTACAAAGCTCCTCCTTCTGAAAAGCTCAGAGCGCTCTGATTGGCCAGCTGACCTTGGGCATTGTGATTGGTCAAAGACCTCAGGTGTATGTTGGAAAAGTAACAGCCCTTATAATGGCAGGTTTCAGAGTTTATAGCTGTTTTCAGAAGGCCAAACAAAGGGGTTTGCTTTCGCATCCAAACACAGCGTCTCTGCGACATGATGATGACAATTCAATTCACTGAAGTCTTGTCTTCTCTCTTTGGGTATGCCTTTTTGGGTGAGCATTATGCTAATATTTCACATTGTGACGTAGACGTTTGAGGAAGTAATATATGAACTTCGATCGAGGCGTTTTAGGCAGGTCTGTGGGACACTGAGCTTTGTTACTGCAGATCTTATACATGCACAGATACATTACACACTAATAGGAAATGGTAAACATTTAAACGCATCATATGGCCTCTTTAAGTTGGAGTGTTTTTCCTTTCCCCTAGTATTATCAGAATAATCAACAATGTAATACATGTTTTAATCTTTAATACCTTTAATGGGAGGAACCTCAGATCTTCCTTGCTCTCCGTTCATGTGACACTGTGAATGGTGGTAACGTTCGTCTCTCAGCCCTGGATATGGGAGGTACGGACTATACTGAGGAACATGGAGCAAACACAAGGACAGGACATTCAGACTTAGCATAAATGCAACAGCAGGGTTTGGTGTGAAAATCTGGAATGGACCGAAACGTTAAAGGAATGTTCATAAACATGATCTTCCTCTTGATTTACACTCTTCCCAAATGTTCGATTTATTCAGCTGTAGCCTGACGCTGCAGGACTGCCTTCTGCAGATAATGGAAAATGAAGTTAGTAGAAAAAGGACATCAAATAAGTTAAACTAGCTTTGGGGTTTCAAGGTTGTTGTTGTTTTTTACCTCTCACATACTGTAAGGCGACTAGATAACGGGGAATAAGAAATAGACATAATTTCTCTCTTTTTTTTTTGTTGAAGCGAGAGCAGCCCAAAGTATTCTTGTGACAGTGAAGCCCTTTGATCAGAAGTTTGGGTGAAGAGATTAAAAAGTTATATGTAAGTGTAATAATATATATTTTTTAACAATTACACTATGATTCAAAAGTTAGGGTTGGTAATGTTTTTGAAAGAAGTCTCTTATGCTCACCAAAGCTGTATTTATTTGATCAAAAATACAGTAAAACAGTACTATTGTGAAATATTACAATTTAAAATATCAGTTTTCTATTTGGATATATTTTAAAGTGTAATTTATTGCTGTGATGTAAAGCTGAATTTTCATCAGTCTTCAGTGTCACATGATCCTTCAGAAATCATTATTATTATGATGTTCTGCTCAAGAAACATTTATTATTATTACCAATGTTGAAACCAGCTGTGCTCTTTAATATTTTTGCCATGATCCCATTTTTCCAAGATTCTTTGATGAATGGAAAGTTTAAAAGAACATTTATTTGAAACAGAAATCTTTTTGTAACATTATTACCGTAATGTTAACTGTCACTTTTGATCCATTTAATTCCTCCTTAAGGAATAAAAGTATTAATTTTTTTAAATCCTTACCCTAAAATAGTGTATCAAAAGACTTAAGTCACATAACAGATTTTGTGCTAACTCTCACATTGTGATTATGATGGACAAAGTTGCCTTTCTCCAAGTAACAAGATAGTTTGTAGGCATTTTCATGAGCGCCATTGCAGAACAATCATGCCTGTGGAACATACCTGCAATTCCCGACTCTCCGGTGGATAAGACAGCGCTCCTGGTGGATAGGGAACAAATCCAACATGTTCCCTGAAGGCTCCTGGTGCCGGTGGTCTCAGGCTCACCAGCACCGCCGGGAACATGTATCGGTCCGTGTACTGCGGGTGCATGGGAACAGGGATTGCGAACATCTCTGCTGGATACATTTGCCCAGGGTATGCCTCTGTAATTATGTACTCTCCAGGAAAAGGTGGTGAATCTGTGGATATATGCAGTAGTAGGCTAAACAACATTCGGTTATGCTTTCAAATAACTTTTAAAACATTTGCACACTTCATTCAATCCTTAGAAGATGTATTCATTACACTGTAAAAAATGTTTTGGCATGTAACTAATAATTTAGTTAATTATTACTAGTTAAAACTAATGGACTAATTAGTTAAAATAACTAATTTTAACTAATATTATGCAAATAAAAAGTTAAATGGGTGAGACTATACAGCCAATAGACCGGAAGTCCCGCCTTACAGTTAAAAGAGTCAGCCAATCATCTTTTCTTCATAGAGACACTGCCTGTTTGTTTAAAAATATAATTGTCTTTTCTGACCCTAAATGTGATCAAACTGAATATAAGACATTTATAATACATTTTACGGAACCCTGATTAGGTTACAAACCATCTTTTTTAAAAGTAAATAGTGCCTATTTATGTATTTATTTTCAACAATAGCTACTATAAAGTGCATTTGCAATGGATGAAAAGTTCATTAGATTTTGATTCATTTGATTTCTATTACATGAAATTGTACATGGAATGTAAACTATACTGATCCCTTTTTAATCATAGTATTAATGTTTCCTATAAGTGTTCAGGTCTATTATATAATGTTTTACTTATGTACATAACAGTTAGCAGCTACAGATTTAGAAACGCGCTGTACTAACAGTCGTTGGGTGTAGCCTAGTGGTTAAATAGAGTGGTGCAGGTGTGACATCACTTTGTAGGCCAAAACGCAGAAACGAGTAGCACTAAGCATTTTAGGTAGCTTGATGTAAAATGTCAATTGTACGCTTTTCTGAAAGTTTAATAAAAATAAAAATAAATAAAAATATATATATTTTAAAAAGTTAGCATTTTACCACTTCAGGCGAGCTGCCGGTTGGCCTGCAAAGTGACGTCATACCTGCACCAGGCTATTTAAACATAAAGGTTATAGTTGAAATAAAATAATTACTAATTAGAAATTAAGGTTTTATAGCTGCACAAACCTCCAAGAGCGCCGCTCGGTCCCGCGGGTGTCTTCAGATCACAATAAACCGCGCCCGAGTTAACGGGACCGCGGAGGTCAGTGTACGTTGTATCACTTGTGGCGTGTCGAGTAACGGGCGCATTGATAGCATTAATCTTTCTAGCGCTGACGTCGGTTTCGCCGTTCACTCCGTTAGTTGAAGTATTATTACCCGTTTTTCTCTCAGATAGAGCGGTCTGCTCGGGACGGTCGGTAGCCGGTGACTCGTGTCCCTGAACGGATTTGATCCGTCTTTGAGATGCTAGGATTTTCGTCCGCTCGTTGATGAGAGCACACTTCCAGCACACGCACTGCCTGAACTGACATTTTCCCGAATGGCCTTTTAACAGCACTACGAAGCCGTGGTTACGGCATCTCGCGCACTTCGGACTGCGCGCGGCTTTGCCTGCCGTTATTCGATCATTCGGTGCCGCTGCTGAAATATTTGCCATAGCCAAAGACCACGAATATCAGTATCACTGAAATATGAAATAAATGTGTCACATTTGAAATAAATTTCGTTTGCAAGGGGTGTGTCCTCCAAACTCTTGAATTTGGCTGAAACGATTCACGTGATGCTAAGTGGCTACACTTTCCCACGCTCGTCTAGACTCCGGGGAATTCCCCTAAAGCCAGGTGCGACTGTTCAGGTTAAACAATACTTTTGACTTGCAATTTTTACCACAAGAAGCACATTTATGACAAACTGGCAGAAATGAAAGCTTTTTATTTTATATTCGACAGAAAATAATTGAAATATGATTAATGTGGATTATACAATTGGGCTTGTGTAACTAGAAATATCTGACCGTAAGGTTCAAGCAGGGTATGTGATAAAAACAAAAATATGATAAAGACATCTTCAAAAGTTCAAAAACATCGCAGTTTTGTTTGCTTGTGTTGTGAGAAAACAACAGAATAAAGTTTTTGCAGATTCCATTGTCCATTGTAGGCCTACTGACTGACCTACAAATCTGCATGCAGACACGACAACCAACTTTGCACATTCATTTATAGATTTAACACCCAGCCCTGACCCTGGAGGATCATGTTCTGCAGAGTTCAGCTCCAACCAGTTCCAACACACTTTCCTAGACATTTCTAGATATTATGATTTCTATTCTATTCCGGTTGGTAACCAGATGGTTGACGCCACCAATTAACTTCCATGTAGGAAAAAAAAAATACTATGGATGTCAATGGGTGCCGTCAACTATTTGGTTATTTTTTTGGAAAGGCGGGCAATCGGGCAACCCAGTTAAATCCTGACATATTCATCTAATTACTCTGTTACACAGAGCTTTAAAAAGGTAACAGAATCCAGTCTTTTGGTTTCAGTTTGGTTTCACTGGGCTACTCTAGTTCACAAAATGCAGCATCTAATTGTTCCTCATTCATTTACAAAATATCAGATGAAAAGAAAACGTATAATTGATTTATTTGAATACATGTATATTCTGATAGGTGCAATTAGGTAAAAAAACATTTTTTTTCAAGTATCTGCTCAAACATTTTTTTTAAACTTGTTCCATTCATTTTCTTTCAGTGGCATTTTGTGTGTATCCCTAAAGTGGATTGGCTGCCAGTTTACATAATCTGGTTACATGCCAGGTTCATGACAATAGGGTCTTTGCCCCTGTACATTTACTTTGTTGTGGTTGGCTACATTCACAGTTAAGCAGTCGGGGGAGGGGGTTGAGTTCAGCCCCATCTTACTGCTATTAAAATGACTGATTATCCTGTCAGGGTCGCTCTGGCCTAGTTTTGACTGACAGAATTGTTCATGCTGGCACAGTGCCACAGATGCAGTCTATATTACTGTAACTCTTTTACAAGGTCACCTAACCCCATTATCCTAATAAGCGGGTTATAATTAATGCAATTTAAAAACTGATCATCTCATACTTTTTCTGCCTTGCTTCCTTTCTGTAAATTGCTTCAGGGTGATTCGCTTTTTGAGGATATGCATGTGAACATACTGGAGGGGTGGTGCTATGTTTCATGAGATTTTTAGGCTAAGGGGGCGGGGTGTTTACACGACACCGTTTTCGACTAAAGACTTTTTATGCGTTTTGGACGTTCTTTTACACGGCAAGCGTTTTGGAGGCCTGAAAACGCAAACTACAATAACACGAATTTGTGAAAACGGTGATGTCATGCGCATGCGTGTTACGTGTTCAGTCTATAGGGATCTCCCAGTCACGTGACCCCTAGCCGCCCGCGCGTCAGCCATTTTCACGGAATACATCCGTCAGCTACTCAGTGGCAATGGCCGTGGGTAATATATATTATTAGTATATTATTATAATATAATTAATAATAATATTATACGCGACGAGTTGTATTATCACCGGCGGTTTAGCATTTTCTATACCGTCAAGATGGCTGCTCCAAATGGCGTGACGTCACGCGGGACGACCCTATAGGCGCGTAGTGTATCTTTACAAAGTGACATCGCCAACTACTGGCCTGGCAGCAGAATACAGCGTTTAGTTGTTTCGGGATCTGTGTGAACGGGATCGTTTTGACATCATTGTTGTCAGTACACACAAACGTTCCTGTTTTTAGTACATCGTTGTCATGTAAACGTACCCTTATTTGTCCATGCACTCAATGTCTGTTTTCAATGTATCTATTTGGAAATTCACAGGAAAAACGATATAATATATAGATTAAATGAACTGTAGGCCTACTGTTAGTCACTTTAGCATCAGTCAAATTAATAAATACAATGAAATTTATTAGTCTTGCCAAAAATCTCTAGACCAACCATTCATTCATTCATAACAGTTAGCCACATGTTACTCTTTTTATAAATATATATATAAAAATGAAACAATAATGTTATATATATAATATGTAACAGACGTAAATGTAAACACTATTTTAAATAAAAAGAAAATATTCATTTTTATATAAAATATATTCTGGCTGGCTAAATAAATAAATAAAATTGGGGAACTTGTAAAAGGTTTTAAATGATGATAAAAAAAATCTCTACAATATTAATAATATCATGATTGTTATTGCTTTGACTCCATCATGCCTCATATTCTATCTAGTATATGTTTAATGGCACACTACCCTTCAGTGCAGTTATTCATACTCGCTTACGTTTGATGTCGTCATTGATTCAAATTGCCAGTGAATCTATTGGAGATTCAGTGAAGGAGCGACGCCATCCGGACACGCTTTTGTTTGTGGATGAACACTCCAACCCGTTTCGGAAATGTGGACAGAAATTGGGAAATTATTATTTTTTCATTTCTTACTTTCGGAATTATACTTAGCAAAAGGTTTGTTGTATTCTGTTTTTTTCGGACGTGAAATAATCAGAAGCCTTTTTAATAGACTGTGTGAATGATGCCGTGTTGGTTATTTCGTGGATGCGCGAGACGAAACACTTGTTCTACGCGGGCAGCCTTGTTTCCACATTTCTATAAACACACACAACACTTGATTAAAAATCTAGTTTGCACGAGTAAAATATTAAAGGTTGATGATGCGGCAGCATGGATTTATTGTTTCATATTCGTACCCATCCTAACAGAAACATTTTTGTCTGAAATAGGAATGAAAGAAAGGTTTGAGTGTTTTTTTTTTTTCGTTTTCTTTGTCATGGCTTCATTGAAGTGCGCGTGTAGTACTAGATTTGCTGGTCAAAGCACATTGTGTTTGGATTTGCTCGGTTCAGTCATGTGTTATTGTTCAGTAGTAGATATTTTGCGCTCCTTTCATGTAGCTAATGGTTGCAGGTTATAATGGTTTGAGTGGAAGAGCAAATGCTCGACTGTAATTCTCTTCACTGTCGTTCTCAGGTACCGAAACTGGCACTGAGACGGAGTGCGAGGATGGACAGTTTCAGTGTAACAACATGAGATGTATTCCCACCATATGGAGATGCGATGATGATGATGACTGCTCTGACAACAGCGATGAGGAGAACTGCCGTGAGTAACGTTTACTCTCACTGACACACACACACACACATGTGTGTGGGAACAGCAGCCGTGCAGAACGAGATGTCAAAATCAGCCCTCGCACCAAAGCATTACTTCTTTGTTTGAGTGACTTTTGAGCTTTTCAAATAATAACTGATTAGCATCAAAAGCTATAATCAATTATTTCAAAAGCCTTTTTGAATTATTTTCATGTTAGTGAATGAGTAATAGGGGATTGTTGTTGTCACACTCTTCACTCCAGTTATTCTTCACAGAATATTTGTTAAATGTTCAATCATTCAAAACAACAATATTGTGAAATATCATCACAATTTAAAATGTAATTTATTCCTGTGATGGTAAAGCTGTAGTTTCAGCATCATTACTCCAGTCTTCAGTGTCACATGATCCTTCAGAAATCATTTAATGCTCAAGCAAACAAACAATTCTTATTATTATCAATGTTGGAAACAGACAGTTGTGCTGCTTAATATGGAAACTGATGTTTTTTTTTTGAAGGATCCTTTAATGAATAGAAAGTTCCAAAGAACAGCATTAATTTGAAATAGAAAACCTTTGTAACATTATAAATGTATTTACCTCTCACTTTAGATCAATTTAATGCTTCCTAACTGGAATAAAGTGTTAATTTCTTTAAAAAATGTATTACTGACCACAAACTTTTGAACAGTAGTGTATATTTAACAATACCACCATTATCCGTTTGCATGTTTACATACCAAGATCATTCACTGTATTTTATATGTATTTCATTAATGCAGAGTAACTGTAACTGAACAGTGAAGAGTACCTGAAACTTATTGCATCTGATTTGACTGTTTTTGGAGCATAATATGCAAACAAAAAACGGTGGAATTCATCCAGCAAGGCATTCCATGCATCATTCTTTCATTAGGTGGTTAATTGCAGTACAAGCACAGGCCATGCATATGTGTTCTGTTCAGTAACTTTTCCCCTATTTGTCAAGTGCGTCTTGCCTCGTTGCATCGGGTTATTTCCAGTGGCTCTAAGCTGAAAACAGGCCAAAAGGAGTGCTTGTTTTCCTAAGCAGTTTATGTGTCACCGCATCATGGGCCTGTTGAGTTTACTGTTTTGACTGATCCTTCAATTGCTCTCAACAAAGGGCAGTCATGCAGTCTGAAGTTATTGTATCCAAGCTATGTAACACGTCCATGTGGGATCCTATCTGTCAGAACAGGAAATATGTTTTTCTCTCCACTTTATTCAATAACCTGTATTACAAAATTAGGTTTTTTTTTTGTCTGAACAACAAAACAGCTGAATTTATGTATAAGATATTAATACAAATATGCATTTATAATGATATATTTATAGTTTTTATTTACATTTATTTTATAGAACAGAATGAAAATGAAGCTATTTAAAACCGAGCTTGGTTTTCTGGCGTTACAAGTACATAACTATATTCTTGATCCTGATCTACAGTATAATTCCACACCTTGTTTCAACAACTATTGGCACAGACAGAGCTGACCTCCGCCCTAACGGATTCCCCTGATGCTCCTCCGTCCAACCCCCCCCGTGTCCCTTTTATCCTCCCCCTACACCACCATCCCAACCCCCATGTCAAATCCAACAGATACATCTGCACACTGTCTATACATCCGCCTCTAATGCATGACAAGGCCATGCGTATGTGTAAAAACGTCTGCGTGTTCATGATTAAAATGATTCGTGACCTGCCCTCTCCATAGTGCAGATGCAGCCGTTTGATCATGTGTCATGAAGATGAGTCATATTTGTCAGGCTTATTGAGTGCTGAACTGTCTTTCTGCAGTATGAAATGATTAATAATCTGAAACTAAGAGCGTAAATTGCGTCAGAAGTGATAATTGTGATAAGCAGCACATTAAGTATAGAAGCGGCTTTGCTTTAGGACCCAGATTTTACTTTGAGGGTATCATTGAGTGTACTCAAAATGAACAAAAATGTCTTAGTCAAAAATCCAACATAGAAATACATTACTATTACTTTTGGCCCATTTTTGGGTCCCGAAGAACCATACGGTAGAGTACAGTAATAGTGATTTATGCAGCTTGCTCAGTTTTTTAGTTAGAATATTTGATAATTTGAATATATATAAGTATATATATAAATTCTTTCATGCAACTCTAGATGGCGCAGGCTTCTTTTCTTAATCTGCTTACAATCACATCATTCTCTATTGGGCACAGCTGATTGGTTCCTGCTGTATCAGTAGCCAATGACCTCGCTGCTCAACCTTCAAATACTTGGTTAGCATTGCCTTAGCAGTTGCAGCACGCTTTTAGAAACCCTCCATCTTCCCCAGCTCCACCTGTACAGATCTGCTACGGGTAATTCATGTATGCTAATTTGTACAGCAGCAGCATGTCTTACTCGCTCACAGCAGCAGCAATAACAACAGCAGCGTAGCAGATCTGTTCTGCCAAGACCAAACATATCAGTCACATTGTCATATCCATTACCATACCAAACACTCTGAGAGTTGCCATTACAGAAAAATGTATATACACTACTGTTAAAAGTTTGGGGTCAGTACGATTTTTTGTTTAAGGAAGTTAATACTTTTATTCAGAGGGATGCTTTAAACTGATCAAAAGTGACAGTAAAGACAAGATATTTTTATTTGAATTAAATGCTGTTCTTTTGAACTTGCAGCAGCCATTTTCAAATGTGTGTGATAATAAGAAATGTTTCTGCTGAAAATTCAGCCTTGCCATCACACTAATAACTTATTTGTTTTTAAATTTATTAAAATAGAAAACAGTTATTTTAAATTGTAAGAATATTTCACAATATTACAGTTTTTTTTTTTTTTTTTTTTGGAAAATCAAATAAATGTTGACTTGGCAAGCAGCGAGAATGACCCATAGTTGTTTATCATACAAAAACATTGTCATTTATTACTATTACTTTTGGCACGTTTTTGGTTCCTGAAGCACCATATGGTAGACTATAGTAATTTCTTCAGCAATCTACATCCTCGAGTGTTTTCTTATCAGATTTTTTGGCGATATGACTGGACACATGGACATTTGATCCTGATCCAAAAATCAACACCTTGTTCCACTAAAAACTGGCACAGAAACAAAGTGTTGAGCCCTGCCAATATTGTTGATCCAACATATTAACCTCTTTTTATTTAAAATTCCTACAAAATGTTCTCCCATATTTTCCTCATTATCATCCAAAGGGAAGGAAACCAGCCAGAATGATTCATAAAACAATACATTTTCACACCATACGTGTTGCGTATGCGGAAACGAGCATTCTCTTTTTGTCAAGAGCAAAGCGTTTTAATTTATTTTAAAGCTGTGCCAATTTTGGGAGGTGATTTTGTATATACAATAACGACAGAGGAGGCAGGAAGGCTTCCTTCGTCTCAGACTCAGTGCCAATCATAATGTGAATGTTCACATGCGTTTCTGTTTCATGCTGCGTCAGAAAAACATAATTTCCAAACGATCCTGAATGTAAAATTTAACGGCACTGATTGGCTGTTTCAAACAGGTTCACAGGAATGCTTACAAAGAAGTCCAGTGATACACTGTAACTAATAGCGAATGGCAGGTGATACTGAAATACAGCCCTTTTACTATCACTGTAGCACCGCAACCCCACACGGCCTCGGCACAGCTGTAGCCCCCATCTGTGGGCACCTCAAGAGGCTTTTCCCTCCATCTACCAAAAAAAAAAAAAAACTTTTGTATTTGGCTTGAGTGCGAGCCCTGTTTGTGTGCAGACTCCCACTCATAGAATGGTGGAAAGCCACTCAAAAAGAGCCACTCACAGCAAAACCAGAGGAGAGTAAGATGTAAGATTTAACATTTTGAAGAGAATGAAAGGAAATAAGAAAACAAGAATAATTCAAAACAGAGTGGACTGAGAAATAAGATAATTTTATTGAAAAGAAAGCGTCTCTGAAGGATTTCTGTAGAAGATTGTGAAGAGCAAAGATCCTAATAAATGATAAAAGGCTCATGGGATGTCTGGATTCTTGTTATAGAGTTAGGAGACGTTCCCCATAATTTTGACTATACCGAAAAGACAATTACCAAGTTCACATTTGACACTTTCTTATTGCATGTTCCTGGTTTATTGTGCACAACGTGGTGCACGTTATTTAAAAAAAGTCTACTATTAGGAGCCTTAAGATGTTTAATGTTGCGGCATTATTTTTTGGACAATTTATTTTACCCTCAAATTCCCATTAATGTAATGAAAGAGACACGGTCTCTCATTATCCTGCTTCAGTTGAAACGCGTTATGTTGACTTCAAACAGCCTGCTTTTTGCTGTACCTCTAAGATTCTCTATATATAAATGCTTCTGTTATTGGATAATATTTGCATATAGACAGAGTTCACATTGTTAATTATCAGAATTGGCCAAATGTGTAAATATGGGTGGTTTTATGTTATTTGCTAATGGCTGCGATAGAATCATGATGGTTTGTGAATTATCATTTTTTTTACATGGCAGTTCACCCAAAATTTAAAAATCTGTCTTTTATTCATCTTCATGTTGTTCCAAAATTGTATGACTTTATTCTTTGGAACACAAAAGAAGATATTTTGAGAAATGTCTCAGTGTTTTTTGTCTATGGAATATGCTATTAGGGGCTTTCACACCGGAGGAACCTTTTCATGGTTCCTGGAACTATTGGCGAAAGTACCCGGATGTCGGCGTGTTCGCACCGCAGGAACTAGGAACGATTTTAGTTCTAGGAACTCCTTTTGGAGGAACTTATTTAGCTCATACTTCAGAGTAGGGTCTGGAACTATCCGTGACGTGAGTGAACTCCGATTGGCCGAGCGCACGTGAAACACCAGCACCCGCCATTTTTTAAAAGTCTGTGTAAACACACAGATCATAGCCTATATATTTACTCCAGAAACTAACAGTTCTATCTAATAACGTATTAGACCGGACTGTTAGACAGATCGTAAACTAATGAACACGGAGAATGCGTGAACACAGGCTCTGGTTGGCGTTCTCAGTGCCGTCAAAATAAAGGTCCGCCGTGCCGTCAAAATAAAGTCACAACAGAGTGGCTTGCGTCACTTTAGATTTCCTACTGGCGGTGCGAATGCAATCAGGAAAACGTTCCTATAGGAGAACCATTAGTTATTGGGGAACCACCCTGGTGTTCCTAGAACTACCCGTTGCGAAAGCCCCTAATGGCCACCAAAATGGTTTGGCTATCAACATTCTTCAAAATATATATTTTTTGTGTTCTGCAGAAGAAAGAAAATCATAAGGGTGACATAAGGGTGAATAAACAATGACAACATTTTCATTTTTGGGTGAACTATCACTTTAAACTGCCATAAATGGTCTTAGTAGACTGAGTCTCTGCATTTTGAACTTTAGTTTCAAAGCATTGTCTTTTAAATCCAGAATCCAGAATCCAGAATCGGTCTGTCTTCGCCGGCCAAAGATGGTCAGCGCAGACCACAACGATCTGCCCAGGTCTGTCGGTCCTGGGCGAGCCCCATCCAATTGTGTCCCAGATCTTCTTGTAACGAGTCGCGCCATCGTGTTGCAGGGTGTCCGCATGGCCGCTTGATGTCAATCGGCAACCAGACGGTGACTTCGCGCGTCCATCTTTCGTCCGTCCGCCGCATCAGGTGCCCGGCCCAGCGCTTCTTGGCCTTGTTGACCAATTCCACCGCGTCGGCCACCCTGGTCATGGCCCGCAGCTGCTCGTTGCGGACGTGGTCGATCTGTTTAACCCCGATCATGCGGCACTCGATTGCGCGTTCAGTCGCGGCCAGCTTTTCTTTTAAATGAGAAAGGAAAATCCATGATATGTCCTTTACCCAAGTTTGAGAGACACGAGCATTGAGCCACTGTGGGGTTAGTGTCTTGAGCTAACCAAGTCTCCTTATCCCTATGGCAGATTATCCGTCTGAGAGGTGTCTTCCCCTCCTGTGTCATCTGGGTTCATGAGCCTGCGCCCCGATGATGTTGCTATTAGGAACTCGGTGGTTCAAATCCACACATTATCTGTGATTAGTCAGGGTGATGCGGCGGGAAGATTAGTGGATGCTGAGCAGGAGAGCTTAACGTTGACATCAAGGAATAGCATGGAATCAGCTCATACCAATTTACCCAATGCATACCAACCAGGCTCTTTGGAAAAACGTGCCTGTGGGGACATTTCTGCACAATGAAATTACGTTGCCTCTTGCCCGTTTCGCGACAATCTCAAAGTGAAATGTCCAGTGAATGCCGCTAAAAGCTTGTTCAGTTTGATCCGAAACTGATGAACGTGAATCTGACAATGTTTGATTATTTATGTTGGTCGTTGTTGCATGTACGGCAACTCTGGAATTAAATGTAACGCTGAAAAGTGAATGCTCTATCGCGTTTGAAAATAACACCTACACTATCTTTGGAATTTTGTGTGAAAAGAAATACAAGTTGTTGGTGTTTTACTGCCTCTAGTGTTCCTTTCACCTGGAAACTGCAGTGGTTTGGATATACTGTATTGGTACGTCTTTGGAGTTTTGCAAAAATGTAGGTAGAGGCACGTTTTTCCAATGAGCTAATGTTGGACGCATAACACATATCTGTTCCGTACGTTACTGAAAAACTCTACTGATATTGTTTGAGGGCAAAGACTCAAACACTCTCCTTGAACGACACCACTGGATAAAGTTTCTTGGTGTGGTAGCGGCGAGATACAAGTCAAAGTTCACGTTAAAACCTGGCAATCACGCTATGTCTGGCTCATTACCCTGCAATTTTGATAATGCTCGCCTATCATGTTCACAAAGGTTCCACAAATCTGGGTCAGACTGTTGAAATGGACAGAATAATTGGAAAGTAAACGGCCCATCCACTGATATATCATCATCTCTTTCGGTCACATCAAAATGAATCAAAATGATCTTGAAATAATGATCTGTGAGAGAGCTGGCTTTTAGAGTATTTCATTCAGCTCTGTTAAATGAAAGCTGCACCTCGGTGCCCGTGACCATGATTGTGTTTACAGAGGCGTTATTGACTAATGGGTCAAAAATAAGGGGTCTATTAAAAATAACAGATACAGATAAATAGCATTGCTTTTTCTGTTATTGTATTTATATTGTACCATTTTATTATTAATTTAGAATCAATATGAACATGTTTACAATACATAATCTATCTATATATATATATATATATATATATATATATATATATATATATATATATATACATACACAGTATATTCAATGCATTTAGGCTTGTAGACATGGTCCTGGTCTGCTTATTGATAGAGTAACGTAAATGCAAAACTAAGTTTACATCCTATGGAAATTAATATGAATTTACATTGAACTAGTTAAAGTTAAAACCATACACACACACACACAGTGGGGACCACCACACGCCACTGCTTGAATGCCCACTAAGTCGCTTTGGATTATAGTGTCTGCCAAATGCATAAATGTAAATGATGCTGTTTATACTGGAGAAAAATGATGCCGTTTATACTGTAGGAAAAAATCTTTCAGACAGTAGGCGTCTGTTTACATTTAGGATTTTAGTCTTGTGAGAGACCATTTAATTCAAATGTATGTAATGTTTTCTATAAATCAGCTTATAGTTATTGGTGCAAAAACCAAAACAATGCATTTTGTGTGTCTGGCGACTGGTGCTACGGTCAGGTCCATTGATGTGTTTGAGAGTAAATGTCATGAAAACATGTGTAATAATCCAGCACTTAAAATGTAAGAGAAAGAAAAGTTAAAATGAAACCTATTTTTTAGGACCATCAAGATTTTTTACACTGTGACATTATTGTCTTTACAGTAAGGCAACTTAAATTCCCAAATTCTCATTACTGTACTGTATCTTGATATTTTATTTGTATTTTTTGTAATTTTCATTAATCTTAATGATGTTTTCTTATTATTATGAAGTACTTTTTCTACTGTATTACAGTAAAATGACTAATACAATGTTTTTTTTTTATTAAATCAGCATAAATCTAAGGCACTACAAAATATTAACATGATATCTAAACCTGTGTCTTTTTTTCCTCATTAAAGTAATAAGACTTCTGTTTTTTCACATTACAACAATGGGAATTTGAGGGGGAAATGTGCTTCATTGTCTTGAAAATAAAGTCACAGTACAAAAATTAGGCTTTATTTTGATATTGGGTTGAAATATGCTTTGATTTTGTGAAGGTAAAGGAATTTCATTGAGATGGAGTGTGTTTTGAGGTAAATCAGGTTATGATTATAGCGTTTGTGCCGTTTTGCCGCTCACATGTAATTGCAAAGAATTTGCAGTGATTATTCTCTGATCCATGTTATTAGCTTTAGCCATTCAAAATCAATAAAACTATGAGCTTCATAACGCACAGATCAGTGTAGCTATGCTGAACGGTTGTGTTTTTAGCATCACTGACTACCATCTGTGTTATTTCTCTGATTTTATACAATAATGGAAATTTAGCTCAAAATACCATTATTATCTTCTGACATTGATTGTCCCTCTTGAAATCCTTTGTTTCATTACTGATATGAATTGAAATGAAACGATAGAGATAAAACTGCCGACAGACTAGAGAGAATGTAATATCTCAATGATGACAGAATTTTTCAATTCTTTTGAGATAAAGAAAATTATAACTGTTCTCCACAACTCAGCAGACATCAAAGACTGACTACTACAGTCTATTATGAGAGCACACTATCTGATGGCTCAGTCTGTCCACTCAGTATTTGTTAACTATTGCGCTTAACAGGAATCTATAATACTGTTCTGCTTAAATGCTTTTTTCTGTCACATTATTGAAGAGATGCAACAGGTTTCTGGCTATGAATTAATACACGCCTCTTATTGACATTTTTGCTTTTAGTGTAGAAAGGTAAATTACTTCTCACTGAAAACGTACATGTACCATCGGGACTATTTAGAAAAGAGTTTCATCATTGTAATGCCTTCTCTGATTTTTGTGTGGCACAGCAGCACACTGGAAAGCAATCTAACTACGTATTGTCTCTTTATTTCCACAATATTGACTTATTGGGCATATGCTAATGAGGGCCAGCCGGAAAACTACATTGCTTTGCACATCTGAATTACTGTGACTCAGCAGAACATAGCCATATAAATGGCCTAATCCTGACTGACCCATTTAGTATTAATGCTAAATGAACGGTATGTCTGCGACTGTGGCACATTGTTGCTAGCGGGCTTAATTATGTAAGTGAAAAAGAGCTTCTCGGGTTTGCCAACATTCTCTGATGCTAATTCAGCCATGCTCATTCTAATAGTAGTGTTGTCTAACTTTTAAAGTGCACTTTTAATGATTTTAATGCTAGTCTAGCCACTGCTCAAAGGTTTGTTAAAGCTGTAAATTGATGTTCCATCTACAACATAGTCCATGTGACTGATGTGGAAGGAAATCAGAACTCCAGGCACTGGATTCAGAAAGAACATACCACAAAATAGGGTGAAAATATCATTTCAAAAATGGATAACAAAATATCCTAAATTGAATAAAAAAAATAATCTCTTAAAGTTAGGATAACCTCCAACTTGTCTTAAATCCCAAAAGGGAAAGCTGTTTAATTACTTTATTGGGTTGTTTCAGATATTAAGCATTACAACATAATACTAGCTACCAACACAGACTCATCGGAAATATGTGACTACATTTCTGCAAAACCTGAAATACGTTGCTCAGTGTACATTTCGCTTTGTTCTTTGCAGATCAAATGAACACAAGAGGCAGTAAAACATGAACAACTTTTGTCTCTTTGCACATAGGTGCAGATTATCAATTAACAAGGACTTATTTTCACACAGTTTCTTGCACAATACTACATTATATGACCTCGAAACACTTGTACCATAACTCATGATTTGTAAACTAATACATGTTGATGTTTGCATCATAACCAGTTCCTTATGTACGGCTTTTCTAATGCGGAAAACTTGTTCAGTAGCTCAGCTGGTACAGCATTGCACTTGTAATGTGGAGGTTAGATTGCTGTGAAACATGAGTCACGATAAAAAAAGCTGAAAAACTAGAAACAGTAAAAATGGCATGGTTGCTTCAGAAAATGTGTTTTCAACTCATGTTTGCGTTTGCACACACTATCCGTTAGGATTAGTGTAGGTGCTACATTATTTTCAAGCGTGGTAGAGCATTAACCTTTTAGCGCCAATCACCAGACATTTCAATTCCCACCTGCTGGGATATGTGCATTAAACCAACATATTAAAATGTTGCCACTGTCACATTCAAATGTTTTACGCCTTTATCCAAAGCGTCTTACAAATGAGAGAAACAGAAGCAATCAAACTAACAATAGGGCAACAATACGCAAGTGCTGTGACTAGTCCCAGTTAGACCAGCATATATATAGAATAGTGCTACTACTCCGTTCTACTTAACTTTTCTTGAAGACCAATCTTAATCTAAACTGTACAAAATTGTCCCAAACCCAATCCATCAAGTGATTGTGGCAAGTTCCTATAAAGGAGAGCCTTATGAGAAACCAAGGCTAGAAGGTGAGTCACTCCCTCATCCACCTGGAAAACTATCCTTAATCCAGTTACAGGTGAAATCTAGCCTTGAGGAGCAGAACGAACATCGGTACCGACTTCTGAAGCTTCACTCTAGTGCATCTCTAATGTTTGAGCTCTAATACCAGATGGCAGCGTGCCCCCTGCCAAGCGCCGCCCGACCCCCATGAGGCTTGTGCTCGGTGATCAAAGCTGCACTGAGCTCTGCCTCCAGGAGACGGAGTCCAAATGCATCATTGTTGAGGAAAACTGGGCTGAAACCTGCCCAGAGAAGAAAGGGCGTTAAAAGCTGTGTTTCCATCTAATGTCACGCTCAGACTCGACAGAGTAGCTGTGGCAGAAGAAATGCTGTTCTTCATCATTTATCGCAAACATATTGAGAGGATGAAAGAAAGGAGAACGCAGATTAACAATTACCACCAATTTGTCAACAGTGAAGTATTACACTGTCTAGAAATCTAGCATTGATTGAGAGACACATTTGCTTTTAAGAATAGAGAGGGATCTTTGTCAGTTGTGAAGGAGGTGCTCTGCTTTTTGATAAGAAGGCTGAAGGCTTTTTTGATGTTTGCACACTGCTTTTTAAATGATGTCTGTTGGAAACAGCCCACACAGTTGTGTGTACTTTACTAATCAAATGTGTACACACCGTACATCCACACACACTTTATTCTGAGGTTAAACTAGCATGAGCACTCTTATGTGTTTGATCAAAAACGTGTAGGCTGGAGGTCTCCAACCTTATTGTGAGTGAGAGCTACTTGAAGAGAGCTAGCTTATGCTTCAGGTTGCTAATATCTTTTGTTTCATATCATGTTTCCAAGGAATAATAATGAAATCTCTTTTTATTATTGAAATATTGAAAATATTGTGAACGATTTCTAGCTGGTCTTGATTCTTCTGATTGGTTCCTTAGTTCCACAATTATTTTTCCCATTCATATTTCCCTTAGAGATTTGAAAAAGTCTTCGGTAAAGAGTTATAAGCAAAGAACCTAACCAACCTATGAAGTGAATCAGGGGGCCATATGTATAAAACTTCTCAAAACTTCTCTTAAGAATAGGTTGAAGCTTTGACACAAGTGTCAAAAAATTAATTAATTTAAGAATAGGGGCTATTTATAAAGAAGTTTAGCAAAGTCTAAGACTGACTCTTAGGGGCTACTGAGCTGGTGTGAGTGAGTGGAGGCGAGGCTAATTTGCATGTTCATATGAACTGCGTATACTAAATGAGGCAATGGTGTAGAGGTACATTCAAGCTATTTTAAGGTATATGAAATGTTTTTTCAAAGAAAAAACTTTTAAATATGTAATTTTGGTGATCAAAGATGAGTTTTAAGCGATACAATTATTGACTACAGGGGGAGTTTAAATGTTTTTTTTTTATGTCAAGCAAGTATTATGAAATAAGGTTTAACATTGAGTTTATTTATAGAATGTGCTCTGGTTGACTCACACGCTCCATCCGATCACCAGGTGCCCGTGGGCACTGCATTGGAGACCACTGTTGTAGTCTATGTATGACTCCCCATCCACAGAAATCGAATTTTTCATTCAGTGATCTCATAATTGTCTGTCAATGTCTCCTCTGCAGCACTTACCGACAAATGTAACTCATACTGCATGTAAATGTAAATGAAATGATACCATTGACATTTGATACCATCAAGTCAATCATTAGGGCCAACTTAGTATGTCACTACATAGTTACAGCCAGTAATAAATCAATTTAATGACTAGATGTAGCCATTGTGCAGATAAAGTTTTAAGTTCAGTAATACTGAGGCAAGAAATTGATTGTTCAGTGAAGTGTAAGGAAGTTGGACCTGTGCCAGTGCAGTTATAGCACTTCCTTCGACCTACTACTGCACTAGCGCCCATACAACCGAAAAAAAAAAAGTGTCTGAAGCCTTAAAAAAGCCTAATTATACCAGACTTCCTCTACACTAACTATTTGACTGGCCATTTAGAGAACCCACTGACTAGTTGATTATGAAATTGTGTAGTTTTACACATTCCTAGTTCAATAAACTTCAATAAACATTAGAATATTTGTAAAAAAGAAAATATTTTTTAAAGATCAGTAGAATAAATGGTTTGATGGCAGTATAGACATCTTTATGAAGCTCTGCAAAAAATGTGTATTTTATTATAACCTCCCTTGAGAGACCATTAGACAGCAGCAGAAAACTACCACTGAGAGTATTAAAGTACACTCATCATCAAATCCTTATAGTGCTATAATAGAAGATATATCCCTCCAACACAGTTTTACTAGTGGCTTTAAACTCAAATACACAATAGTAAATAGTAAAGTAAAGTAAAAATTGTTTCAGCATCTGTGATAATGAACTATAATTTTTAATTCTAGCCATCTGCCAAATATTGAATTTCCTTTGTTGATACGAGGATAAAAATAAGAGTGAATCTGGATTAGATGTGAAGGCATGTCATGGATTTATATTCTGATATGTGAAGCATGTCCAATCGTTTGATAGAGACATTTATTTGAGGATTACACACATAAACATGATTGGGGACAGGCTGTTCTTTGGTGCGCGAGTGTTCAAAGCTCCAGGTATTTCAATTTGTCCCTAAGCCCTAATTCTGGATCAGACTCCTGTTGAAATCCTGTAGTGTTATATGAAAGGGAGAGGAAATGAAAAAGAGAGAGAGAGAGAGAAAGTTGTAGAAAAGTTAAATGTAGCCTCAGATCAGTTAAAGGAAGCTTTAGGACTGTTTTTTCTTAATCCCTACTTGTCCTGATCGACATCCATAAAGGTTTTAAAATGACCCCTTTTAACTGCAATTATCTAATGCTAAAACTGTAAGATGCCTTGTTTGGATTGATGACAAATATTTTTAGGTATGATAGAAAGTTGAGATACACATTGGACAAAAAGAAAATGTTTGTGTGTTTTGTGTGATTTGAGCATTTCCTCTCATTTAAGACTCATGATTACTCAATTAGTACTTGATTTAAAAAAAATCTTGTATTACAATTTATATTATTCTCAATTAATTGGTAATATAGAGGGACAACCCATAGACAAGGGTCTAAGCAATAATACTGTAGGGAAAAAAGTAAATAAATAAAATGATTAAATCTGCAGTACACCATGATACTCAATTAATCTGCAAAATTGTTGGTTGCTAACTGTTACTTGATTAATCATCAAAATAATCAGTAGATTGTTCACACTAAGGTTCATTGAAAAAAAAAAAAAACACATTAGCATGTTGCTAATAATGTTAAAAACTAATAATTGTGTTCTATGAGAAAAAACCCATAGAACACACATTTTGGTTAAAAAGAAATCTATTAGTACTTAGATTGAACTATTGTTTGTCCCCACATTCTTCTACTCTGAGGGCCAGGTAGTGCGAGACCTGGATGTTGGGTTCCCGTCTGCTTGCTTGATCCTAATGGAAAATAATTGGCAGATTACTAGACTAAGATGCACAACACAGAACACTCAATCACTGAACAATCAAAATAATCGGCAGATTACTCGATTACCAAGATATACAACAAAGGTTAGTCGATTAATTATCAAAAAACTTGTTATTACTCGATTACTGCAGGCTACTAAATTAAATGAATCAATAACAGTTGACAGATTACTCCCTTTCCAATCTGTATAATGCAGATTACTCAATTATTCACCATCATTTTCATCAAAAAACTCGATTACCAGGATGCACAACAAAAATGTACTCGATTAATCAAGAATGTTGTTGGCAGATTACTCAATTACCAAGATGTGCAACAAACAGTTACTCGATTAATTATCAAAACACTTGGCAGATTACTTTCTGTCACAGATTTCGTTCCAAACCGTACAATGTGGATTACTTAATTAATCGTCCAGCTCTACTCTGAACCAGGATCTGTGGTTTGCCATAAAATAAGCATCTACTGTCTGATGCACTTGGATTCTCAGAGAGTCCTTTTGATTTTCGGGATTTTAGTATCAGAAGAGATGCGGGATCTTTGAACTCTTCTCACCCCACTTCTCACTGACGCCCAGACAAACTGCTGCAAATCCTGCCTAATGTGATTTCATTTCCCAAATGCACTCTGTTTAATTTCAAGGATGATATTTACCAATTAAAAGCGAATCTTCCATTTGCTTGAATGGGAGACTCAGAAATAAACTATTTCTTAACAAAACTATTACATAGTGTTTTGTGGGTGTAAGTTTGTGTGCATGTGTAGGCCTCTGTCCTTCCTTTGTGTGGCAGTAAAATATTTACATTTCCATCATGTCTCAATCCTGTTTTCAGGTATTGCTTCAGCTTTATTTTGTGCTTGGTTAGATAGTAGGTTAGATAGTTTTTTGTCACTGAGGCATATGTTTGTGCCTGCATGTGTTGGTCAACCTTAGACTTTTAAATCACACTAGAACACAGTGATGGAAGACTGCAGGACCAAAACAAGATGTAGAGATGGATAGAAGTACGCTTGTCTGCCCTGTTCTGACAGAAAGGAGAAGATATCTGGTTTATACTGGGCAGGCCTCGGGTGATTACAGTGTCCAGATTGAGCCGCTCGGGCTGAACTCTATTTCTTATCTGGAGGTGAAACTCAAAGGACTGGAGGACATATAAACTATCTTGTTATTGGGTTATGATGTGCAGTACTATTACATATCTGATCTGATCCAAAACCCACCAAGCTGCCTTTCTAACTAGTGCCTATATACAGTATGTAGCTGCCTTCTTAGGCAGCATCCTAACCAAAATGGGACCGTTTTGAAACATCTAATGCAAATCACGATGAACCTTAGTTTGGGTAGATGTCACATGGTGTGTGATATATTTGTAATAACACATTTGTCATGATTAAATTAAAATAATGATTTAAAATGTACTTTAAAGTCAAACTTTTAATCTGACTTAATCTAATTACAGTGTGCACTTTTGAGTGTGTTAAGAAACGTCATGAAAGTGTACACTTAAAGACCCACTCCGATGAAAATAATGTTTTTCTAGGTGTTAACATGTTCTTGTGGCATTTTTCTGATGTTAGAGGACATATCTTGAGAAAAATCAGCTCAAAGTTGTATTTCTGAGTATTTCTACATTCAAATGGCTGTGAATCAGTAGCAGACGCTAAAATGCAGGCTAAAATAGACTGGAGTTGTGACGTAGTAACTCCACTGGGCGTCTCCACACGCGATGTCTTGGAGTGAAATAATGATCGGTGATCGGTGATAACTTTGATTAACTTCGGATAATAATAATTAACGTGTATATAATACTGTTGCCCCACCGGTATTGGGGGTGTAAGCTAGCGGGAGAGACAGAGCTCTCAGCAACGGGCAGGGGGAGGGTCGTCTCCGTGCCAACGGCTCCGCCCACAACGCAGAGGCGAATTGCTAATGAGCCACTGCCGCTCTGCTGAAGCGAAGTCCCAGAAAACGGCACAGGTTTTGTGATTTTGGCTAAAAATGGCATAATCATAATTTAAAGACCACTGGGAATGTTTTAAAATAGCTCAAAATATGATCGGAGTGGGACTTTAAGTGATATCTGCATATACAGCTTTTTTTTTTAAATATACTTTTATGATTTGAAGCTCATTAGTGCACATTCAATATAATTAAGAGCAATTCTTTTCCACAAGGGACAGGCTTGTTTTCATTTGCACCAAATTAAATATGACATAGCATGTTGCTAAGCTAATTAAGAAATATTTTTAATATGGGGAAAACACACAAATGTGTTAAAATAGTTCATTCTTAATTAAAATTGTTATCAATATTTCAGTATTGAAAGGAAAAATAAATGTAATCACTGTCCTCTCGAGCTCATTGCAGTGCAGTCTTGGATTGCCTTGTCTGTGAAAGATTGGAGGTGATGCTGGCTAAAGAAGCCTCCATGTCTGTAGTGAGCCTTTCACAGAATTTGGCTTTGTATTGCCTTGGGTAAGATAAGATAGGATAATGCCTTGGAGAGTAGCTGTCCGTATGAATACAACCTTTCTCTCATTCTTACACTATAGCCAGAATGGTTGGAACCCGTACAGAGATGTCATAATGGACATTGTTTCCCCTCAAAGGTCTGAAACTTGCTTATGATGCTGAAATGTTAAAAATGTGTATCAGTGACTGTGCATTTGATGTTATACAATTATGCGAAGGGAGATTTTAAACCAATGAGGTTTCACTGTGGGTGGAGCTTCGCAGATAAGTAGAAACCAAGCTAGTGTTCAGATGTCCTGCCACTCATCACAGCTATATGAGTGGTTAGGATCATTTATTGGTTATCTCCTTATCGCATCACATCTATTTACGACACATTGTTGCTTATAACTAGATTTCAGTTGAAGTTTTACATTCCTCTCTTTTTCCATCTCTTTCTATCCCTGTTTTTTCTCCTTTTTTCTGTCTCTGAAAGTACCATTCTGTCTTAATTAAAAAAAAAAAAACAGCAGTGCGCCCCTAACAGATGGCACTAATTGGTGAAAACAGTTGTTAGTGAGTAAACAACTTTAAAGTGTATCACTGAATCTCAATGCAGATGCCTTCATTGTCCTTGAATACAAATAAAATGTCATAGAAGGAGTCATCCAAGCCATATCAAGGAAAAAATGCATCAATGTGCAAAAAACATGCAGAACACCTTGGCAACAAAGAAACATCCCGGGCAAACATCCAATGCTACAGTCAACCCAAGTCACATTTATTTATATAGCGCTTTATACAATACAGAGTGTTTCAAAGCAGCTTCACAGTAATACACAGGAAAATAACAGTTAATGCAGAATTCTTTCCTTGTTTACAGTTCCGACTCAGACAAGCGTTACAATAGACTTCAGTGCACAGTGTGATTTTTAAGTAAAATATACCAATTTAATGAATCCAAATTAATTATTTTTATGTGGACTAAAAGGAATTTTTTGGCCAATCAAGGCATGATATTTTTATCTGATGTTTTTCTTTTAAATAATATAAAATTATAGTAACATGGACAAAAACGGCAGACTAACAACTTTTTTTTAGGTAATTCCTGTAAAATTACATTTTAAACTGTCCAAACACACAGATCCTCAAGGTGATGATACACAGGGCAACTTTTTGGGCAATTTTGCTGGGCAATGTTGCCGTCAACTGGCAACCAGATGAGCCACAACCGAGCTAAATTATCCAGATAGAAATGTATTACCCATTTTCAATTGCCCAAGCAACAATCGCTCGGCAAGATTGACCAGCAACATTGCTTAAAAAGTTGCCCTGTTTATCATGACCTTTAGACTTGCATTAAAAAGAGCAACCGGCAACAGTTGCTAAGGTAGGATTGGTCAGCAGCAAAGTGGGGCTTAGCGAAGGGTCTATCATGATTACAATCTGCTCAATAAACGGGTGTTTACTGTTGTGAAGGAGAAGCGAGAGCTGCTGATGTAATGTTCCTGTTAAAAACACATTCTCGGATGAGTCAGATGCACAGCTTGACGATTCGGGGAGGGCTGCGGGTGCATTCCGTTTGATTAGACGCGTCCCTGTTGGTTGGTTACTGGCCCACACCACGCATTGCCTTTACCAGAGTCCAAGGACAATAGGAGGCCTTACAGAGCTGTGGGGAAAGAATATGATGCAGCATTGCCGCAGTGGATCCTTAAGGTTTGTCGACAGGTCTTGTGGAGTTGTGTTAGGGTATTGTGATTGCCGCCCACTGAAGGTCTGTGAGAGTTTGTAAGTAACTCGGCAGGTGGAGAGCAGTGTCTCTGCATATAATATCTGCGGCTCCAGACTGTTGTCCATGCTCTATTGCATACAGCTCCATCTGCTCTGATCTGTGAGTGCAGCAGTATTACAAAAGCTGTAAATCTGTTTTCTATGCATACTGTACCTTTCATTTTTTTCCCCCTCCATTTTATTAAAAATTTCACAACTCACGATTTTTAAGTGAAATAGACTAAAAAGACAATTGGCAAGTGCATTTGCTTTCTAGCATTAATGTTAGGTATCGCAACATTTTTGATAAAAGGATAAATGGAAATTCTGTCATAATTTACTTACTCTCATGTCATTCCAAACCCATTCGATTTTCATTCATATTCGAAACACAAATGAAGATATTCATGATGAAATCGGAGAGAATTCTGTCTTGAAATTCTTTTCTGTACAAGCATTTAACTCTCTCTTTCTTTCTCCATGTGCAGTGAAGAACACATGCGCACCCTTAGAGTTTGCGTGTGCGAACGGTCAGTGTGTTCCTGGGCGTTGGCGTTGTGACGGAGAACCTGAGTGTCCAGATGGATCAGATGAGGCTGATGCCACCTGCAGTAAGTCACATCACATCTTACTGGTTCTGTTCATTTCTTGGTTTAATTGTTTGCTTAAAGCAGTGGTTCGTAACCTTTTTGACCCAACTTTGTCCAAGACAATATTCAAAGGTCCTCCTATATGTAAGCTATGTACCTCTGGTACTTCTGTTGTAATAAAAATAAATAAACTGAAAAAAATCTTCTTTTTTTTTATAGCATTTTTTAGATTTCTAGTTCAGTCATGAAACTCTAGGGTGCAGGCTGATAGGTCCTTTACATGCAATCTGCAAGCAATCACATCATTACCGCATGGCACAAGCTGATTGGCCTCTGCTGATTCTACAGCTAATGAGTCTGGTTCAGTGTTTGCTGTAGGCTAGTCCTGTATCGCGCTATCAGAGTTCCTCTGAACCCCTCCCCCTCCCCCTGCTCCACCTGCCTAGATCTGCTAGAGGATACATGTATGTCTATTCATGCAGCAGCAGCATATCTTGCATGCTCACAGCATCATGTCTGTGTTTCTATTAGCAGTAGCAAATCCATACTTGCTCTGAAGCAGCAGCATGCATAGCAAATCTAGTCCGCCAAGAACAAATACATTAACATTGCAATGTTCATGAACTAGGGGGTTGCACAGACTAGTCGACTTTTATGTTCTGCCATGATGTTTTAAGCTTCACATCGACTAGTCTTTGAAGTCCGCTTTTACGCTCCGTTTCCAACAGTTAAAATGACAAATAAATGTATACTACGAGATCGCTCTACAATATATGTTTGATTATACCATCTGGATGCTCAAAATGAATCAGGTAAATGCATGTTCTAAACGAATGCACTGCTGCATTGTAACGCACACACATACAGACAGTAGCGCGCACATCACGTGCAGATCGCAGGCACACAGAAACATTCAGTAGCGCAGAAATGTATTGTCAACTCTGTTCTGCGATTTATCAATAAAATAGCTTAGAAACTGAAAAGTTCTAGCATATATTTCTTAGTAACTAAAACCCACAGCTTCACTATAACGACCCAAAGACAAAAGAACTGATAAGCTATTATGTAGGAGCAATAGCTTATGCCATAGCTGTGCACAAGGCAACCCGCTTTCAAGTCTCAGCTCAAGATTTAGGCTTATTTGTTCATTAATGACGTCATCAGCGACTAGTCATCGTCGACTCAACTTAAATCACATAAATGCCGGCTTAAAAAAATCTGAAATTGTTCAACCCCTGTCATAAACATGGCAAAACTATTCAGTGAGTTGTTGTGATTTAACTAATTTTAAATATACCTATAGGGAAGTTTGCCGAGGCCCCTGGTTAAGAACTTATGATTTAAATGATTGTAACTATTGTGACTATAAATTGCATCTGTGATAGGCCTATTCTGCAAAAGAAAATAATTTGGACTCAACCCTCAGTTTGTAAAAACAAGCACATTTGTTTATACAGTATAGCTCTAATGGAAGTCAACAGGGCAAATGTATCCACATAAGAAGTCTCAGCATTAAAGTGATCACATAGATAACTTTCAACAGCTCCAGTTACATATTTTTTTGTACAGAAGAGTTAATATACATGCTGTAATTTTAATACAAGCTTCTTGTTTAGCCCCCCAGAAGGCCTTATTCATTATGAATCATCCATAATGCATTACTGTGAAATGTGGGACGAGTCCTTTTTTTTTTTTTTTTTTTGGTAAGCCGAGTGATATAACTTGCAATGAACCCAGAACATTCCTTTAGGCTACTAATATTAAACACACTCCTGTAAACTGCACCTGAAGTCAGGTTAGCCTCTCAGTTTAAACACAGTCACTGATTGGCCACCCAGTGTGTTTGTTGTGCAGAAACATGATTGTGTTTGTCTGATGTTTGGTCTGATTCACTTATCCAGTAAATGTTCTTTCCTCTCTGTGGAAAAATTAATGTGACATGTTGTACAGTTCATGTAGATAGCATCACGTAAACTCTATGTACTCACGACTTTGTGATGTATTCAAGGGTGAAATTCTGAATTTAGGATTTAGTGAATTTAGAAGCAACAATCCTTCTTTTCAATATACACTCACCTGAAGGATTATTAGGAACACCTGTTCAATTTCACATTAATGCAATTATCTAATCAACCAATCACATGGCAGTTGCTTCAATGCATTTAGGGGTGTGGTCCTGGTCAAGACAATCTCCTGAACTCCAAACTGAATGTCAGAATGGGAAAGAAAGGTGATTTAAGCAATTTTGAGCGTGGCATGGTTGTTGGTGCCAGACGGGCCGGTCTGAGTATTTCACAATCTGCTCAGTTACTGGGATTTTCACGCACAACCATTTCTAGGGTTTACAAAGAATGGTGTGAAAAGGGAAAAACATCCAGTATGCGGCAGTCCTGTGGGCGAAAATGCCTTGTTGATGCTAGAGGTCAGAGGAGAATGGGCCGACTGATTCAAGCTGATAGAAGAGCAACTTTGACTGAAATAACCACTCGTTACAACCGAGGTATGCAGCAAAGCATTTGTGAAGCCACAACACGTACAACCTTGAGGCGGATGGGCTACAACAGCAGAAGACCCCACCGGGTACCACTCATCTCCACTACAAATAGGAAAAAGAGGCTACAATTAGCAAGAGCTCACCAAAATTTAACAGTTGAAGACTGGAAAAATGTTGCCTGGTCTGATGAGTCTCGATTTCTGTTAAAGCATTCAGATGGTAGAGTCAAAATTTGGCGTAAACAGAATGAGAACATGGATCCGTCATGCCTTGTTACCACTGTGCAGGCTGGTGGTGGTGGTGTAATGGTGTGGGGGATGTTTTCTTGGCACACTTTAGGCCCCTTAGTGCCAATTGGGCATCATTTACATGCCACGGCCTACCTGAGCATTGTTTCTGACCATGTCCATCCCTTTATGGCCATCATGTACCCATCCTCTGATGGCTACTTCCAGCAGGATAATGCACCATGTCACAAAGCTGGAATCAATTCAAAATGGTTTCTTGAACATGACAATGAGTTCACTGTACTAAAATGGCCCCCACAGTCACCAGATCTCAACCCAATAGAGCATCTTTGGGATGTGGTGGAACGGGAGCTTCGTGCCCTGGATGTGCATCCCACAAATCTCCATCAACTGCAAGATGCTATCCTATCAAAATGGGCCAACATTTCTAAAGAATGCTTTCAGCACTTTGTTGAATCAATGCCACGTAGAATTAAGGCAGTTCTGAAGGCGAAAGGGGGTCAAACACAGTATTAGTATGGTGTTCCTAATAATCCTTTAGGTGAGTGTATTTTGTACCCATGGATCAAATTAAAGAGGTGTTATTTTATTTAGCGGAAGTTATTTCAAAGCTCATCAGAGAATCTCATCTAGTATTTAATTACATTTTTACCTTCTGCCATCGCGTGTGCACTTTTATAATGAATGATTTAGTCCCCATCCCCAACCAGTTCAGAAAATGTGTGTTCAGGGATGATGTTCAGTGGGAAAACATGAGAGACATCTACAGAATGGGCTGTTTGTGCTAGAGTTCCCATTAAAGATGAATGAGTCCACAGTTCAATTCCGCCCCAAGACAAAACTTCACCACTGTACTAACTGATAAAACAGAGAAACTAGAATGACTTGTAGTTTTTTGTCCTGTGGATGGATTGTTCCATCATTTGGTATGTTCGTCCATTTTTCCTTTTTAGTATGTAAATATGTAATAAAGAATCCAACTGGTCTGAAGCCAACATGACATCATGACTTTGCGTAAACATACACGCCACTTTCAATTCAAGTGGCGTGTTATCTATACGCATTTTGAGCTATCCGCGTGTATGTCCACGCCGAAATCTTTTGCGTGTATGTCTACGCCATTAAATGTCCGAGTGATTCCGCGTGTATGTGTACGCCGTTAAATGTCCGAGCGAAACGAAGCAAAATCTATATCTACATCTGTGGAGCGATATTTCTTTTCCTAGGATGGTAGGAGAAGACTCATAAATGGTATTAACCCCAGTGACGGGTAGGTTTAGGGACGGGGTTGGGGTAGGTCATATATTTATATATACATAATACAGTAATATAACGTTAAGTCAATGGCGTTGATAAACACGCTGAAAAGCGATTATGCGTGTTGATAGCACGCCAAAAATGAAAATACGAATTGGCGTGTCATACATACGCCATTTCATGAGATCAGTCTGTCTGAAACATAGGCAATTCTAAACATGATATTGGACCAGTTTCTACTGGCATACCACAGGGCTCAATTTTAGGGCCGTTACTTTTTAGTCTTTATTTATTCCCGCTTGGCTCTTCTCAGCATGGCCTGTTGGCTGTCCATCAAACACAGTTATATTCCATGGGTGACAGAGCTTTTTCTATAGCTGCTCCCAGGATTGTGGAACCAACTTACTGTTGAAATTCAGGAAACACAGTCTCTTGGAATTTATTTATTTTTATCTTAAACTAGCTTACTGTTAATCGCAGTAACATTGTTGATTTCTTATTGTTTTGAGAAAATGTCACTATAGTTTCAACTCTAAATTCTGAATATATCAGCTCAAAGTTATTGTAAACACACACCTGTGACCGCACATCAGCCGGATTCAATATTAATGTGCCGAGTTGCTGCATGGCTTGCCAGCAGTCTAATGAATTAATGAACCAGGGAGGCAAACTACAGTCTTTACGCTGAACATCTGGGACTCAAAATCTATTTCAACACTGGAAGAAGACAAATGTTTTAGGAATAAAAAAGTACAACAAAGAACTGTTATGACTAAATTAAATACTGTATGCATAATTCTGAACTATTTCTATGGTTAATATGGACAGTACCAACTTCAATATGACAAAAGACAGTAAGATGTCCAATAAATAGTTACATTTATTATTGGCATTAATAATAATGTTAATGGACGTGGAGTCTTGATGTTTTTCTATGATTTTTATATTGGTGCCTTTTTATAAAAGCACTCAAGACCATTATGCTCATATTACTTTCTCCAGCCACCATAGTGTTTCAGTTGTTTCACTGTGTTCAGCTGAGCACATGGGTACTCAGTGAATTAAAAATAGCGTGTTTCGTCTGTCCAATAGGCATCTTGTTGCTGTTTTGACAAGTGAAAAAATAGACACTGATTATATTGATTTCATGTGGCCAGTATGAGCATTTTGTGAGTTGCACAATAAACCCATGCCTCTGTTTCCATGACTACAGTACACCGGCATCTGTAGGTGAGGAGCACAGCTGTGGGACATGAAACGTCATATTAGATGGACTGCAGCTCAAATATGAGAGCTCCCTGCGGCATTTCTGCTCTTTCCGCTCCATGTCTGCATTAACTTCAGCAGAAAGAGACAATCATATTAAATTTGTGTATGCCAGTAATGTGGATAAAAAAAAAAAAGTCATTTACTTCCAGCTAATGCGGGCATTTTATTGTATTTATTTAGTTCATCAGTATAGGCGACTCATTTCATGAGTTTGCATGCTAATAGGATTTCATAATCTTTAAGAAGCATCTTCAACAGAAATGCCAAACAAAAGAGTTATCTAATGCATTTAAATGGAATAAATACTCAAGGCACATTTCAACAACTGCTCTCCTAATGAATTCACAAAGTAAGACAGATACCATGTGTAAAAACCATTAGCTGATAGGCAAGATATAAGAACCAATTAGATGCTGTTTATTTGTTGGTCTATTCATTTGCATAATAAAAAGTTGTTATGCATTATAGACTGAGTATTATTGTGTAGGATTGTATTTGATGTTAATTATACAGGGTTTTTCCTGGGTCAAAAATGGTCTTCAGTGGTGGCGGACAAACACGGTCATCAACAAAGTACCTTACCCAGCCCAGTATACTCATAATAAATCCAAAATAAATGCAAAGAAACAGTTTGTAATATTAACTTATCCTATTATACATGAAATAAAAAATAATCACCTAGGTAATTTATACTAGTCACTGAGGGACTCAAAATGAACAACAAAGTAACACCTTACATGGAAAAGTGGCAGGTCTATTCTTTTGCATTTAGACTCCAAGATTAAATGCACAGGACATTTTGACATACAGTATCAGATTGTTTTGTTCTGTTATTGGTATTGTCACATTAAATGATCAAAATAGATCAAAATAAATCTTTTAAGATTAATTTTGGCTGCAGCCAAAATATTTTCAAAGCAGGAAAAACCCTGGTCATAACTTAGACTTAAAAGTGACGAACAGATAAGCAATTTGTCATCATGATACTTTAGTTCACTGGTTTCTAGTCCAACTTTTTGGTGATTGTTTTTATATACTTTTATAGTCTTACCAAAATATAAAAAGGAGATACATATATTTTAATATATAAAGACCCATTTTTACAGTGAGAAAAAAAAGTATAAACATGCACCAGTTACTCTATGGTATGATTTTAATGTCATATATACTGTTTTGACATTTTATTTTTATTTTATTTTAAATGGACCAGTTGGTGGCATGCCACCATTAAAGAGAAGCCATGAAGCCTCAGTGAAATGGTATAAAAGAGAGTTGTGCGATCGGGATTGGTAGATGTACAGCTGGCATCTGCAACTTCTTGACTTGAGAGATTTCTTGCAAAGAAAGACCTTTTCTACAACACTCATAACAACTGAATAATTGGACCTTGTAAATTGTCCCCAAAAGCACTATGACTACGCTGAACCTGTGTAGCATAACAAAACCTCATTCGTGTTTAAATTGTATAGCTGCCATAAACAATGAAGCATGTACTTTATCCAGCAATATCTCAAAGGCTTTGTTTAGCGTTTTGCCTCAAACTACTTATTTCAGCATTCAGGTCTTGTCAGAAAAGTATTATGAGATGGCAACCCTGAGATTGTGCCTATAGCTGTTCAATATCCTCAGAGTTTCACCATGTCCAAACCAGGCTTGCTGCAATCTGTCTGTCCACACTAAACGCAAAACGCATTACATTAACTGCTCTAAGTTTTGAATCTGCTGTCATTTTGCTTTTTTTTAGTTGTGTAAAATTTAAAAAATGTAATGGAATTATTTGGGCTGTCGGTCTATTAAAAATAAATCATATTAATACACTACCAATCAAAAGTTTGGAATAATTAATTTTTTTTAATTAATTAATTCAGTTTTTGAAAGAAGTCTCTTATGCTCACCGCGGCTGCATTTATTTGATCAAAATACATTAAAAACTGTAATATATTGTCTGTAAGTATGTAATATTATTGTAATAATCCTGTTATAAAGCTGATTTTTCAACATAATTATGTCTTCAGTGTCACATGATCCTTCAGAAATTATGCTGATTTGCTGCTCAAGAAACATTTATGAATATTATCAGTGTCGAGAACAGTTGTGCTGCTTAAAAGTTTTCTGGAAACTGATATACTACCATTCAAAAGTTTGGTGTAAGTACAATGAAATAAGGATGCAATAAATTGATCAAATGTGACAAAGGCATTTATAATGTTTCAAAAGATTGCCATTTTAAATAAATGCTGTTCTTTTCAACTTTCTTTTCATCAAAGAATCCTGAAAAATTGTGTCACGGTTTCAACAAAAATATTAAGCAGCAAAAAACAGTTTTTAACATTGATATTATTATTAATAATTGAGCATAATTAGCAGCAAATCATCATATTAGAATGATTTCTGAAGGATCGTGTGACACTGAAGACTGGAGTAATGATGCAAAAAATGCACCCTTGTTGAGCACAATACATACATTCATACATATACATTAGTAATTATTCCAAACCTTTGACTGATAGTGTACATCATATTTTTGAATGCAAGAATGTGTCCTGGGTGAATGTCTTCACTTATTCTGTACTTGTATGAATTGTGCCGATGGCAGTTATCTTATTATGAAATGTACACAGGGGTCAGGGGACATGATTAATAATTACATCAATTTATCACGTTATTTTTACACACTAAATTAATGTTAAATTGACAGCCCTATATTTTTTGGTTGGAATCTTGTAATGAATTACTTATTATTTAAATAAATTTCATTGCTTATCTGCATTTTTTTCTAAGCTGTCCTCCTAAGTAGGATCACTGATGCTCACCTTCTATTATGATGGCTATATAAGCCAAGCTTTAGACACATGCACATAAACCTAAAGGTACAGCATGAGTACATTCTTACACACACACACACACACACACACACACACACACACACACACACACACACACACACACACACACACACACACACACACACACACACACACACACACACACACACACACACACACACACACACACACACACCTTTGCTGTCTGTCACGCACAGATTTCATGCTGGAGTAACCTTGTGCTCTCACATTAGTGAACACTATTATGGATGTCTTATTTAAAAATGAATGATGCTTCCATGTTCAGCACATTTAACCTTTTCCTATTGCAGAAAAACACACAGGAATGATAAAAGCCGATTTAACGGCTTTTAAAAAGAAAGGCTAAACATTCATAAGGAAAGCATTAGTGTCTGAAAGCTGAGAATGTTTGTGATCTCTACCGTCAAAATACAGCACAACCAGGGCTTTGCTGCCCCACTTTATGTAATTGACTGCCATATGCTGTCCAATATGTTTAAATCACTGCTGGACTAGTGCATGACATCTTTTTCTTCAGTATATCGAAGCCTGTCCGGCTGTACCATTACCCAGTTATAATCAAAGGATTATTACTAGTTTGCTGATCTGTCTATGAAGTGAACTATAATGCCAGCTGAACTAAAACAGTGCTTAAATAATTTATATTTTTTAGCTTTCTGTCTCTTTAATTTGGCCCAGATCTAGAAATGACCTAGTTTGTTCCTCAATAACATGTTAACTATGGAGCTAACAAGAGTCAAGCTGTACTAGTGCTCTGTAAATGTTTAATAAAAGTAAAATTGAATTGTGTTAAAGGGATAGTTCATCCAAAAATGTGAGTTGTAATCTTTTATTTATACTCAGTGTATATTTGCATGCTCAGTGTGTTTTTGTACATACACTACCATTCAAAAGTTTGGGGTCAGTACATGTATTTATTTGATCAAAAATACTGTAAAAACAATAATATTATTGCAATTTAAAATACCTGTTTTCTATGTTAATATTTTAAAATGTAATGTTAAAACTGAATTTTCAGCATCATTCCTCCCGTCTTCAGTGTCACTGTCACATGATCCTTCAGAGATCATTACAATGCTGATTTGCTGCTCAAGATACATTTAATATTATAACTTCTAAGCACGTGAGTTCTAAGCACGCAATTGCAAGTTATAAAGTCAGAATAGTGGGATATAAACTCTCTATAAACTTAATTTTTTTTTATTCCATGGCGGAAACCTATGGAAGCTTGTTTCCGCTAACTGAATAAAAAAAATAAAAAAAAAAAATTACATTTTTTATCTCACAATTGCGAGATATTAAGTCAGAATATAGAATTGCGAGTTTACATCTCGCAATTCTGACTTTATAACGCATAATTGCGAGTTTATATCTCGAGATTCTGACATATTTTCTCAGAATTGTGATATATACGGTAAACTCGCAATTGCGAGTTATCAGGCCAATTCTAAGGGAAAAAAAGACTGACTTTTTTCCCCTCAAAATAGTTTATATCTCACAATTCTGACTTTATAACACGCAATTGCGACTTTATATCTCACAATTCTGACTTTATATCTCGCAATTCTGACTTTATAACACGCAATTGCGACTTTATATCTCACAATTCTGACTTTATAACTCGCAATTGCGACTTTATATCTCACAATTCTGACTTTATATCTCACAATTCTGACTTTATATCTCACAATTCTGACTATAACGCGATTGTGACTATATCTCGCAATTCTGTCTTTATAACACGCAATTGCGACTTTATATCTCACAATTCTGACTTTATATCTCGCAATTCTGACTATAACGCGATTGTGACTATATCTCGCAATTCTGTCTTTATAACACGCAATTGCGACTTTATATCTCACAATTCTGACTTTATATCTCGCAATTCTGACTTTATATCTCGCAATTCTGACTTTATAACACGCAATTGCGACTTAATTTCACGCAATTCTGACTTTATAACCTGCAATTGCGACTTTATATCAATCAATTCTGACTTTATATCTCGCAATTGCGACTTTATATCCCACAATTCTGACTTTATATCTCGCAATTCTGACTTTATAACACGCAATTGCGACTTTATATCTCACAATTCTGACTTTATAACACGCAATTGCGACTTTATATCTCACAATTCTGACTTTATATCTCACAATTCTGACTATAACGCGATTGTGACTATATCTCACAATTCTGTCTTTATAACACGCAATTGCGACTTTATATCTCACAATTCTGACTTTATATCTCGCAATTCTGACTATAACGCGATTGTGACTATATCTCGCAATTCTGTCTTTATAACACGCAATTGCGACTTTATATCTCACAATTCTGACTTTATATCTCACAATTCTGACTTTATATCTCGCAATTCTGACTTTATAACACGCAATTGCGACTTAATTTCACGCAATTCTGACTTTATAACCTGCAATTGCGACTTTATATCAATCAATTCTGACTTTATAACACGCAATTGCGACTTTATATCCCACAATTCTGACTTTATATCTCGCAATTCTGACTTTATAACACGCAATTGCGACTTTATATCTCACAATTCTGACTTTATAACACGCAATTGCGACTTTATATCTCACAATTCTGACTTTATATCTCACAATTCTGACTATAACGCGATTGTGACTATATCTCACAATTCTGTCTTTATAACACGCAATTGCGACTTTATATCTCACAATTCTGACTTAATATCTCGCAATTCTGACTATAACGCGATTGTGACTATATCTCGCAATTCTGTCTTTATAACACGCAATTGCGACTTTATATCTCACAATTCTGACTTTATATCTCACAATTCTGACTTTATATCTCGCAATTCTGACTTTATAACACGCAATTGCGACTTAATTTCACGCAATTCTGACTTTATAACCTGCATTTGCGACTTTATATCAATCAATTCTGACTTTATATCTCGCAATTGCGACTTTATATCTCACAATTCTGACTTTATATCTCGCAATTCTGACTTTATAACACGCAATTGCGACTTTATATCTCACAATTCTGACTTTATATCTCACAATTCTGACTTTATAACACGCAATTGCGACTTTATATCTCACAATTCTGACTTTATATCTCACAATTCTTACTTTATAACACGCAATTGCGACTTTATATCTCACAATTCTGACTTTATATCTCACAATTCTGACTTTATATCTCTCAATTCTGACTTTATAACACGCAATTGCGACTTAATTTCACGCAATTCTGACTTTATAACTTGCAATTGCGACTTTATATCAATCAATTCTGACTTTATATCTCGCAATTCTGACTTTATAACACACAATTGCGACTTTATATCACGCAATTCTGGCTTTATTTCTCAGAATTGCGAGATGTAAACTCGCAATTGTGAGAAAAAAAGTCAGTATTGTGAGATAAAAAGCAATTACCTTTTTTATTTTTCATTCTGTGGAGGAAACAAGGTTTTCCATAGAAACCAGCTTTTATAGTATAGACAATTTTTAAAAGTGTTGTTGTTGTTGTTGTTGTTCAGAAAACACATATTCAGCTCCAAAACTCAGTTCATTGTTTGAGCCAATAGAGAGCCTAAGTCCCTCCTCCTCCGCTTCCGGCTCAAACTGCGACTTTCTTGTCTTTAAAATGTATCTTTTAAATTGACAAACATCATATGTGTAATTCAGGGCGCAATTCAAACGAGATCAAAATATTTGTTGTCTCTCGCCATTGACTACCATACAATATTTTTCCGAAATAAGGCATGTCAGAGAATGTCTAAGGAACTCCTTTTGGAGGAACTTATATAGCTCATATACTTCAGAGTAGGGTCTAAACCAGCACTATAGGAACTGTCCGTGACGTGAGTGAACTCCGATTGGCCGAACGCACGTGAAACACCAGCACCCGCCATTTTTAAAAAGTCTGTGTAAACACACAGATTATAGCCTATATATTTACTCCAGAAACTAACTCTACAAACATGGAAAACAGTGATAGATGGGCCTCTTAACCTTTACGCTGAGGAGAAAATCCAACGCAACTTTTGAGTAGACCAAGTGAAACATGATTATGTATTTCTGCTCAGCTAGCAACACTGGACATTAACCACACGACATACGCTAATAACTTTTCATCACTGTCTACTTTCTATTGTTTGTTTGCTCAGGCTCTGGCGTTTCTCAGCGCCGTCAAAATAAAAGTCACAACAACAAGCGCGGCTTACGTCACTTTAGAGTTCCTACTGGCGGTGCGAATACAACAGGAAAACGTTCCTATAAGAACCATTAGTTCTCGGGGAACCACCCTGGTGGTTAGTTCCTTAAAGTTCCTAGAACTATCTGGTGCCCCTATTAATGTAAATTGCTATTCTATTTGGTGTCGCTTGTGGCTTAGAAATGACACACTTTAAGTTAAAGGTGACTACATTAATGTTCCGGCACATGATATTCCTGTACTCTATATCCATATTCTCTCCTGACAGCAGAATTGACTATGAAGTGGGGATCAATTTAATGTGTTTAGAGACTAGCGGCGATATTTGACTCTGCTGATTTGATGAAGTGGAGTTAAGAAGCCCTTCATCAAATAGCCATCAGCAAAGCCCAGTGTCTCCTCTGAGTCCACCGCGACCTTTTCACGACACCGCACTCTCTTACCTCACACCTCACTGCAGACAACACAAGTGTGAGATCACATGGGGCTGAAGAAAGCTCTTCTGTTGTCATTTGTTCTACACGTTTTCTCTCACTCACTCTCCTTCTCTTTCCTTTCCCTGCTTTTTAGCAGATATATCAGACCGTACCTCTTAAAACCAAATCCTTTTAGGGGGCTTTCACACTGGCAGTTTACTTCGAAACAGAGCACAGTTTGCATGAAGAACTGGTAATATGAAAGCTGTCATGCGGACCCGGGAGCGGTCAAAATATATGTCAAAATATCCTTGTAAAGTGACTGATCTTGACTGAATAGCTTGTGTAACTTTCATAAGGATTTATCTATATATATATATATTTTTTTTAACTATATGCGGTGTTATCTTACATTTGATTATATTTGATTTCTTGCACTTTGTTCAGTAGAATTAATTATTTTGTGCTACTGCTAATTTGTTTATTTTATAATATATAATTTATAATATATTCTTATTTTATAACTAATTGTCTTTATTAATGTTTGAAATATATATTAGTAAGTTGTTTTTTCTGATATTTTTCTACAAAGTTCCTTGTGAAAGGGTTTTTGAGGCTGCTGATTTTTTTTCGTGCTATTTAGTACAACAAAATGTTTTGCAAAAAGACAGTATAAATATGTTTGATATTTAAATGTTTGGTTTATTTATTTACTTATATTTATTTATACCTTATTGGAGTAAAAACTGGGAAAAGGAATACATTTTTTTCATACAATGGTGTCCAGTGTTGTTTTGATATTTTGAAAGAAAGAACGTTTGGGATGACACTAGGAAGAGTAAAGGATGAAGATCATTTTGCAGCATTGCATGTGTTCTTCACAGATAAGGCAATCCCAGAATTCTCTCTGATTATTAAAAACAAAACAAAAAAACAATGTAAAACCTGAATAATAAACATACTTCACATTGTTATTTTAGTATTTTTATATACAATTATAGCATTTATAAAAAATTTTAGTTTTTATTTTTGTTTTCATTTTAGTTTTAGTATTTTTTTAATTTTAATATATTTTTTTAATTCATATTCAGCTTTAATAAGGCTTTAAATTTTATTTCGGTTTTAGTTTTAGTATTTATAGCTATCTAATTTTCATCTAGATTTTTTATTTTATTTATTTAATTGTATATATATATTTTATTTCAGCTTTATTTCAATTATCAAATGTTTTTTTTTTTTTTACTATTTTTAGTTCTATTTTCAAAGAACAATAACAGCACTTATACTTAGAACGTACAATTATTGGTTGATAGTTCCATCTAATTACCGCAAATATTTGAGTGCTCTGTGCTGCATATTTTATGCTTATTCTTGTGCCTTTAGCTTAGCGACATTCTACCGTTTGACAATAGGAATCAATCAATTGTGTACCAAGTCTCCTGTGTGTTTCACATGATTGGTGCTACTTTGTGTGGCGCACATGCTGTGAAGAACGTTCCAAATCTGTCACTTATAAGGCTCCATGTCAGATAGATGCTGTCAGCTGATGTCGGCTGTAGACAGCAAGACAGCACACTCGGTTTTGGAACAAAGCTCCAGATTTAATGTGTCCTGTTGATGTTTTCAGAATTAGTCTATCCTCTCTTGGTGGCTTATGAATCTCTGAAGCATTACGATTGTTTCAGTTAAAAATGAACACTGACACACACCGTCCTGCACACTAAAACACTGCATTACTGCATTGCAGATCCTTTGTATGTCATGAAGTGTTATGACATGACACTGTTGGTTCACACTATTTCAATGGCAAGGCTGGCTTGCATTAAATATAAGCATATTTGAATAAAGTCAGGAAGATTAATGACAGCCATCTTGCTTGATGAATGATACTGTAGGGTTGGACAAGTGCTGCAATAATGCAGAAATCACTCCCCATTTGATATGTATCACTTGTTTAAATGATGGAACAGATCCAGTGATGGATAATAAATTCACTCAAGTCAAAACTGACTGCTTCAACGGAGCTGCCATTTCAGTGTATACAACATATCATTGGCCAGGCTAATTGGTACAACTTGTTGGGCCCCTCTGAATTCTTTGATGATATAAGAGCAGCTGAATGGCCCCGGCAGACTGTGGCGGCTCTCCAGGCCTCTGCAGCCAGAGATGATTTATTTATGCCTGCAATTCTGATACCTCTCAAACTGCAATCGAATATCAACAGACATCCTGCCAAATGGAGCAGATTGACCGTGACTGTGAAGGAGAGAGGGGGACAGATCTGCTAAAACGAGGGCCACGGGCCCTCTGATCTGCCGCCTGACCCTGTTTACTATTACTTAAAGGGATAGTTCACCCAATTCTGCCATCATTTACTCATCCTCTGATATTTTCTTTTGTGTCATACAGGTTTGGAACGACATGAGGGTGAGAAAATTATGACAATATTCTTTTTTGGGAGAACTATTCTTTTGAAGGATGCCAGGAGACCCTGTTTACAGCTGTCCTTAACATTGTCATAGTCATATTTATGACCAGATCCCATGCAAGATGAAATCATTTATTGTTACTGTCACTTTAGTTTTAGTTTCAGTTTAGTTTTCATGGACTCTCAAGATGTGCCCAAAATTAAACCTCAGTTTTTTCTGTTCTTTGTTTGGCGTTGCTTGTGTTTAAGAGCACACTGTTACATTTAATTAATATTAATATTAATCCTTGCTTTTTTCTTTGTTTTATTTGTTTATTAAAGTATACGGCTGCATTTAGATCCACTTGCCTTATCTCATCCTCATTGCCTGATCAGACGTTACAGTTACAGTAAGAGTTTATCTGTAACTAAAATAATTAGGGTCTCAATTTGGATGACATTAAAATGGAGCAGATACATTTACTCAAAATACAACTACCGGTAGTAAAAAGGAAACACCCAATTTATATAATTTAAACATGGTGATAAAGAGCAGCAATTAACTACGGTATATTTTGCTACAAAAAGGACATTTCTGCGGTGACTCATAAAATGAATCATTTACTCTTTGAACTAATGAACTGTTCAAATGAATAAACTGATTCACCAATTCAAATGAATTGATTCACTTATGGATTACCCGTCCCGTACATATTCTAGGATAAGCACAAGCACGCAGATATATTTGATCATTTTTTAGACAACTTTTAAACTGGCTATCTTTACACTATATGCTGCTTTAAAAGTATACAGTAGTTCAGCCCAAAATGAAACTATGTATTCATTCTGTGATCATTCTGTTGTTCCAATTTCAATGTTGTTTTGATATTCTTTGGAACGACTTAGAGTGAGTAAATGGTGACAGAATTTTGGTAAATAGTGACAGGTGTCCTTCATGGACAAGACAATCCCAGAATGCACTGTGATGTAAAAAAAAAACTTGATCGATATTATATAGTATTATTATACTATATATATTATTATATACTGAAAAGTATTGATTAAAAAAAGTTCCAACTAATGACTTTTACCAAATATTTGTGGTGTGTATTTTCATGCTTGTGTTTGTGTCATTAGCTTAGCAACATGTCAACATCAATTGTGAACCAAACCTGCGTCCCAACAAACCTACTTCCATACTATATAGTTGTCGAAAAACAGTATGTGAGCTGAGTAGTCTGTCCGAATTCACAGTATTCATGAAACATTAGGCAAGAAGTACCCAGAGATTCTGAAGTGCGCATTCAGTGGGCACTTTACTATCCCATGAGGCCACAGGAGAGGAGTTGTGGCCTTATGGGATAGTAAAGCGACGCAACTGACGCTGTAGGTCACATGACAGTTACAACATGGCAAATATAGAACATCCAAATTCCATTCATACCACACACATTCATACTGTATAAAACATACTTTTTTAATGGTCATGCTGTAAGTTTCCAACCAAATGTAGTGCCTACTATATAGTATGCAATTTTGGACGCAGCTCAAGTCTCCTGTGTGCTCTGTGATAAAGCTGTGTGTGCAGTAGAATATGATATTAAAACCATGATGTTTGTGATGCTTTATTGATGGAATCCCTGCCTTCTGTGACACTACTGAAAAAAGCTAGTTTAATAAATACTTGCTAAAACGTGCTAAAAATTGCATTCAGAAGTTCTGTTCAGAGGGTGTCCCTTGTGTTTTCATCACATTTGCAATCTCACATCTCACCCTGTGATGAGCAGCACAGATCCAGGGAACACAGTGAGATCAACAGAAGGATTTGATGTCTTAGGTGAACCTGTTCAAACATCTGCTTCTGTTCCACAGGGGTCAAACAGACGTGTCCACCAGAGAAGTTTGACTGTGGGGGAAAGTGCGTGTCGCTGTCCTGGCGGTGTGACGGGGAAAGAGACTGTGAAAACGGCGAAGATGAAGCGGACTGTGCAGCAGGTGAGTCTGCTCTCTTCCTCTCCGACTGAGTGTTTGATTCTCCGCAGGGAGTTTTGTTCAAGGCTGAGGTGATACTTTGAACGGGCTTTCACCCCAGTGCTGTGGATCTGCTTCATTCGTGTCTCTGAAAGGCACAGAGAGGAGAGAGTTTATTTTCCGAGCACACTTTTGTCTTAAGTCTATGCTCTCTCTTTTATTGAAACTCTAGTACTGGACAATTACATGTTGTTTGGACAATTGTAGTTCTAGACAGTTACAACTGAGAGTCAATTATAGCAATTATTTTAGGTGTGCGCCTGTTGTGTAATTATTATTTTTACAAAGTGTTTGCAGAGGTGGAGCATTGTAACCAATCACAGATATGGTGTTGTGCGCATGAATGTAATAGTGAGACATTTAGGTTAGTCTACAGATCAATTAGTGACAGTATTTTTGAGTTTTAAACAGTCTGATCCACAAGCGTGTGCTGTATGTTTTATTTAAAGTCCCTATATAGTCAATAATTGTATCACTAAAAATCACTTAAAACTCTTCCTTGAAAAAAAATTCTTCATGCCTTAAAATAGCTTGAATGCAGCTTTGCATTCATTGCATTTCAATGCAACCCTTGCCTCATTTAGTATACATGGTTCATGGTTATAGCCCCGCCTCCACTCACTCACACCAGCCAGAGATCCACTCGTTGACGATCACACGTTGACGTGATTGGTTACAAGGTAGTTTGTGACATCAGAAACACCAGAGATTTCAAACCGCGTTTTTGAGACTGTCTTTGGTTCACTGCGGTTCACCATACTCAGCAATGGTGTTGAATTTGTACATGGTTTGTCTTAAAGCATATTAAAAACACCACATAGACATATAAACAATATTAAAAGCTGGATTTTCACCACAGGCTTAACCCTCTGGCTCTGTTTGGTCATTAAATTGCACATTTTGATTTTTTTTAAACTTGGTGACTTTATAGCACTTGCTATGTGAACACACACACATTTTATATACTTTATTTGATTCCTCATTACAAGTCAAATTTCATTAGGAATCAAATTTTTTTTAAATAATCCAACAGATTAAAACAAATCAGCATATTGTTATGGATTAAACTTTGCCAACTGTTTGGCCCCATTTTAGAAATCCCCCCCAATGCAAAGTCCACGGACCGCCAGCCTGTGTACATGACCTAGACTACCAAACACTAGCACAAGAAGCTGACATTTGTACCCAAGGTTCTCAATGGTCGATATCAATGACTGATATTTTAGAATTTCAGAGCAGTAAGAGTCCGCCACAAACAGGTCAAATGCACATAACACCTCAAATAGTGTAACTTTTTTGCCATTCTGAGAGATGTTAACAATATCAGGTGTATAGCAATTCCTAAATGGGTGGAGGTAAACCACAGTGATAAGTTGTATTTTGTAGGAAGAACCTGCAGACGTGCTTTGACACAGAAAGTGAGGATCTCCTGTGTGATACGGAGTGGTCCGCGCAGGGCAGTTTTGCCAACTTTCCCTGGAGTTTCAGACTGGACCAGTACTCCATATTTTGGGCTCTGTGAATAAACAATAGAGTCTGCCTTGATGTTCTAGGCTGGAGCAGGTGAACAGTGTTGTTATGGGGCAGCCTGGCTTCCACGATGACAGATGGCTCCTCTACGACTGCATCAGAGACCTCTACAGGTTGGTAGTAGGAGGTCCACTTCAGTTCAGAAACTGTATTCCAGCATAGGTCATTTAAGTTTGGCCAGTCTGATGTCTGACACACCAAATCCCTGTGCCCATCCATCCAGCTTTCCATTGGTCTTTCTTTTAAACCCCAGGAAGCTATCTTCCCCCCGCCGCATGCGTGTAGCACCTTCCGTCTTTTAAAATCCAGCAATAATGATGCTCTGGCCATTTGCCTCACGCTGACATCATCACAGTTCAACATGTTGGTGAGGTGAGAGGTCTTGTGGCTGTGTACTCCCAATGCAGTGTGGAACTCAAAGCCCCCCGTCCTGTCTTTTCTGGAAGATAAAACGTCTTGTGGAATGTGTATTGAGACAAAGCCATTTCCTAACCACGCTTACGGTTTTGTTGTCCATTTCACGCAACACACACACACACACACACACACACACACACACACACACACACACACACACACACACACACACACACACACACACACACACACACACACACACACAGTGTGTACAGGGACACTCTATAGGCGCAATGGTTTTTATACTGAGCTAATCAAATTTTCTATCCCCATACACTAAACCTACTTTAACCCTCTGGGGTTGTTCGGCCCAAATGGACCCGAAGCATTTAAAAAAAATTTGTTTTTAAATCATAGCTTTATCGGAATGGTCCGAAATTTGGTGACTTTGTTGGTACTTGGTATATGAACACCCCAAAAAATTGGGGACAGGATTTGAATAGTCTAAGTGGTTGTAAAAAAAATAGTCACACTCAGGACCTTCGGGTCCAAATGGACCCACATAGGAAATGAATGGGAAATTGGCAAAAATGTGAAAATACAGAGTTATTTTGTGCATACAATCTACAAATCAGCCACGATCCAGAAAAAAAGCACACAACAGTGAAGGGGTGAATCTATAAAACATCAAGAGTGCAAAACAGACACATCCACACACACACACACACACACACACACAAACACACTTTTATACACATACACACTAATAAATTCAGATTACATATGGGTTTTGAATTTTTAAAATGCTCAGTTTGTCCACCAGATGGCATCCATCTCATTACAAAAATTGCTTTCATGAGGCCTAGGCTTGACTCTAAAAAGAAATGCAGCTTTAAAAAATAAAATAATTTTTTTTTTTTAATTTCTATTATATTCAATGGGGAAAAAATGGGTAATAATTATTGCATTAATATTAATTATAAATCATTTTTATTTTTGAAATTATCTCAAAACACCAAAAAAGAATAGAAAAAATATTATAAAAAACAAGTAAAAAAAAAAAAAGATGATTTTTAAAAAATAAATATTAATCCCACCCTTCCGGCCCATTTGGACCCGAAGGTCCTGAGTGTGACTCTGAAATGAAGGACCCCAGAGGGTTAAATCTAATCATCACAGAAAACTTTTGGCCTTTTTGAACTCTGTTTAGTATGTTTTTTAAGCCATTTGGAGTCAGATTTACTAACAGCTTGCTCTAGAAAAACTGTTCCGCTTATTGTCTATAGTCTGTTTTAACCGACAATCAGTACAAGTGTGACCCTGCAGTGTTCATTCTGCAGTGTGGACGGCTTCATTTATTGTAGGAGTGTTTGTGAGGGTTCAGGTAGTGAACTCTTTCTGAACTGCAGAGCTCTAGCTGTCGTGTGAAACTGTGTGAAGTGAACGGCTTCAGTAATTTATATGGGATGAGACCATTTTAGTACTCTAGTGTTACTCGCATTCTGCATAATTTATTCAGCATTACAGTTTTGCTTGTCAAGCTGCTGAAAGTCTTAATGTGAATTGTCTTGATTGAATGTTTCGCTACATTATAAAGCTACATACAAATTATATTGATTTAAATAGGCTAATTGTTAATACAATATCAATGGAAGTACTAACAATTGTGATTTTTGTCATAATCATGCTGCCCTAGTTTTTTGTGTTGGTCAGACGTCAATTGACGGTTAATCTTGTATTTACGTTTAAAATGAATGAAAGTCATTGCATTATATAGCAGTATATCAAACCAAGTGACATTTATTTGAAAGAAAGCACACTTTTGGTTTTCAGGGTGCATTGTGGGACTTTTTTTGTGAGCAAACGTTTCAGTGCACTGGTAGGATTTCGCGTTTGAGGCCCTTAAAATGACCGACTCCCTGACCAGTGCCCTGACTTCAGCACTAGGGAGCTAATTGAGACGCATAGATACTGTTCAAAATGAATTTAAAAACTGGATCATGTTAGTTAATGTGATGAACTACACCTGTGGTTTCTCCTGTGTTACTCCTGTGTGAACTTGAGGAGGCAATGGCTTCAAATGCCAAAACGATTCAAAAAGTCAAGCTAGTTCTATAGATGCAATTTAATTTATCTAATGCATTTATTATTTGAGTGTGGCTTAGGTGTCCATAAACTCTTTGGGTCACTGTATAGCTTAAACTAAGAATAAATGCTATAGGCTGTGGTACCAAGTAAGTATTCTTAAGGAGAAGCAGTTCCGGCAAAAATATGTCCTTGACATCCTCGCCCAAGGTTTTCTTGATAAATTGTCTGGACTCTTGGGTATTGATGTTAGTGGCAGGGCTCATACTCATGTGTCATGCTCAATGAATGTTTCAACACTTTTGGTAGGAGGTGCTCGAGCTCTGCTTATTAAACATGGTTGTTTGACCTCAGCCAATCAGGTGTCTTCACAAACCCCCGCTGTGAATCTCACTGCCCTACTTTTGAGAAGCTGTGAAAATTGACTCTTTCTCTAGCTTCCCTTTCCCTTGCTCTTCATAATAATATTTCTCCACTCTCTGTCTCTCATTAATGGCTTCTCACACTCCCTCATTTTCCACAATCTCTCTTTCTCGTCTTCCAATTCTGCCTGTTAAAATAAAGGATAGTCTTGCAGGTGATAAAATATCATAATATTGAGCTACATATTTTATAAACCACATATAAATCACATTATAAACTTATTATAATAATAATAATATACAATTAATACAATGACTAAGTAAAATTATATTACTATACAAAATAGGTAACACTTTACAATAAGGCTCCATTTGTTAAAATTATGAAAAATACTCCTAAAACATTTGTTAATCTTAGTTAATTTCAACATTCATTAATACATTATTAAAATCAAAAGTTGCATCTGTTAATATTATCAATGAACAATGAACAGTTGTATTTTAATTAACTAACATTAACAAAGATGAATAAATTCATCCAATAAATTCTAAACCAAAATAACCGTAACTCTATAGTAAGTACATGTAGTTAATTAATATTACACTTATTTGTGTAAGTACAATGTAACTACATTATCTTAAAATAAAGTGTAACATTATATTATATTATATTATTATGAAAAATCTTGTTAATTTTAATATATTATTATAGAAAAAAATATGAAATTGTAGAATGTCTGACTGTCTACATTAGTGATTGTGTCCCTGAGTTATTTAAATTATGATTACAGCCCATCTATTATTTTATTTAACCATCCAGGGCACATTTTCTGGGGTTATCTTTAGTTAACTTTACATAATTTATTATTTCGTATCTGTCTGTGTTTTGAATAAATTGTTGTCTAGCACGTTTCTGATTATGATCTGGTCCCTTTACTAGCCTACACCTGTAAATTGTAATTAACCTGCAGGTCATCTCTGTGGACACACTCTGAGGAAGCATTAGTGTGTCAACATTTTTAACTCCATTTTAAAATCCTTCACTGAAAGGCCATTTAAATAAAGGTTTGTTTTTTAATTAAACCCAAGACGTGTCTCAGATATAGTTTAAATAATATACAAAATTGAATCTTCTGATCCTCCTTTGTTGCAAGTCAATTCCATCTGAAACATTAAAAACTCTTGCAATGTCACAAGATATAAATCAGAATGTTAATTGCCCTATTAAGAGCAAATGAAACAGCCTCCAACCATTTTTTCACTCTAGGGGGTGGAAGATCCGAGATGATAATTCATATGTGTTAAAAGACCTGGCGAAACATAAAGGCTAATTAATCATTATGCATCTTCAATAACAGCCATAAAGACATTTTGGATGGATGGATGGGCTAGTATGGTTGTATGTTTTCCAGATTATTTTTTATCAATCAGTGTTTTATTCAGCCGTCCTCATCAGAGGCTCAAGTCTTGGCAGCACTGAGCCTTTCTTTCCTCCTGTAGAGGTAATCATGTTTCTATTTTCATCAAGCTATAAACCGTGAGTCCAGGCATTCTCTCACTGCTCAGACTCCTGATCAGTTCATCCGTGCCAATGTCAGAGTATCGAGCCAGGAGAACGGGAGCCCTGGCTCAAAATGATATTTCACCTGGGTCTGATGATAATTGATTTCCTGTCTTGCTTTGTGAGGTCTGTGCGGTGTAATACACCTCTAATTATCCACTGTTGAAAGCCTCATAACTCGAATCTACTGCAGTGATGCTCTGACGGCATATGTCTCAATGCATTCACACAAAGTACTCACTGAACGTGCTTGTTTCTCAGTATTGCATCATTTCTTTTCCTGTTGTTTTGACCTATAGTAACATAGGGTAAGGCTAAACAATCATTTCCCAGCTTTTTTTGTTTTGCTTCTATCTGATATATGTTATTTATTTATTTATCTTTTTGTCTATGTGCGATATGAGCAATGATTTGATTCTCTTCGTTCATGGCAGGCGCTTTCTCATAAAGAGGCTTTTGTTCGTTTTTAAATTTTGAGTTCATGCACTCAAATGGAGTATCTGTGTGTTTGGATAGTTTTACGGAATTTATTCAATTACACAATTTTACAGAAATTATCAAAACATGGTTAAACTTCGAAAACATAAAACATCAAGTTTTTCTGGTTGTGAGGGGAAACCTATTAAATGCATTTAAATGTGGTACAATATGGATCCCTAAATAAATGTATTTATGAGTAAGAGTGAGAGTTGAGTGAGTGAGAGAGAGAGAGAGTTCAGTGAGTGAGTGAGTGAGTGAGTGAGAGAGAGTGAGAGTTCAGTGAGTGAGTGAGAGAGAGTGTGAGTTCAGAGAGAGAGTGTGAGTTCAGAGAGAGAGTGAGAGAGTGAGAGAGTGAGTGAGTGAGTGAGTGAGTGAGTGAGTGAGTGAGTGAGTCAGTTGAGTTGAGTGAGTGAGTGAGTGAGTGAGTGAGTCAGTTGAGTTGAGTGAGTGAGTGAGTGAGTGAGTGAGTGAGTGAGTGAGTGAGTGAAAGAGAGTCCAGTGAGTGTGTGAGTGAGTTCAGTGAGTCAGTGAGTGAGTGAGTGAGTGAGTGAGAGTCCAGTGTGTGTGTGTGTGTGTGTGTGTGTGTGTGTGTGTGTGTGTCTGTGTGTGTGTGCGTGTGTGTGCAGGGCCGGCTCTAACCCTTTGGTTGCCCTAGGCGATATTGAGTTTTGCGCCCCCCCCCCCCCCCCCCCCTTTAAAAAATTATAAGCATTTATTAAACTAAACATGCTCTTATAGTTACTCAAAAACTTAAACAATAAATCGTTCATACAAATGCTACAAAGAACGTTCAAGGATATTTATATCATAGTTGCATTGTACAACTATATTTTATCTGACCATAAATAACTTTTAGTAGATAAATTACAACTACTACCACCACTAGGCCTACTATTATTACAATCTATTAGTCTGCTACAAGGTTAAGGGGTTTTCGGGGGTATTTCCCCGTAAGAAAATTTTGTGCATTTTAATGTTAAATTCATCAATCTGGTGCACTTTGAGAGTTCAAAACTAAAAGCTCCAACCCATATTCAGTGTGCAAATTGAACAAAGAAAAATTCAAACCTCTTTTAATTACAGTGTCTGTCTACATTACACTACTAAATAATAATAGATATAATATTAATCCCATGACAGTAATTGCCATAGGCTATATTGTAAAACAAATGCACTGAAAAATAAAGGAAACTTTCATGAGTATTGTACAAATTTCTATACTTGAAAGTAAGTTATATATTAGGAAGTAACCCAGCGCCGCCAATTAAGCAAAACAAAACAAAACGAATGGGCCACCGATGTACGAGTTTTATGAGCCGTTAAGACAAAAATAGAAAAATAAAAGTATGAGATGTATGTATCGGCCCAAAAAGCACGTCGGGCCCGCGGGAATCTCCCGGTTGTCCCGATGGCCAGAACATTTGACACCTTAATGGATGAGATGAGAAGACTTACCTCTATACTGGGCTTTCTTTTTATCTTGTTGCTTTCTCCGTTTTCGTCCCTCTGCACCAGAGGGTTTAGACCGCTTCATTTGAGTAGGGGGAGGCTGCAGACCTGGAGCCGGCAGATATACGCCCCTGACAGTTTTACGCCCCTGACAGTTTTACGCCCCTGTTGTTCCTGATGCGTCCAGTAGGGGGAGGCTGTACAGCGACACGAATTGAGTTGTTAAAGGCACATTATGCAGAAATTGTGTTTTAGTCAAATTAGTGGAATGCAGGAGAACACGGCGAGTAGAACCCTGGTAGCCTCAACAACCAACTGACAAAGACAGGACGAGGTAACAAACAATATATCGGACATCCTCATTCAAAACAACACGCACACACATAGCGAGGGCGAATCAGGGACTCTTTTCCGGTTCCTCACGCGGTCAGATTCTCTTTTCCTTTTCAAAGTCTCTTCCGACCGCGTTTTCTTTGCTTTTTCCATCGTCAAGTATCACGTCTGAAATGCGCGCAAGTGTCTTCGTGCTTCATATGTGGTTGTTGATGTGTGTGACGTCGTTGCCGTAAAGCAAGTCGTGATTCTCGCGAGATTTGTCGCGAGAGCTTTATTACCCAAGCTTTATTACCAGGATGATTCGCCCTACTATGAGTTTGTTTACCACCGAAATGACTTTGAAGCTGTTATATCAAGGTACAATTCTTGCATAGTGTGCCTTTAAATACCGTAATTCCTCAAATAAAGGCCGGGGTCTTTATTTACCTGAACTGCAGATGGTAGCCGGCTTTTATTTGAAGCAGGCTTTTATTAGAGGCAGGCCTTTATTTCTAATTCGCGATCCCCGCCCGCCCGCCAGCCAAGTTTCCATGGTGACGCGTCATGCTTGGCACGTGTTCACCACAGCCAAAATAGCGCTGTATGACAGATGTAGCGCTTTTATTTCTAAATATTAACAAACTTGCTTACCATGTCATCAACTATCTTCTATTCTGACTCTCAAATCCGTGTAAGTGAGTTTGTTTTGTCGTTTAAAACCCTTTATAAATGATCTTGATCTGTAACGTGAGATGGGCACCGCAGTTCGGAGATTCCTGTTGTATTTGTTAAGTTACAGCGCGTGAATTCTTCAGTTTCTCCCGAAATACATGAAAGTAAGTGGCCGGTGAACTGGGAGAAGAATAGAGTAAACTTTATAGTTACTTACACACTGTGTATCTGATATGAATAAAACACGTCGCCAAATATATTTGAATGGATTGTTATTGCTGCTTCCATAGACACCATTGTGTATTTTACAAACTATAAATTTATTGTTTTGCTATAAATCATATCTATTTAAATGTCTGAAACCTAAAATAAACATGTGGTTAAAAACACTGAATAGTTGTGATATATGACAAGCGCTGAGCGCGTCAGT
>NW_026606564.1:1430000-1460000 GCF_029890125.1 Rhinichthys klamathensis goyatoka | reverse complement strand
CAAATTTTATTCCTGTGATCAAAGCTGAATTTATCATCATTACTCCATTTTTCAGTCACATGATCCTTCAGAAATCATTCTAATATGATGATTTAAAGCATCCTTACTGAACTAAAGTCAGCAACTAATAATTACTAATAAATAGTAGCCTAATTAAGTATTAATTACTAATTAATTACTAATAAACATTTAAATAGTAACTTATTTAAAAAAAAACATTACCGACGCCTACATTTTGAATGATGTGTGTTATTAAAAATAATATGCAAAAATAAACATTACGTCTGAGTCAATACCTTTTTACATGCATGTTTAATTCTGTGAATGTCATCCAAAAAATAAAATCATTTTGCATTTCAAATCCAAGTCTTTATTTTTGACAGTAAATTAAAATGAGTTAGAAACAAGAAAAAAACAGGTGATGGTACTTTTTGTGGTTTATTCATCATCACACAGGAAATGGAAGGTCAAGTGCAATGCATTGTGGGATACAGTAAGTTATTCAATATGCTTTGTTGTATACTGAACATTTGGTTTAATTTAGTTATAATTAGGGGTCTAACAATATATCATATCATGTCACAATATATATCGCAATACAAAAATGCAACAATATGTATCGTGGATAAAAATTACTGTGTGAGGAAAACAATTTCAGAGTTTTAGTGTCAGTACTACATTAAATTACTATATATAATGTTGAATATAATGCATAATAATGCAATGGGGGAATATTTTTGGGTCCTGATAATGCCAAATGTCAGTAAAAATTGGCCTACATTATTTAAAATATATCTAGTCAGTGACAGAGTGCAAGCATATTCATCTAAAATAATTCTGTATTTTCAGCTTCAGAATCATGAATATTTTTACTCTATTATCACCATTATCCTGTGCATTGGGTTACCAGCACCAAGTTCAAGCCTATTCATTTACATCCACAATGTAATATCAAATTTAGTATTTTAATCAACCGTACATTTTTGTTAACCTTTTACCATATGTCTTGGAGTATCTCAATAATATCGTATCGTGAGTTCAGTATCGTGATATGAATCGAATCGTGACATGAGGGTATCGTTACACCCATAGTTATTAGTATTATAGAATTCCATGCAAGGTTTCATTGCACACAGTATACATACTATATAATGCAGCGATGATAAGTAGCAGTATGCTAGAATGCTATTCCAAACATATATATGGATAGAATATAAGTCAATCTCTATTGACAGCGTACAGTATGTGACATGCTAGAGCTTGTACTGTATATAGTACAAACTTGAATATTCCTTCAGTGTTTCATATGGAACCTGAAAATGAATGCTTTTTAGTTTGTTGTTGCATTATTTTATGTATATTTGTATTAGTTATATATCTTTCCACTGGCAATAATCTGCACTACCTTCTTAAAATGGTCTGTCTTGTTGAAGACTAAAGGATTTTGTGTCTGACAGTTGCATGGAATTACTGAAATATTTTTGGTCCCACTTTTGAGTACACTTGTGCCCCAAGAGCATAAACGTTTGTCCATCTTCTGGTATAAATATAATATATATATATATATATAAAACCACAAAAAACATTCACTGTGGTGAATTATGTGTTCTTTCAGTGGGCACTATTAGACACTAATGTGGGTGGATTGGTCCACCATACCTCTCTCCCCTCAGGCTGGACACGGCCCACAGCTTCACCTCCACTAATCAGAACCTCTCATCATCACGGGCACGGCAGTGTAGTTCCAGGGAACTGGGTCAAACTGGCTCCGCTCCGACATTCACCACTCCCGGCTCTCCTTAGAGGCAATGCTGACTGGGCTCAAGCTCAAAGCTATAGAAAAATCAATGCAGACCGATCATTTACTCAGATCCCAAAACCCTGCCAAGCATATTCATCATTTTCCTTTGCCTTTTTACCCTAAATACCTAGTTTACTAAGAATTTTTTCTTGTGTCAATATGTAATCAAAATCTGACTCTATTATTCCTGGTCGTATTGTTCAAAAATCATTGAGGCATGTCATTCAAAAGAACATGTAATAATTTGGTTCCGTTCTGGAATAACTTTCCTTCCTGAGGTCACTTTTTGTTAGGTTACCTAAAAATGTGCTTAGTTTTTTTTCTTTTTTTTTTTTTCTTTTCTTCCTATTTTATTTTAATATTATTGTTACTCCAATTGTTACTCCAATTAAAGTAATTTTTATGTCATGGGTCAGATAGAAATAGCTCCTTACAATTTCTTGTGTATTAGTCATACTTATAATAATTATAATATAATAAAATGTAATAAAAGAAAAAAAGAAAAAAAAACAAGCCAACTTAATAGAAAGTAATTATTTTACAGGTAGTACCATATACGTTTATAAAAAAATTATTTTTGGGGTCAGATTTTTTTTTTTTTTTTTTTTTTTCAGCAAGGATTAAATTGATAAAAAATAAAGACTTAAAATGTTACAAAAGTGTTATTTTCAAATTAATTCATTTCTTTTGTACTTCCTATTGATCAAAGAATCCTTCGATTTGTTTTCTTCCATTTCTTATTATTATCAACAACATTGATGGTAATGATAAAACATGTTTCTTGAGCAGCAAATCATCAAATTAGAATTATTTCTGAAGGATCATGTGACACTGAAGACTGGAGTAATGATGCTGAAAATTCAGCTTTGCATCACAGGAATAAACTACACTATGCAGTACACTATTTTGAAAAGCATTTTAAAATACAAAGAATAAATTGTAATAATATTTTATAATATCACCGTTTTTTAAAATAAAATAAATGCAGCCTTGGTGAGCATAAGCACTATGCACACCTGCCTTTATGTGTAGGCTGTCCCCATGATAGAATCGTCATCCTCGATGTCAAAAGCTTCATCAAAGGTGTGTTCCGGCGGTGTTTCAGGAGGGCAGTAGTCCATTTCACTACAGTGGGTGTCCCATTCCAGACTGACGTCAGATCTAAATGCAGTTATGCAGTGTACATCAGTGGTTTTCAATCCTGGTCCCTAGGACATTTTGTATGTCTCTCTTTTCTGACACACTCAGTTCAGTTCACGAAGCTCTCTCGTTCACTTCGCAGTCCACTTACGGTCGAATGGAACGCACCTTAAATGAGCGGATGATCTAAATCAGGTGTGTTAAGGGGGAAACACAAAATGTGCAGAGTGGTGCACAAGATTAAGTCTTGGCCTGCATGTTTCTTCTCACTGAAAATGCTGTTTCACTGGGACAGTGAAAATGGGATTTGCATTGTTTTACTTTTACGTTAATGGGTGACTGCAAATTAAATGTAAAGTCTTTAGAAATAAGCAAAGGTTAAATTTGGACCTTTCTGCCCAGGAAAAATCAGGAAAATTCTGATCTGAAACCGGGTCAGACCATGAGGAGTATATATATCACTGTTTGTTGTACTATATGTCCAAGAGTTGTAGGGATTTTGTTCCTGACTGGAATAAATGAATCATCTAAATGGAGGGAGTTTTGGCACAGTGAGGATAATTGCCTGTTGCCACACATTAATCTACACTTAATCTAGGCTAATCTCAAGCCAGAGGCCTTTATACTGGAGCTGCTCACATGATTCACAAATCTCTTGTACATACATTAAATAAAGGACGACTGAGAGATAGGATACATCCAGTTGGAGCCTATAGAATAAATATTAGTTGGATTGAATAGACAAATAATAGAGATTTGTTTAAATCTTTAAACCAGGGGTCTCAAACTCAACTTAACTGGGGGCCGCTGGAGGTAGAGTCTGGGTCAGGCTGGGCCGCATCAAGTATTCCACAAAAAATAGTATTCAAGAATTCCAAAAAAGGAGCACAACTGATCCAATCTTCATGAGCTGTCCTTCTGACAGTTGAAGTTCATTTTCCTTATACACAAAATCTTTGTGATACTTTATTTTACAAACATTCTTTTTCTTTTCCTTATAACACATATTTGTGATACTTATATTTGCTTATGTCCTTTTTATTTTCTTTATACAACACATTAATGATATTGAATGTTTTTTTTTTGGAAGGCACATTTCCTTTTATTATACTTAGAAAAACGATTATTGCTTTTGAAATACAAATATTTGCAGTCATGTCTGCCCGTCTTAGGGCCTGTTCACATATCGCGTCTTTTGCGCGCTCAAGTTCGTTATTTCAAATGTAGGTGCGCGGTATGCACGCTCATAATGGAAGCGACGCGCTCGTTTTTTCCAAGCGCGTGCGCGCCGCATCGAGATACAAACATCTCAACTTTTCAGAATGCCGCAAGCGCACCGTAGCTTAGCAACGACAGACGCCTACGGAGCGCAGCCGCCCTGGCGCTTTGGAAAAAGGAGAACGTTTTCTACGCGTTTTCTACGCGTTTTTGGGCGCTAAATGTGAATTCAGCCTTATTTAATTATTTCTACACATGTATAGTGTCTCAGGCAAATTACTGACTTTGCACAAATCAAAGCAAACCTTCTTATCAACCTGCTGGACACATATTACAAGCTCAAAATGATTATTCTCACATTGTTTTTAGCAGGGGTCTCCAACACGTCGCTCGCGACAACAAACCCACCTTAAGCTGTCATGAGACTATCTATGGTAGCCCATAAGGGATAAAAAAAATATATATTTTTAAAACGCGGCACACGCAACGACGGGCCGCACTAACATTAAACTTTAATGTCAAGTAGGGGGCCACAAAATATCGCGACTGCTTTAAACCTTTAACCCTTTGATGCGCAAGCTATGGATACCCCCTCTAATGCACAACATGGGTCTAAAAAGACCCGTATTCATTTCCTATGTTATTTCATGCATGGATTGGCATTTTTTTTTGTTTCACCTTTTGAAATCACTTTATTTGAGCATTTAATATTTCATGATCTATAAATTTCATGATTTATGAATATTCTAAATATCTTGTTTTCTATTATCACAAAATTATATTTTAATATTTCCAAGGTTTTGTGTTAATACATCAAGTTTACACACATGGGTCTAAAATGACCCATCTATGCAAGCGTGATAAAACAAAAGAATAAAGAAAGCTTTTTGTTAAAATAACCAATGTCACAGTTATTTAGATCAACACATTTACTGTAACACTTGAAATATGTTTATTGGCCACTTTGTCACACATAACACACATATAACCGATAACACTGAAATTGAACTGTAGTGTAGTGCAACTGTAGGGGGATCTCCCCACCACCAATGTGCAGCATCCACCCGGATGATGCGACAGCAGCCATAGTGCACCAGAACGCCACCACACGACGGCTTATGTGACCGATTGCATTGATTTATGACCACAAATAAAAATGAATATGGAGGTACAAGGTTTCTGCCCAACAGCCACAATATATACTTGTATATATAACTTTCTATTGCAACTTTTATTTTGTTGACCTAGCTATTAGATAAAATAGAATATATCGACCGCAAGCTAGCTAATAGTATTGGACATGTTTCTCTTTTGCACTAGTAATGGATTTCAAGGTCAAGGTAACCTTAGCCTAAATGTTCAAATATTAGGCCATATCTAGATGTCTTTCACAAAATATAAAATATTTTCTCTGTGACAAAAATTTATTAAATAAAACTTACATGCATGAAATATACAAAAGCAGCTGTGTTGAATTGTGAAATGTGTGGCAGATGAATAGTTTTCTGCAGTAAATGTATTTATACTATTTATAAATATCAAAGGTTCCTATATGGGTCATTTTTTACCCATGTGTGTAAAATTGATGTAGAAATACAAAAACCATGTGTGTTTATAAAGTAAGAAAGGAAAAATAAACATAATGATTTGTGGAAATCAAAAACAAGATATTTAATGAATACCTGGATTAATAAATGATAAAATACATTTCTTTCGAATATTCAGCAAAGAAACATGAATACGGGTCTTTTTAGACCCATGTTGCGCATTAGAAGGGTAGTGACACAAAAATGATTTTTTTTCGAAAAGTAAGAAAGGAAAAATTTAAATAAGGATTTTTAATGATCTAAAACAAGCTAATTGAGGAATACCTGGAATACTGAATGATGAAATGAATTTCTTGCAAAGATATAGAAAATGAAAACTCAGTCGGGTCTATTTAGACCCATGTTGTGCATCAAAGGGTTAAGTATGAACTATAGTAGTTGATGCTTACCTTAGTAAACACCTCTAACTATTATAAAACAATCTGTCAATTAAACTGATATTTGTTCAAATGGATTTTTCTTTTTGGTGAATATGATCACATTAACTAGCTACAAGCAAAATGCTTCCTTGTCTTTCCTAATTTCATGTATCCTTCCCTATTATGCTCCCTCTGTGTTCCACTCATCTCTACCGTCAAACCTGTTTCTCAGAGATCCCATTTAAATCTCGCCTTTGATCTGCAGGTCCTTCACTCTGTCTTTATGTGATCTCTTAAGACCCCTTTATTAAAAAAAAAAAATCTCTATACTGATCTCTATTTGAATTCTGTGTGTGTTTGTCTTAAATCTCCCAATAAGAATTTAAATGGATAGTTCACCCCAAAATGTAAATTTGTAAAAGTCATCCTTTACTCACCCGCATGTTGGTCCACACCTGTATGACTTTTTCAGTTTTTTTTTATTATTATTCCATACAAAAAAATGTATTTGGGTCTACTAGAAAAGGTTTTCATGTTTGAATGTTAAATTTTTTTTCATTTCATAAATTCACATATTTAATATGGTTGCAGCACCTCTCTTCACAGTCTGTCAGTAACACTCTGGGGTGCGTTTTCCGTACAACGATGTAAACTCGCTGCTTAACTACCATAGTAATATAACCACACAATTTTCCGATGCTGTTTGCGATTGTTCATTTGAACTATGGTTTCGGGAAACATCGACTTGTTGAACTATTCTGATAACGACGGAACTTGCGAATATAGTTGGCTAACGATGCTTTTGGGAAACGCACTCCTGTCTAGTTCCTGTCTCTTTGAAGCCCCTCCTTCTAAAAACGGAATGTGCTCTGATTGGTCGGCTGGATCAATGTGTTGTGATTGGTCAACCGCTTTGAGCGTGTTTGGGAAATGTCACGCCCCTCACAATGACCGTGAGTTTCAACACACGAGTAACGCAACTCAACCAGGCCTCTCCCTTTTATTTTGCGTATGTCTTGGGGAGGAATAATTTAAATGAGGAATATTGTGACGTGCACGTTCTCAGAAGAAATCTCGAGACTACAATAGAGGGGTTTCAGGGAGTTCAGAACAATGTGCACTGATACAGAGAATAACTCCCTTTGGAGTGACTTTGTGTTTTGTAACTTTGCAGACCTTTTTCATGCTCAAACAGCAACATTGCACAGTAAAGGTAGTTGAAAATGTCAAAAAGCATAATAGTCTTCTTTAAATTTAACAGGCACAATATGTGAGTCCATTATATAATGAACACATCTAAATTGTGTCTCTGTTTGCTTTGAGTTTGAGCATTGCCAGTTCCTGGCAAATATTGAGATGTGCCCCCTGCTTCTGCAGATATCTGACGTGTGCTCAATATTTACTCTGTTTCTCTTGCCCCTCTCATTCCTAGCGGGTAACCGTCTGTGAGCCCCTGTGCTTTACTTTCCCGCGCCCTCTCACTTCAGCTGCTATCTGTCTGCTCCACAGACACAGGATAAATGTGTGCCGTTGAAAAGTCTCTAAACCTGTTAGAAGCAAAACATGTGGGTGGGATGATAATAACATCTTACAGTACAAGTGAAGTTCATTTAATTCGCAAAATAAAATATAAAATATACGTTCCTCTAACATACAGTTACTGCTATTATTTCATCCAGTGTTGCTGTTTGTCTTTTGTATTTGTAGTTTTGAATTTATTATATAGTATTGATTTTTTTAAAATGTTATTTTACTTTCTAGCGAGGTCCTGTCTAAGTATGTTTAAAATTAACTAGTTAGTTTTTGAAAAAAGTCTCTTATGCTTAAGGGTGCATTAAAAAAATGCAAAAAAGTAATTTTGTGAAATGTTTTTACAATTTTAATATATTTTAATATCTTTAATATCTTTTTGAGTTAAAAAAAAAAGTAATTTATTTCTGTGATGCAAAGCTGAATTTTCAGCATTATTACTCCAGTCTTCAGTGTCACATGATCCTTCAGAAATCATTCAAATATGATAATTTTGATGCTCAAGAAACATTTATTATTATAATCAATGTTGAAAACAGTTGTGCTGCTTAATATTTCTGTGGAAACCGTGATACATTTTTCAGGATTGTTGGATGAATAGAAAGTTTAAAAAAACAACATTTATTTGAAGTAGAAATTGAATAAAAGTGCGGAATTAAAGTATTAATTTATTTCAAATATAAAAATCTCACGACCCCAAACTTTTAAAAGCGGCCTTATGTCTCACATGGGACGAAGAGGATTTTGAATAGTAAATTCTTATAGTGCCATTAATAACTCAGTTTCAGTGTGTTTTGTAATAACACTTGAAATGTAACGAGTTGGATGGTGAGTGTAAAATTGTCCTTTGTGCTTTCATCTGAATGAAATACATTTTTGCACGGTTTGAATGAGCTACCACTAAGCAGGACATGTCAGTCAGACAATCTTTTCCTTTACATTTCTTCATCTATATCATCTATATTCTTCATCTTCATTGATATATCTTCTTCATTTCTGTTTTCCTGTCCCCAGACGCCAGGTCCTGCTCAGCGGGGGAGTTCCAGTGTCGTAACCGTAAATGTTTAGCACCGGTCTATGTGTGTGACGGTGACGACGACTGTGGAGACGGCAGCGATGAGGAGAAGTGCTCTCCGCCCACCTGTGGGCCGCACGAGTTTCGCTGCAACAGCTCCGAGTGTGTGCCTCAGCCTTGGACCTGCGACGGAGACCCCGACTGCTCTGACGGGTCTGATGAGTGGGCGGTGCGATGCGGGGGCGGGTCCGGTCGACCGGTTCCTCCACCCGCCCGGAGACTGCAATGCAGTGCTGGAGAATTTCGTTGCGGCAGTGGGGAGTGTGTGAGACTGACCTGGAGGTGCGACAGGGACCCTGACTGCAAGGACAAGTCGGATGAGGTCGACTGCCGTGAGTGTGCACCATCACTTCTTCCTGTAGGATCTCACTGTACAACATAGTGACTCCCTTAATTTGGCAGTTTTTTTTTGTCAACTTGTGTTTTAGTTGGGATTCATTTTAGCAAATCGATTGGTTAGGACAGTTTACTTCAGGGAATTGGTTCATTCAAATGGTACTTTTTGAAGTAGTTGTGCATCTTTCCCTCAGACAAATTTTTCCCCTACTGAACTTGGATGCTGCATTGATATACAAAAAACAAACATCACCACCACATTTATGGAAGAATCTCAGCAGGAGTTCTCCTTGTGAGGGTCACACGACCCCAACAATGTTTCTGAAGGGCACGTCACACTGGCATGCTCCGATGGGAATTCAATTCCCTCAGATATTGTAAGGTTTCGCCAAAGATGGAAAGCGACAGTTCTATGCAGATCATTTTTTCTGACTCTCTGCCATTTATTATCAATTCCACCCACAAAAAAGACAATTCTTATTGTGGAAGCCATTATTGCCACGTGAGTCAAAGCATTTGGTGGGAAGACGGACTTTAATCCAGTTTGACAGTGATGGAAGGCAGCACACACATTTTCATGGACGTTTGCAGTATGTTAGCCAAGTGTTTGTGCATTCGTGTAGAGTACAGTATGTTTCTGAGCTTACAGTGCACTTAATACATAGAACATCCTAAGGTTAACTGCTGCTCAAGGGTGATGCTCAAGGATGTACAGTAGCAACTACCCAGCACAACCTATACAGCATTTCATTTTGTGCCACATTTTAATGTGTAAAAAAGGATTTGGCATACAGCTGCAGTGTAGGCATGTATAGTACACTGCCTTTGATATTACGCAGTTTGTGTAATAAAAAAATAAGGGATATTTGAAAAACCTAAGGTTCTCACGCTTCAGGCAAGTGTGATTGAGCTTCCGTTTACGATAAATTAAATCTGTTCATCATACAAAATAATTGCGTCTCTTCAGAAGGCTTGGATTAAACCACTTGATTCATATGGTTTTCTAAATATCTTAGTGTTTTGAAGATGAAATAAGTCTTATGGGTTTAGAAGAATAGCCCTTGAAATAACCCTTCAAGTTTGTTCACTAAATTCACTAATTCGTTTTTTCAAATAATAATTCAGTTTCAGATATCAGATATTAGGCTAATAAAATATTTGCTTAGTTATCACTAAAGTTGACTAACTTGTTCTAGATCTTTGACATGAACCAGTTCCTTTGTAGTAACCTTCATAGAAATCAAAAACCAAATATAGTTTATAACCAAATTTATATACACAGTATATAAAACAATGCTTTTTTTTTTTTTTTTGCCAAACATATGTTGCATAACCATGTAGTCATTCACATTTTTTGATAAACCAATGAATTGTTTTGTTTTTTCTTTTGGATATTTTAGTTTTTCTTTGGATTGTATACTGATTTAATGTACACAACACAAACCAAAAGGTTGTGATTATTCATAGCAAATGAAGTATGGCATATACAGAAACAGTACAGAAACAGCTGCATCACATTCATTTCCGAGACTCAAACAAGTGATACATTATTCATTTGGTTGGACAAGTCACATATCTGAAGCCGTTTTAAAAAGCTGATACACGTGAATCTGACCACACATCAGAATTTCTAAATTAATGCATTTCTGCTGCCTGGCACTAGTTATGGTATCGCACAATTTAATTTCATACCAGCAATGACTTTGATGTGCATCAGAAATCAGATTTGTCAAAATTCTGTCACATCATCTCCGCATCACATCATTCCCTCAAAGCTTGGAAAATTCAAATGTCACATCTCCGCTGTCGTGCTCGTTCCCCAGGCACCTCTGACAGAATAGAGCTCCCACAAGGTGTTTGTTATCTAACATAGCAGAAGTGCGTCTTTGGTAAACAACAAGATCCCAGGAGTATAAACCGACCTCAAGAGAGACAAGGTGCCCGGGAGAGGGCCTGATTTTAATTACCAAGCTTTCTCGTTCTCTGAGGTTGACTTCATGGGCCGGATAAGTTCACAGAGTGCTTGTTTTAAACCTGCTTCCTCTTTCTTCATTCCCACTGTCAGGTAACATCCAGGTCAATTACGGTGTCACTTTGCCCAGGCCGGAGGGAAAACGGGCACGCAGAGGTTGCTAGGCAACTTGAGCACATGTCCTTGAGCATCTTAAAGCCCTTGAAACATAGGATGGGTACATCTACCACAGACTGCTCTATAATCACATTAATCCCTTGTTCTTATGCAGAGTTTCGGGGGGCTTTACTTTGAACTTCATAATGGGCAATATTGTTTGTGTACTCAGATGTGTTTGTATAATTAAGCCTCTGTAATTCAAAAGCAGCTCTCCAGAAACGAGGGACACTTCAGTATTAGATCACGATTATGTTTTTAAAGATTTTCTTGGACTTTGAAAGTGCCTTTAAACTGTCATACCCACCACGCAAACATTTAAATCAGGCCGGATTTGTCTCAAATCTTACTGCAAACAGCTTCATGTTGCCTATTGAAAATGTTCTGTGGAGTGTTGTGCCTGTGTGTTTGGGCTTCATATAAATGTACACACACACACACACACACACACACGTTGGGTTTCCATGTTTTATGGGGACTTTCTATAGACATAATGATTTAATACTGTACAAAACTGTCTGTATGTTCTATCTCTCAACCCTAACATGACGGTACTAGGAGTCGTTGAGTTAAATCGTCTTAACTCCACAACAACTACATACATTTATCCAACCATTCAGAAACATTCAGTTCCATTCTAAAAGTTGTAACTTCTTCCTGAGTCTCTCAACCAGAGTCTGACTCCTGTTCGAACATACAAGGCTGTCACTTTCTGGCATTTTGGCTGCGTGAGATTCTCCAGTTTTGTCGTGGCCAAAGCACAAGCTGTAAAGGCTCCGCCCTCTTCTGGAAAGGGGGCCGGGAGCAGCAGCTCATTTGCATTTAAAGGGACACACACACAAAACATTTTTTTATTGCTCACCCCCAAATAGGGAGGACACACACAGACACATTCTGGGGACAGACTTATATTACATCTTGTGAAAAGGGGCATAATAGGTCCCCTTTAAACCCACTCTTAAACACAACCTATCTCAGAAAACTTTCTGTATTTTTACATATTCAAAAACAAAGTATTTAGTATGATTTACAAGCTGTTTTCCTCATGGGGACCAAAAATGTCCCCACAAGAAACATTTCTGGTATTACTATCCTTGAGGGGAAATGTTGTCCCCATTCCTGAATCACACACACATATACTGATTGATAGATACTGTAGATGTGTAAGAATGAGTGATCTATCAGTATTTTGTGAAACGACTTTAAAGGGTGATTCTGGAGGTTTTCAGAGGGAGAAGTGTGACTATGCTAGTGACATGCACTAAAGTACTTAAGTGATTGAATAAAAAATGGGTTGGATGTGTATATAAAATGTTTATACATTTTTTTTACTGAGTCACAGACTACATTTGTATTCATAAGGGTGTTACCAATTATGAAGCTCCAAAGCATGTTCCCTAAAGATAAAACCTCATGAAGGTCTGTTTGGAGTCTTTGTGTCAGCGTTTGGCTGATGTTTGTGCTCATCCGCAGCTCTGCTCACATGCCGACCTGATGAGTTCCAGTGCGGAGACGGATCCTGCATCCACGGCATTAAACAGTGCAACAAAATACACGACTGCCTCGACAAAAGCGATGAGGCTGGCTGTGTCAATGGTACGTCTTGGTGTGTGTGTGTGTGTGTGTGTGTGTGTGTCCTTTCCACAGATTTTTTGTGCTGCTTATTCAGCAGGGTGAAATGTTTCCCAGAGATCAAATTGGTTCCGCCCTTTAATACGACACCCTTCAAAGTTTAATGAGTTCAGACCTGTCTCCCCATAGTAGAAGCGTGTCCTGCTCAAAGAGGGCTGTGTCTAAGCGGTAATAAGCTTTCATGTGTGGAAATAAATTGGCCAATCCTTTTGAAAATGGCTTTTATTCGGAAGACGTGCAGAGACTTCACCTAAATGACCCACGTCTGTTAAAACGCCAGTCTATATCTGTGCACTGAGGACTTCTGAGTTTTTATGCTAATGTGAGAGGAAACAAAACAAAATTGAAATCAACTTAACAAATCACCTGCCATCTGTTCTGTAAGCATCTTCTGTCTTTTTTCCCCCATCATGCTATAGCCACAAAGTGTGAAGGACCTCTGAAGTTCCTCTGCAGGAATGGGGAATGCATTGACGGCAGCAAGGTGTGTGACAACGTGAAGGACTGCAAGGATCGGTCGGACGAACCCAAGAAGGAGTGCAGTAAGAAACTTCTTTGTTGACTTGCAGAGCAAAGAGCTGTTAAATTAATGTGGATAGTTTAGTTCAGATTATTTGCTCTTGGAAGAATTTGACATCTGAGACACTTTTTAAGTTTTACAATCGTTCTTGGGGTTTGTGTGTCAAGTGTTGAGGGCTATATCCAACATTCTAACATTATTTCCCAGATATCTTTGTTTTGTAAGCTGATTGCACCTTCTAAAACAATGGTTGCATAGTTCACTTCACATATTAATTGTTCTATAAAACTATATACACTGACGAGCCAAAACATTATGACCAGTCACAGGTGAAGCTGATATTGTTGATCATCGCTTAAAAAGGTCACATATTAAGGTCTAAGTAGATTAGATGGGAAGCAAACAATCAGTTCTCGTAATCGACATGTTGGATGCAGGAGAAATGGGCAGGAATAAAGATCAGAGCGACTTTGACAAGGGCCAAATTGTTATGGCCAAGCAACTGGGTCAGAGTATCTCTGAAATGGCGAAGCTTGTGTGTTGCTCCCGTTCAGCAGTGGTGAGAATTTACCAACGGTGGTCAGAGGAGGGACAAACCAAAAACCAGCGACAGGGTGTTGGGCGCCCAAGGCTCATCGATGCATGAGGGCAACAAAGGTTATCCTGTCTGGTCAGAGCCAACAGAAGGTCAACTGTGGCAGAAGTCACACAAAATTTTAATGATGTTAATGGGAGGAATGTGTCCCAACACACAGTAGCCGCAGACCATGATGCCTATGATGACCCCTGTCCACCGCCAAAAGTGCCTACAATGGACATGCAAGTGTTGGAACTGTATTTTAGAGCAGTGGAAGATGATCGCCTGGTCCGATGAGTCCCTTTTTCTTTTACATCACGTGGACGGCCATGTGAGTGTGTGCCAGGATGGACTGTGGAATGACAACAAGCCGGTGGCTTGTAGATCTCAATCCAACTGAGCATCTGTTAACCAAGAAGTTTGATCAACTAACAAGACTTGAAGGATCTGCTGCTAACTTATTGGTCCCAGATACTACAGGACACTTACTTACCTTACTACAGGACACTTACTTACCTTACTACAGGACACTTACTTACCTTACTTACTAACCTTACTTTGAAAAACCAAAGTAAGGTTAGTTAGCACAATTTTCAAGACAAATATTTGCCAGAAACTAAAAATCTGAATGCATGGGGTTGCATCGCATTTTTAAGCTTTCTCAACGATTACTTTTTTACAGTTTATAAACTTATAACAGGCATTGGCAAAAAAACACAAATATCTCTTTTTGAATTTTTGGAGTCAAACGTCTTTATTTTCTTTCTATGCAATCTTCTTGCAGGGAAGAGAAAACAGGATATTTTTCACACTCATATATCCCCAGCACTATCTGGGGCAGAGCTGACGTATCACCATCTTCCTCTGATGAATAGAAGAAAAGCTTTCCATAGTCTCAAAGAATGCATTAGCATCAAAGAGGAATGATGGCCTGTTGTGGCTGTTATAGAGACACGTGTGTGTGTGTGTGTGTATGTGTGTCTCCTCACCAAACCTGCACCCTTATCCTCCTCCCATTAATGCCACCTTCACCCGTGTGCTACAATAATCACAGTCTCCAGAGAAAGAGCTCATAACTCTGTCTTAATGGCCTCTGTGTCTTCTTTAATCCAGGCGCCTCTGCTGCTCATTTGGCATACGGCTGGCTCCAAGCGACATTGCCTTGCCCTAAATTGTTCACTTCCATGTATTTTGTCAGGATGCCAGCACCTGCTAATAAACTCAGAGAGCTAGAAAGAACACCTGGTCAAAGAAAGCGAAAGCACACTGTTGCTCGTTTCTGGCCCACATAGCCGTCTCCATTTTGCCTCATTAAATTTTTGTCCACAGAGTACTCAATATGTTCATTCAAGCTCTCAGACACAATATGTTCCTGGGATTCAACTGCAAATAATGCAACACTAGCTTCCACAGACTGAGTCATGAGATGATTCAGAGCCTGAAAGTTTCAACGCCGCCTTAATGCTCTCTCTGTAATGTCACTCGCACTCGTGTGTGTTTTTAAAACGGACCCTTGAGAATGTTGATGAGGCACGAAGCTGGTAATTGTGCTGGATGTATTCACTTTTATACTGCCAATCTCACTCAAACACAGATTGCTGGATGAAAGAAAAAAAAACGAATGACTAATGTGTGATTTTAGATCATGTTTCTAGAACCAGCATTCCAGGTTTTCCAATAGCCTAATGAAGCCCCAATGGTATTAAACAAGTGGAACAAATTGAAGTGATACAAAAATTTTTTCTGGCAATATGGAAATGTGTTTAAGTTATATTACTAAACAACATACTTAGCAGAAGTTATTATTACTAACTACATTGCCTTAATACTATTACTTGTATTATTACTAATTATTGCCTGTTACAAAAAAAAAACGAAATTGTTATTATAACATAGTATATTAACATTGCACTGCATACAAGTGAAATTTGTTTTCAAATGGCTTGTATTTTTTGCATTCAATTAAATGTGGTATGTGGTAAATCATCTCTTGCATGTGAAAAAGAAGTACACTTGATCAAACTTTTAAAAAGGGCACTTATTACCAAAATATTATACTTTAAAAATATGTACTTAAGTGCGAACTACATTTTATGTTTTCTGACACTGATTAATTGCATGTTAATTGCAATTAAATTAAAAAAAGCATTTAAAATGTAAATTTATATTAAATGCAATTAACTGAACTTTAGAGTGTTTTTTCCTACCCACTTAAGTAGGATTTAATTACATCTTTATATGGGAATTGATAATTATTTTGTCTTTGAAATATTGTTAAAAGGATACTCTCAAATTTATGGGAAACTGAAATATACTTTGATGTCATTTGTTGAAACTTGTATGTTATGTATTTAAAATGATCTGTAATTACACACGTGTAATACTAATGATGAAGTTGCAATTTAGTACATTTAAAATATACTAACTATAAATGTTATATCGAATGACACAGTTAAAATTATTAGTCAAGCACTTTACATGTGCTTTAGTATAGTCGACGACACATACAAATAAGTGTAAAAAAGCATGATGACAGATTATTAAAACATAATGACTTAAAGTGTACTTTAAATGACAACTTTCAATTTGGCATATTTATTTAATATTGTATTATCTGCAAGTACAGTTTTTTTTTTAAATATCCTTTTTTTTTTTAAGTAGCCTACACTACAATTGCTCATTCAGTACAATTAAGCATACTTCATTTTTCCATTCTTATGCTTTAATACAAGGGAAATCTGTTTTTGTTTTTTATTGTTTTAAATTGACATTTGTGTTGTCCAAAATGTCACTCCATCTAGGGTGTTTACAAACTTACATCCCTTCTCTGTTTCATAGGTCTGAATGAATGTTTGCTAAACAACGGAGGCTGCTCACACATCTGTGTGGATCGTCCCATTGGATACGAGTGCCAGTGTCCTGCTGGCTATAAGCTGCTGGACAAGAGGACATGTGGAGGTCAGGCCTGACTCAATGATGAGATGACTTTGCCAGTAAAAGTAAAGCTGATATAATAGACTACTGCACTAATAGTTGCACTAATCATTTTCAAATTTTACAACTCGCTAGTGCCAGGTTATGTACATTTCAGTGTGCTGACGCCACTTATAATAAGTTTCCACACGATGATTTAAAAATCTGCTCTCCGAGACAGGAGAAGAGATGTTGTTCCTTTGTAGCATACAATGTAGCCATGATATTCATGATATTCATCTGCAGTGTATCCGTGCGTTTACTCTGCAGATATTGATGAGTGTGAGAACCCTGATGCCTGCAGTCAGATCTGCATCAACCTGAAAGGGGATTTCAAGTGTGAATGTCACCCGGGGTATGAGATGGACCCCGTAAGCAAGACCTGTAAAGCTGAGGGTAAGATATATTCTATACAAACAGATGTTTATGATGGTTTAATAAAAGCCTAAATTAAATCTGTTAATCATATAAAGCGATCGTGTCTCTTCAGAAATTTTGGACTAAACCGCTCAATTATGGATTCGTTTTACGATCTCTTTATGAACTTTTTGAAGCGTCAAAGTGGTAGTTGCGTAGACTGTCAATGGAGGGACCGAAATCTCTCCGAATTTATTAAAAATATGAAGATGAACAAAAGTCTCACGGGTTTGGAACGACGTGAGGGTGAGTAATTTTGGGTGAACTTCCCCTTTAATACAAATGTGACAGTTAAGACATTTATAATGTTACAAAAAATATAATTTTTCCCAAAAAAAAATGCTGTTCTTCCTATTCATCAAAGAATCCTGAAAAAAAAGTATCACGGTTTCCACAAAAATATTAAGCAGCACAACTGTTTTACACTTCTATAATAATAAGAAATGTTTCTTGAGCACCGAATCACTAAACATGTTAGAATGATTTCTGAGGGATCATGTGACACTGAAGACTGGAGTAATGATGCTGAAAATTCAGCTTTATAATCACAGGAATAAATTATAATAATATTTCAGTTTTTACTGTAGTTCTTGATCAAATAAATGCAGCCTTGGTGAGCTTAAGAGTATAATATATGTAATATACAGTATGTAGAATAAATAAATATACAAATGCATGATATATATATTACATATTATGTATACATATGTATTTAATTTTTAAAAATAAAATCAATGGAGAAAGAAGCTCTTTGCAGCCCAACATTGACGCTTTACACTGACCCATTTCAGCTGGTCATCTTACATTAGACCTCAATGTAGGATATGCGTTCTTTAAATAATTTTTGTTATATTTGCCAGCACGTTTCATTCAGCTTCTGCAGACAGTCCAATTAGATCTTATCACATATCTGACTGCTACTTCCGGTGCCCTCTACGGCTCATCAGCCTTCAAGTAGAAGACACAGTCCCGGGGCGCTCTGACATACAGTGTGTGTGTGATGTAGAGATCTAGCTGAAGAAATGCAATGCTTAACAGTTTTTAAGAAGGATAAAGATAAGTGAATCCCACAGAGGGCTGTTGCTTCTCTTTCTGTGACTGGAGTTATTGTGATCTTTATGTATGCTCTCAATCTACAGTATATGTAAATGTTAAATATGCCATTCTCTCTGCAAATGGCTTTGTGTATTTGTTATCGTTGGCAGACACTGCTTATGCCGACTGTTACTTATGAATCATAGTGTTCATTTAACGTAGTTCTACAGGAATATTCCGGATTGCATACAGGTTAAATGATATCAGCGGTATCTGTGACATGCTCCTGATTACCTCTCTAATAGTTTCGAACGATTTTCAATTTGTAAAAAAACAAACAAACTGATCGTACAGCAAAATCTGAAGCACCTCAGCAAAATTATTATTTTTCAAATAATATTTATTTGAGTTGTGAATATGAGTTTATAGTTGAAATTAAGTGAGATGAGATGAAAAGACAGTGTGAATAATTGCAAGATACATCTAGTCAGTTGTCTTTAAAGATCATTAAATGTTACCTTAATTTTTATGCATCCAAATGATTGTGACAACTATTTGTCAAGTTGGAAGACAGATTATATATATATATGTGTGTGTGTGTTTGTGTGTAAACGTTTTGTAATAAATTATTTTATTTATAATAATATTTCCTTAAAGAATTCCTTATGTCTTTAAATAAATATTTTAGTCAGCAACCTCAGAATTTTTTTTTATCATTTGCAATTTTCTGAAGAATTCATCTCTCTGTTTCAAGCCTAAATCGTCTATTACTCTCTGTGATCATCTGTCCTTGTATTTTTATTTTTTTTGTAGGAAAAAGCCCTTACCTGATGTTCACGAACAGGCACGAGATCAGGCGTATTGACCTGGTGAAGAGGGACTACACACAGGTGGTTCCTACTCAGAAGAATGCAGTGGCCATTGATATAGACGTCGCTGCCAACCGCATGTTCTGGTGTGATCGTTTTCAACACAAAATATACAGGTGACCTCATGTTGACCTTTTAGTTATGCTGTAAAAATGGAAACTGTTTGGCTGTGCACTTAAAAGGGAGCCGTGGCCATTACTATGAGAGCCTGGCTTCATTTAACAGTAAATTGCTGCCTCACATGCTTGTGATGTGTTAATTATTTTGAACTCAGGAGATACGGCTCCATTTATTTACATATCTCTCCCTCACACTTACTCTCTAGACAGCACACCATTGAAATCATTCTAATGAGATGCAGAGAGGCAGAAAAACAGCACTTAAGAAACATTTTAACTGCCATATTACATAAACAAATATTATGTGGGTGTTCTGTTCAAAAGCCTGTGTTCCTTGGGAATATGTATGTACACAGTAATCTGCAAAAGTCCAGGGTCTTATGCTCACCAAAGCTGCTTTATTTGATTATTGTGAGATATTATTATAATTTTAACAGTCTTTTTTAATAAATATTATTGTAATTTATTCCTGTGATGCAAAGCTGAATTTTCAGCATCATTACTCCAGTCTTCAGTGTCACAGGATCCTTCAGAAATCACTCTAATATGAAGATTTGCTGCTCAAGAAACATTCATATGTTGAAAACAGTTGTGCTGTTTAATATTGTTGTGGAAACTATTATAAAAAAAAAAAAGCAGGACTGTTTGATTAATAGAAAGTTCAAAAGAACAGCAATAATTAGAAATATATATTTTTTAAAATAATAATGATATATTAAATATTGTTTTTATTTAAATATTAAATATGTGTGTGCTTTTAACACTTTCATCAGAAAAATTTAGTTTTTTTCAGTGATTTTTCAGTATAATCACAGGCACAGCAGCATTGACAAGTTATAAAAACAAAATACAAATGGGCTAAAAAGTGTATTAAATAGTTGACGATAGTAAGAATTTTATAATATCGCCATTTAAAAAAAAAAATGAATGAGTCTCTGATGCATCACACAGAATCTTGGGAGTAAAGTGTCCATCATTTGATCCCTTTAAAAAAGTTTTGGCGTCGGAAAAGTTTTTATTTTGAACACGGTTTGAAATGAGCCTGCAACATGACTGCCATTACCATGCTTGTTCTCCCTTCAAAGTGCCCTGTGTAGGCATCAGGTCAAATGTAATACAGGATATATTTTGACTCTTGCCATTTAGCCCTGTTACAAATTAATTTAAAACTCCCAAAGAACCTCTTGACTAATTTTTCTACAGTCCATCTCTTTCCTCCTAATTGCACATTCCATTTGATCTTGCTAATTGGGGACATTCACTTTCCTAATAATAGACACCTCTGTGGCTGCCCAAAATGATATGGTATCTTATTAAATGGCAGTACTCTGCCCCTGCCCTCTCTCTCTGTCTGTCGTCTGTCTCTTTTGGACTTATAACTGAGGATAAAGTGCAAAGTCATTAGCCGTAACTGCTCCGCTGTGAGCTTGAACTAGTTCGGGATGATATGGAAGCTGATAATAGAAGGCTATGAGGATGAGTTGGGGCATTACTTTATTGAGACACCTGCGACACTTATGAACACGTCAGATGGTGTGAAGATCATGTGATCTGTAAAGTTCAGTTTGAGTACTAGGCATAAACAGTATAAGAAATGGACAGAGCCATCTCATTGGAACTCAGCCCATTTTTAGCGATTTTTGAGCACTTCCGTTCCTGACGCGCAGACTCAAACCGACTCAAACTAAGCTTGATGACGTGAGCAACCTGTCTGACAGACGTAAATCTTCTAGTAGTTGTGCGTGAAAATTGCCAACGTTAATCTTGCAGAGACGGGGAACTTGAGCAAAGAGTTCTTTGGCGTGAGTGAGCAGGAGTAAGTATTCCGTTGCTTTTATGGACTCATTATCTATGGGCTTCTCCCTTGACGGGACGTCCCCCCGATTGCCTGCGAGCTTCTCCTCCTGTCTATACGGTAATTTCTGTACAGCGCGACAGAGAGTCGAGTGGTTATGACGCAATCGTTAGCCTATTTTTACAAAAACTGTTTCTACGGGGCCATAGTGTAACATAGAAGGTAATGGAGCCCTTTATACATTGTCGTGTTTCTTTAGAAATAAATAATGGACAAATGGAGTCTTTAAACGCCTCAGATGTAAAGTTATTCGCTGTCAAAGTGACGCCAAAATGAATGGGAGTCAATGGAAATGCTAATGCAAGTGAAGTTCTGCTACAAGATGGCAGCACCCGGCCGGCTTCAACTTCAACTTCCGGTCGATGGATTACCCCCTTGGTATTAGGCCCCGTTTACATGAGATCGATTCCGGGTGAAAACGTAAAAATATTTTATCGGATGTGCCTTTCGTTTACACGGCAACGGCGTTTTGGGGGCTTAAAGGAGCTGTATGTAAGATTGTGGCCAAAACTGGTACTGCAATCACTTTCAAATTACTGTAGAGTGGTGTATCCCCTCCCCCTCCTCCCTGACTCGAGGTTGCCAGATCGGCTGCAGGATCCAGCAGGAACGTGACGAGCTGCAGCTGTGGTAACTAGAGCAGAGCTGGCAACCCGGATGCCGCAACACTACTGACTTCGTGATTGGTAGATAGGTGGAGGGTGGAGCATCAGACCAAAACACAACATGACAACATCAACATCAGTTGAGGGCTGCAACTGCACTTTTTAAATGACAATATCCTGGCCAGACTACTGTTGTCAGTGATATAAGTATTTGAAATGTACATGATTTCTTAATGTCTAGTGACATTTCAGGGCCATTTTATGATTAATTGAAATAAATTTCTTACATACAGCTCCTTTAAAAACGCAAAAAAGTGAAACCACCGTCCAGAGTGGAAATCTTAAAAACGCTCCACCGTTGCGTTCCCGTCTAAACGGTAAAAACGCAAATCTGCCTCTCTGCCAGATTATTTCCATACGTCGGACCTTCAAGTTGCCCTAGCAGCTCTGAAAAACATACAAGAGTCTTTTCAGCAGTTGTACAAAATATTCTAAGATATTGGTGTTGTTGTGTGGCAGTGCTTCACATTGCCACCTAGCCGCCTGGAGTGGATACATCGAATTTCACACACTTTTGCATCACCATATGCACGCGGATTTCCCAACCATAACGCTCGTCTAAACGCAGAATAAAAAGTGATAACGCAACGCCACTTTTGCGTTTTCTCTTCAGATCGTTTCCGTCTAAACATAGCCTTAGAAAGCGATTTTAGACAATCAGAACATATTTGATTATTATTATACTGTAAATATAAGGAGCAATATGATTCTCATCAAGTGTCAGACAAAATGATTATGTTTATGGTTATTGCTGTTTACGGCAATGTACCATTTTTTTTTTTTTACAGACCCCAACTTTTGATTGGGAGTATTTTTACGCGATTTTTGGAATAAATGCTGGATTGGAATGAAAACCAAGAACTAAATACAATTTCTAAAATGTGCTTAAAAAACATGTACAGTCACTGATGTTACATTTATTGACAGTGCAAAAAAAGTCATGTTACATTCGCTTATAGCTTTTGTCTGCTTTTTGTTCGATACAAACACTGTTAAAAAATAAAGGTTCCATTCGGGGGGTTTCATAGCAGTGCCATAGAAGAACCTTTTTCCACTTAAAGGTTCTTCATGGAACCATAGATTAAAGTGTCAGTTCTGAGTCACTTTCAGGGCAGTTCTGAAGAATCCTAGGTTGGATGTGAACACAAATGTTCGTTTCTGCAGTGATCCAGGTTAGATCTTTGTGGACAGAGGATTTTTCCTCATTCTGTCACGATATATAAAACGATCACAACTGAGGTTATTTGATTTGACTAGTGGACCCAGTGTGTCTAATAGCAGAACCTTTAATTGTCTGCACGTCTCTGCAGTGCTTATATCCACGAGGCGAGCGACCCGTCTCGACACGTTACTCTGATCGACTCGGATCTGCATTCCCCTGAAGGGCTGGCGCAGGACTGGGTTCAGCACAACCTCTACTGGACCGACTCGGGCGACAGAACCATCTCTGTGGCTTCAGCGGATGGCAGCAGGAGACGCGTGCTGATCAACACCGATCTGAGCGAACCACGGGCCATCGCTGTGGATCCAGAGAGAGGGTGAGCACATATCAGACTCTACACTGCCAGTCTAAAAAAACAAAACCACAAAAGGCCAGACTGCCTTTAAAGGTCACTGAGATGATAAGAGAAGCTTTCAGTGACATGCACATGGAGGCTGTGGAGTATAACAGAGGAAATGTTATTGAATTCTACTAATCAGTAGAGATAACCTGACCACTCAGCTGCAAACATGCTGTTGTTTAATCACAATAGTGAATGGCACAAAATAGACAAACCTAGTTTAATAAGTCATTTAAGACTGTTCTGCGATTACCTTCACCTCTGACAAAAAATAAAGAGTGTCGACAGTGAAGAGAAAAATCGTTTAAACATCTAGTTTCAAATCAATTTGGCAAGTTAGAAATTTGATCTTTGTGTTCATGTTGGTTTTAATTTGGCTTTGAAATACCATTTTCAAGAAAAGTTTAAATGTAATGACTCTAAAAATGTTATGTAAAATGAACACTCGCCAAGCGGCAGTATTGACGAGTATATGAAACGGTGCCAATCACAAGTTGGCTGGTAACAATTTTATGAATTGTTGTGGGAAGTTTTCTGTTAATTGAATTAAAGCTGAAATAAAATAAAATAAAAAAAAAATCTAAATATTATAGTAAAAACTTAAACTTAAAAAATCCTAAGAGAAAATGAGCAATTGGCAACTAACTAAAATTAACAAAGTTTAAATTGAAGTACTAAAGTTACTAAAACTGAAATACAAAATAAATGATAAATTAACTAGAAATATAAAACATATATGACAAAAGCACAAACTTAAATAAAAATAAAAATGGAAAACCTAAAAATAAATGACAATTCAAAACATTAGTATTTACTATAATAGTAAATAAAGAATACTAATTAATAAGGTTGTCTTTTCAAGAATTACATTGTTTTAATGATGCTTTTCTATTCATTTTGGCATCAAGACAGTTGTACCCTGACATTTTCAACCCTCCCAAAAAAATATATTCAAATCAATTTGTATTCAAGTCACTGTATTATGAATTGCATTTTTTATGTATTTTTTAAAATCACGTACATTTTTAATTACTGTCAACATGCAACTCAAAGCATTTTCACTGTTATCAGTTCTTGTTGGATTTATGGAGGTTCAAACTCAGTAGCAGTAATGATTTTTATTTTTATTTTCTTTTTTTCTGGTGAACACTTTGTCTTCACAGGTTCATGTATTGGTCTGACTGGGGCATCAGGGCCAAGATTGAGAAGGCTGGCATGAACGGTGTTGATCGGCAGGTGTTGGTGTCTGAGGACATTGAGTGGCCCAATGGAATCACACTCGGTAGGAATTATGGTCCTTCCTTTCTGTTGTTTGCTCTCTAAGTCTAAACCATTTGAGTTTCATGCACTCTTATGAATCAGTAAGGGTGATCTTCAGTGTTCAGGATCTTTGACAGTAGTGTTGTGTCTCTGAATGCAGATGTGGTTGGTAAGCGCTTGTACTGGGTGGACTCAAAACTACACCTGATCTCCAGTGTGGATTTAAATGGGTCCCATCGCAGAGTCATCCTGTTCTCCAGCGAGAGACTCGGCCACCCTTATGCCCTCGCTGTGTTCGAGGTGAGTGAGCCTCCTAAATACCTGTGTCTTTGTTTCTTCTATTTCCACACAAACTGTATGTGTGTGTTTACATGTGACCAGCTAGTCGGTAAATGTGTGTGTTTGGTCAGTAGCTTATAGCCGAGTTGGCATTAAAGCCTTTCTTATTTTCTACTTTGAGATTTATTTATATGGCAGCATTTTCAGAGCTGCAGGACTTGTTTTCTTCAGAATGGTAAATGGTAAATGGACTGCACTTATATAGCGCTTTCACAGACCCAATGGCCACCAAAGCGCTTTACATTTTGCCTCACATTCACCCATTCACTCACTCATTCATACACCAACGGCGGTGTCAGCCATGCAAGGCGCCATCCAGCTCGGATATCAAGAATTACAGTTTTAAAGACCAGATCAGATTTCCCTGGGCGATATATCATCTATAACTAAAACATCTATAGAAGTGGCATGTGTAGGTGAGTGGCTACTATGGGCTGTGAAATGCTGTGGTAATTGATTGAAGCTGTGTCTGAAGCCACTTTAAATGTAAAACTGAATCATGCTCAGAATTATTCATGTACAACATCCTACTTCAATGATGTATTGTATTTTAATATGGGACAATTCCCTTTATTGTTTTGCTGCTTAAGCTCAGTGGTCTCCATGGTAACATGGGGACGGGTTCTGGGTGGGGGATATGATAGGAAGAAAGAGGATTATAGTATTTTCACACAAGCATGGCTCAAGTAGTGGTGAGCACACTAATCTAAGATTGACTTGATCTCACAGCAGAGGCGGACTGAATGCTGAAGGGCTGTTATCTTATACACCTACACATCAGCCGCAGAATTAATGGTCTTGTTGTGGCAGCTGTAGTTTGGACAGAGGATCCTGCTGTGGATCTCACCCCAGTAACAGAGCTTCCACACAAAAGAATGTGTAACTTTTTAATGCGGAAATTCTTCTTGGCAGCCTAGGCACTAGGCACTAGGTAGTTATTTGTTTTATCCAGGTTGCCCTTTTTGAATTGATTTTCATTGTTTGAAGCAAACTTCAATATCTGTGATGCAAGCAGATTGATGAAGAGGTGCTTTGCCGGGTTCCTCTTCATTTTTTAAGTGGCGTTTGCTATTTTCTGAGTACTATGTTTGCTGACTGCATCTGTTGCTGACTGTATCACAAGCCATCATGCATGTTGTGTTAGAGGGGAGACCCAATGTCTTTGAGGACCCCTGGCCAAAAACCACTCAGAACACCTTAGCAACACCATATAAACCACTGAGGACACCCTAGCAACACTCTAAACCCCCTAAGAACACTCTAGCAACTACCTAGCAATGCCTTAGGAACCACCCACAACACCCTAGCAATGCCTTAAAAAAACGAAACCCTAGCAATCTCCTAACAAAGCCCTAAAACCAGCCAGAACACCCTAGTAACGCCTTAGAAACCACCTAAGACACCCTAGCAACCACATAGAACAACCAAGCAGTACTTTAAAGCCTCCAAAACACTAGTTACCACCTAGCAAAGCCTCAAACCACACAGAACACCTTAGCAACACCTTAGAAACCACCTAATACACCCTAGCAACCACACAGAACACCATAGCAGCACTCTAAACCCGCCAAGCTCTAGCAACCAACCAACAATGCTCTCACAACCACCCACAACCCCCTAGCTACCACCTAGAAATACCCTAAAACCACCTACAACACCATAGCAATCTCTTAGAAACCACACAAGAATCCCTAGCAACACTCTAAAACCTCCCAGAATACTCTAGCAATTCTCTAGAAACCGCCCAAAACACCCCAGCTACCAACTAGCAATGCCCTAAATGTCACCCAGAACACCTAAGCAACACCATAGAAACCATCTCAGATTCCACAGCAACCACACAGAATACCCTAGCAACATAGCAACACTATAAACCCTCCAATAACATTCTAGCAACCAACTAGCAATGATCTGCTCTAGCAACCACCCACAACATCCTAGCAACCACCTAGCATTGCCCTAAAACCACCCAGGAAACCCTAGCAACCCCTTAGCAATGCTCTAAAACCACCCAGAACCTCCTAGCAACCAACTAGCAATTTCCCTTTCTTTTCTTGAGGACAAGTAAAAGTCTTGTGTTGACTCTTGTGTCTCTCAGGATCGGGTGTACTGGACGGACCGTGAGAAGGAGGCCGTTTACAGCGCAAACAGACTCACAGGACAGGATGTGACCAGCCTTGCCGAGCACCTCAATGACCCTCATGATATTGTGGTTTTCCATGAGCTGAGCCAACCTGGCGGTGTGTGGACTTCAGATCAGCTATATTTATTAATTTGTCATCCTTTATTTTGACATTTTTGACTAATGGCGTACTAAATTAAGTTTTTAATACACCTTATGAAATCCACCCACAATCGGATTTCTCCCTTTTGTGATCCATCTCGCCTGCCATTTGTGTTTTAATCAGCATGTAAGTCATTTTGACATCAGAATCTGGAACCAAAAACAATAAACATCAACAGTTTACTGTTAAAAATGAATCATAGTTTTTAAGTCTCCACAGACTGAAGATGAAGTGTGTTTGACCCATATGGCTCAGAGAATGATGGTTGTGTCGTGTCCTCTGATGGATGATTAATCATTGTGTGTGTGTGCGCAGCTCCTGACAGCTGTAACCTGGGCGGCGTGACTAACGGAGGCTGTGACTTCCTTTGTCTGCGAGCTCCTCAGATCAGCGAACACTCACCCAAATACACCTGCGCTTGCCCTGACGGCGAGGAGCTCAGCCCTGACACACGCCAATGTGTACCCGGTGAGCTCATCACATTGTGCCTTACACCGTGTCCTGGCTAGGTGGGACATGACCACATCCAGTTTTAGTTTTAGTTCTTCAGGAGTTTTGTCCTAACCACATCAATCAACAGAATGATTTGTTGATTGCTTGATTTCTCACTTTAAACATCAAATGTCTTCTGATTGACTGTGATTTAGTCACAATATGCAAGTTTTAAACAGGGGTGTTTCTAGCCTTTATTGAATTATTGAATCCTGCCTTAGCTCCTCCCCCTTTTCAAATAGCTAATAGCGTTTAGTTTACCTCATAGACTGCAAGTCGTACTCGACAGCACCACGGAAGCGAATCCGAGCGCTGATACTGTACGTTGGATTCAATAGTTAAGTAGAGGTGTGAATAAATTCTAGCCATTTCATTCTTAACCAACGTACAGTTGTAAAACGGAATAAAACTTGAGTGTTTGAGCAACCGGACACACGTCTCCAACCCATATTGCTCTGTGACGTGTCAATAGTCGCTTTGGCCAGGTGGTATTTATAGAATAGGGGGCGGGACGCTTCTAGAGAGCATTTGATTGGACAGAAGATGTGATGAGAAGCTGAAGTCCGTGTTTTTAATGCGTATATCTCCTAAATGCGAAATTTTGTCATTGTTTTGGAACACGCCAGCTTATTCATAACCTTAAGGCTAACAGATTCATACTAAAAGCTAAAAAATGGACATTTTAATTTCAGGGGGCCTTTAAGTGCTCGCTAGCCCCCCACTTGATTTAGGACAGCATGTTAGAGCTGAGCAAAGCTTTATTAACTTGACGACATGTTTGTATTTACTTTTGACTAACCAATAACCTGTCGTTGTCGCACCAGTCCAAAACGACACTGCCGTAACATCTACTGTCCCCATCAACAACACTGCGGAGACAGGAGCTGGCTGGGCACCAGAGTCCCCTGGAGCAGTGACTTCTCAGTCCGATAGTGTGGCTGAAACCACTCTCTCATCACTCCTCACTTCCAGCCCAGAGGAAGCGGCCATCTCCTCTAATACTACAGCAGAGCGCAGGTCAACACAGGCATCCAGCACCACACCAGGAGACCTGAGCAACCTGTCCCATCACTGTAAGTGTGTGTCTGTGTGATTTCATGCACAGGAGAAACCTTGGTCAGTTGAGCCTTCGCTAAGCCATCCTAGTTACTGCTGGTGGGTCGGAGGAGTTTACAGATTGTTTCAGAGGACTGATTTCCCTGAATGATTTTTGTTAAAACATGCTCATTAAGTGGGAAGTTCTTGTTATTATGTGGGTTGGCATGAAATGCTTTGACTGCAAAAAAAATGCAAATCAGCTGACAGCTTACACAGTGAGAAAATGCCATCAACGTGATTTGGTTACTGTTGCAAAACAGCATATGAAGTTTTATTGAGAAAGTTTTCAACCTCAGGATGTTGTTTTTACATTTTTGAAATATGCTTCCAAATGGCCTATATGCATCCAGAAAAGAAGTATATATATTAAATTTCTTTTCAATACTCTTGTCTGTCTATCTATCATCTGTCTGTCTGTCTATCTATCTATCTATCTATCTATCTATCTATCTATCTATCTATCTATCTATCTATCTATCTATCTATCTATCTATCTGTGCCTGTCTATCTGTCTGTCTTGTCTGTCTGTCTATCTACCTATCTATAATCTACTGTCTGTCTATCTATCTATAATTTATCTATCTATCTATCTTGTCTGTCTATCTATCTATCTATCTATCTTGTCTGTCTGTCTATCTATCTATCTATCTATCTATCTATCTATCTATCTATCTATCTATCTATCTATCTATCTATCCTGTCTGTCTGTCTGTCTATCCTGTCTGTTTGTCTATCTATCTATCTATTTATCTATCTGTCTGTCTATCTATCTATCTATCTATCTATCTATCTATCTATCTATCTATCTATCTATCCTGTCTATCCTGTCTGTCTGTCTATCTCTCTGTCTGCCTGTCTATCTATCTATCTATCTATTTATCTATCTGTCTGTCTGTCTGTCTGTCTGTCTATTGGTCTGTATGTCTGTGTATCTCTCTGTCTGTCTGCCTGTCTATCTATCTATTTATCTATCTGTCTGTATGTCTGTCTATTGGTCTGTATGTCTGTGTATCTCTCTGTCTATCTGTCTGTCTAACTATCTAGCTTATAGTATATTCTGTTTGTCTCTCTGGCTGTCTTGTCAGTCATTCCACCGCCAGTCAACCGT